>NC_142622.1:30290159-30627659 GCF_059453375.1 Lepisosteus platostomus | reverse complement strand
ACTTGCCCTGCAATGGAGTAGCGCCCCATCCAGGGTGTACTCTGCCTTGCGCTCGTTGCTTGCCGTGTAGGCTCCGGCTTCCCACGACACCATATGGTATAAAACGGTGTGGCACATGACATGACATATCACATTTTGCCGTTTTCCTTATGGTAAATGTTTGCAAGATATAAACAGTTATACCACATAAGTTTAATGATCATTTGGGAAAGCAGGGGTGCTAGTAATGGCAGACTGCAACAATGACGCAAATCAGTACTATACTGTTGTTGATGTACTGTACAGAACTGTTAGGATATCTGTGAATATGATCATGCTATTCTCATGTGTCGCACGTCAGGAATTGTAGTCTATATGTTCATGCATTTGGCTCACGTGGCCGATGTTTTAAAACTATAGTACAGCACTTGGTGTGAAGGAAATACTTCCTGTTCCATCTTAAATAGACCATTTTAAAATAAAAAAAGAAGTTAGACTATCATCAATAATCTTTAATCTCCAAAAACAATGTGCTATGTTTGTGCTGGTTTTTGCCGTTAAAAGCAGCATTCATGCAGTTTTTGTTCCCGAGATATAGTGCCTTTTTTAGGGGTGTCAGCTTCCCATGAGTTGCACAGAAGAACTGCACTAATCCCTTTTATTAATGCTCCAATATTGCCAGTTTGTGCCATACAATAGTACAATTAAATCTTAATGTTGTCATATAATAACATATTTTGAGTTTGTGGTTCTGCTTCATATGATCTTTTGGTTATTTTGCATAAATACCTGTTAAACAGTAATTGAATCAGTGTATGAACTGACGATTGCGCATAAACAAATAAATTGTAAATGTTTTATTATAACATATAACATTATAACTTTTTATGAAGTATATAAACTTAATATAGTCAGAAGGAGCACATAATAACTTTTCCAAAATAACCATGGCATGTAACTAAATGAAAGACTGATATATGCACACCACTATACATACTATATCACTATTTCCAGCACCACAGCAAATCGAGCTGTTGTACTCTTTGGATACTTAACCACTGTGTACTGGGTGCTGTCATTGATACTATTAAAAGCTCTGAGTGCACTGTCTAAAACCATAAAATATGTTATTCTCAGTACTTCAATAATATACTAAAACACACACCAATATCTAAAGGAATCTTTAGGAACATTCTATCTTTAGAGAGAATAATCTAGATTTTCCTTGAAATGACCTTTCATTAAACTATTAACACATAAAAATACAAATAAAGTGGGTTATTGTGAGATGCATTTAAACTTACATAATCACCATCCAATGGCACCAAAATGTTCATTTCTGAAGACTTGGCACTCACAATCTCACAGTTCAAAGATTCTTCACTGAGGTACACGTGGCAGCCTTCTGTTTTGTTAATAGAAATTAATGGCACCTTCCCCATTACCTGTAGGATATAATGAATGAAAAAAACATAATCAATCTTTAAGGAAAATGTGGTATAGCACGTTGCTTTAATTGTCAAGTAGTATTTATACCGCTACTACCGTTGAACTGCAAAATCCCAAGTTTGCACCTGGAGTTCGCTAAACATTACTGGAACTTTGATTGGAACCAGGTTCTATGGTCACACTAGACAAAAATAGAGCCTTTTGGTAACAAACACCAGAGTTGGGTTTGGTGTAAAAAGAGTCAAGGTCATGCAGAAAAGAACCTAATACCCAATGTTAAGTATGGTAGTGGATCTGTGATGTTGTGGGGCTGTTTTTCTTTCAAAGGCCCTGGGAATCTTATTAAGATACATGGCATCATGGACTCTATCAAATAACAAGCGATTTTATATCAAAATCTCGCTGCCTCTACCAGGAGGCTAAGACTGTGTAGTGGTTGGATCTTCCAGCAGGACAATGATCCAAAGCATACCCCCAAATCCACACAAAAAGGGTTCACTGACCACAGAATCAAGCTTCTGCAGTGCCATCCCAGTCCCCTGACCTAAGCCCCATCAAGAAACCATGGGGTGAGCTGAAGAGGAGTCCACAAGCAAGGACCAAAGACTCTGAAGGATTTGGAGAGATTTTGTATGGAGTAATGGTCTCAGATTCCTTTAAATGTGTTCTCCCACCTCATCCAGCATTATAAGAGAAGACGCAGTGCTGTTATCTTGGCAAAGGGAGGGTGCAAAAAGTACTAAATGCAGGGGTGCCAATAACTGTAATGTGTGAAATGGAAATCTAATGGGTAAATTGATTCTTGAAATGTAAAGAGCTTTAGAAAAATATATAACAAAGATGTAACTGCTGGGCTACGTGCAGGTTGTCAGAAGACAGTTTGTCAAGACAGGACGTACTGTCTAGATGACCAAATTAGCCGAGTGTAACTGCTAAGCTTTGCAGAATATGTATTGGCACTTCTTCTTTCGTTTCTATGCTGTAATCTTTCTTGTCCTAAGGAAAGGGGAAGTATTAGAAAAGTGCTGTATTTTTCCACTGCATACAACATCTTTATAAAAAGTTTGTACTGCCTGTAGCAAGCTGAGTCTCTGACACATTCTGCAGAGTGACAGCAGGGCTCCTAATATTGCAATATTGAAACAAAGACCTCACTCAGGTGAGAACTCTCTCTTGTTGCTTCCTTGACATATAGATTTCCATAACACGTGTTTTTGAGAAAAAGGTATATTTTCTCATATGAATTTTTTTTATTTGAATATTTTTACCCCACTGAAAGGTTAGGTTTATCTCATATTTTCAGTGTAAGATCAAGCTTATAAACAACAAATACTTTTTTTTGCTCATCGTGACCAAGGGTGCCAATACTTCTGGAGGACACTGTATATGTTCTAAACACTGCATTTCCAAGCCTGGGTTGTATCACTGGCTAATTGTGACCAGGATTCCCCAAGCAGCAGCACACAAGTAGGTGTGTGCTATATGAAACTTATAAAGGGCTGAAACAGTTTACAAACAACATAACCAAAACAGCAGAATAAACATTTGCCTTCATCTTACATTTCTGCCATATTGTATATACAAAAATGTCAGCAGGTATGGAGGATCATGCAAAAAAACCCAACAATTGTCTGATTGTGAAGAAACACAACAAACAACAAAAACGTCTACACATAAATATCACTGCATATTTTCTCATAAACTAGAATCAGAGATAAATTGAATCCATGTTTCCCAGTATTTGCTAAACCTCTCTGCCTGCAATCTGAGAGAAAAAGTTATTTTTTTCCATTATGTAGATCTCATTCACAACATTAACCTATTGTTCATGTGTTGGAGGTTCTTTTATAAGCCATTTTAATGTAATTACTTTTTTACTAGCTGCTAGAAGAAGCCTTAATATATATCTATCCTTTACTTCAATATCATCAAAGTCGAAATTGCCCAAGTATATACAGTAACAGAAAATTCAAATGGTATATTCACAATTACTAAATTATTAAGAGTTAAATTTATAGATTTCCAGTTTTGGTGTATTTTTGGGTATGACCAAAATATGTTTGAATGAGTCGCATCTTGCTCTCCACATAATCTCTAACAATCTTCCTTTTTGTTTGTCTTATATTTTAGGGCTGATAAACCAGGTCAAATTCTTCCAACAAACTCTCTCCAAGTCTGTGAACTTGTAGAGCCCTGTTGAAATCTACTCATATAGTTTCACTGATCCATAGAAATTGTTGTGTTGGTTTCTTTTTTCCATTTTGTTTTAATATATTCCGTTGAGTCTTTTTCATATATTCAATACTACTGTACCACTTTGATATAATTTTTTTCAACTTACCTTGCTGATATACAGCTACAGAGTTATCCAGCAATTTATTACTTTCTTTTTTACGTGGCTGCTTTCTCCAGCTATTTACAGTATATGTCTAATTTGAATATATCTATAAAAATCTTCTTTTTCCAGATTATATTGTTGTGATAGATCTTCAAAGTTTTTCAGATGGTCTTGTTCCATCAAAGTACATAATCCCTTTTGTAGCCCAAATCTTAAACCTTGAGTGTCAGATTGTGTCAGATTTGTGCGATTTCCCAGAGGGGAAATCTCAGTCAGAAACTATCCATCTTAATAGTTTTACCTCTCTCTCCAAGTCACAGGTTTTTATTATCTTAAACCAAATTTTAATTCGTAAAGTTATCCAAGGTATAGCCGTTTTATATATAATTTTTTGCCAAACATCTATCTTCCAGGACCGTCTGTATTGGGAATTCACCTATAATCAAACACTCCATCTCTTTCCTTTTTGCAGTATAATATCCATCACACCAACATATTAGTGTTCTATGGTGAGCTGCTTGGTAGTATGACTTTAGACATGGTAGGGCTAATCCACCCTTCTCCCTGGACAACTGTAGTGTTTTAAACCTAATTCTTGGTTTCTTTCCATTCCATATGAATCTTTCATTCAAATCATGTATTCCCCTTCATTAAACTGTTCTGATGAAATTTCCACTGGAAGAGACTGAAAAAGATATAGTAATCGCGGCAGAATGTTCATTTTAATGACTTCTACTCTTGATCCCAATGAAAGAGGTAGCAGACTCCAGCCAGCCTGATCATCTTTTATTTTACATATTAGAGGACTGAAATTAAATTTCTACCCTGATAGCAACCAAAAGATCCATCACTCTGACAAATGATTCATTGGGGTCATCCAAATATAGCAGGACATCATCTGCATACAATGCAATCTTATGTTTTTGTCCTTTAATTTCTATACCTTTAATTTTTGGGTCTTTTCTAATCCACTCTGCTAAGGGTTCTATATATAGAGAAAAAAGAGGTGTCAGGGGACATCCCTGTCTTGTACCTCTTTTCAAACAAAATCTCTTAGACAGATGTCCATTGATTTTGATTTGTGCTATAGGATTTAAATAAATTGTTTTTATTATGTTGATAAAATCGTCAGTAAATCCAAATCTCTCCAATGTCTGATATAAAATTCCCAATTAACCCGATCAAAGGCTTTTTCTGCATCTAGGCTGACTAAAAATTGCTTCCCTCCTTTGATCATTAATATGCCTCATAATATGAAGGGTACATCTAATATTGTCTTGTGTTTGTTCTGAATGAAACCAGTTGGATCTAAGTAATAATCTGAGGTCATATTTTCTCTAATCTTTTAGCCATTATTGAAGCATAGTCTACATTAAGTACAAAAATTGGGTGAAAAGACCCACATCTAGTTTGATCTTTTCCTTCTTTTGGGATAACAGAAATGATAGCTTCATTCCAAAAGGGTGGTAAATCCCCTCCACCTCTCATCCAGTTGCAAGTGGACAGGAGCAGGGGAGCCAACTGTTTTTTGAATGTCTTATAAAATTCACATGGAAAGCCATCTGTCCCTGGTGTTTTATTAGATTTAAGATCTGAAATAATATGATTTCCACCTCATTTATTACTCTAGTTAATGCGTTATTTTGTTCCTCATTTAAAATAGGAAGGTTAAGTGACTCTAATAAAAGTACTATATCTTGTTAATTTTGAGTTTCAGAAGGATATATAAGTTTTTATAGTATTCTGTAAAGATTGATTGTATTTCTGGAGTGTATTTGGTTGGTTACTGGATTAACTATTTTGGAGATTATTGATTTAGAATGTTGTTTATGTAACCTTCTTGCTAATATTTTTATTGATTTAGCTCCTGATTTATACTAACTTTGTTTTAGAAAGTTTCGTTTCTTCCTCTATAATTTGTAATTTATTTATTTCTTCCCTAATTTTCAGTTATTGTTTACGTATTGTACAAGTGGGTGTTTTTAAAAAGTACAGCTTTGACTTTATCCCATAATATTGCTGGGGAAACCTCTCCAGTATCATTAATCTGCAAAAACTGTACAATCTCATGCGTAATTTGATCTTTAACATCATTATCATTCAATACACGATAGTTAATCGTCCTAGCAGTATTCTTTTTTTTACCAGATTTAAGTCTAAAGTCAGATAAACTGGTGCATGGTCAGACAAATCCAAGGTTCCAATTTCACAGTCCTTTACTCTTGATATGTCTAATTTATACATAAGAAAGTAGTCTATTCTACTGTATGAATTATGAGGTGCAGAAAAATGTGTATAATCCATTCCTGTAGGGTTTAAAATCCCTATAAACTAGGCCAAAATCTTCTATACATCTATTCACATACTTCTCTAAAGGCTTAAGTTTCCTTTTACAATTCTTAGAGGTATCTAATTTTGTATTTAAATTGAGATTAAAATCTCTGAATATCAGCACTCCTACTGTTCTGCAGCTATCAAATCAAACACTTTTTTGAAAAAAAAGACCACTTCCTGGTGGTGCATAGATATTAAACAATGTAATTAAAGAGTTTTCTATCTTCCCTCTTATAACGATGTATCTACCATCGTTGTCGTTGATCTCTGATAAATACCAAAAGTTAACTGTTGACAGAATGAGTATAGCTACTCCCCTTTTACGTCCCACTTTACGAGATGAATAGAACACTTTATCAAAACTCATCCTTTTCAATTTAATAACTAACTAACTAACTGCTTACACTTATATAGCGCTTTTCTGGACACTCCACTCAAAGCGCTTTACAGGTAATGGGGACTCCCCTCCACCACCACCAATGTGCAGCACCCACCTGGATGATGCGACGGCAGCCATAGTGCGCCAGAACGCTCACCACACATCAGCTATCAGTGGGGAGGAGAGCAGAGTAATGTAGCCAATTCATAGTGTTCTATTCATCTCGTAAAGTGGGACGTAAAAGGGGAGTAGCTATACTCATTCTGTCAACAGTTAACTTTCGGTATTTATCAGAGATCAACGACAACGATGGTAGATACATCGTTGTAAGAGGGAAGATAGAAAACTCTTTAATTACATTGTTTAATTTAGCATGTTATTCATCAGATAGATGTGTCTCCTGGAGAAACACTACCTGGGTCTTATCTCGCTTAACTTTTATTAGTGTTCTACTTACAGTGCCTTGCGAAAGTATTCGGCCCCCTTGAACTTTTCAACCTTTTGCCACATTTCAGGCTTCAAACATAAAGATATAAATTTTTTATTTTATGTGAAGAATCACCAACAAGTGGGACACAATTGTGAAGTGGAACGAAATCTATTGGATTTTTGAAACTTTTTTAACTAATAAAAAAATGAAAAGTGGGGCGTGCAAAATTATTCGGCCCCTTTACTTTCAGTGCAGCAAACTCACTCCAGAAGTTCAGCGAGGATCTCTGAATGATCCAATGTTGTCCTAAATGACTGATGGTGATAAATAGAATCCACCTGTGTGTAATCAAGTCTCTGTATAAATGCACCTGCTCTGTGATAGTCTCAAGGTTCTGTTGAAAGCGCAGAGAGCATCATGAAGACCAAGGAACACACCAGGCAGGTCCGTAATACTGTTGTGGAGAAGTTTAAAGCCGGATTTGGATACAAAAAGATTTCCCAAGCTTCAAACATCCCAAGGAGCACTGTGCAAGCGATCATCTTGAAATGGAAGGAGTATCAGACCACTGCAAATCTACCAAGACCTGGCCGTCCCTCTAAACTTTCAGCTCAGACAAGGAGAAGACTGATCAGAGATGCAGCCAAGAGGCCCATGACCACTCTGGATGAACTGCAGAGAACTACAGCTGAGGTGGGAGAGTCTGTCCATAGGACAACAATCAGTCTTACACTGCACAAATCTGGCCTTTATGGAAGAGTGGCAAGAAGAAAGCCATTTCTCAAAGATATCCATAAAAAGTCTCGTCTAAAGTTTGCCACAAGCCACCTGGGAGACACCCCAAACATGTGGAAGAAGGTGCTCTGGTCAGATGAAACCAAAATCGAACTTTTTGGCCACAATGCAAAACGATATGTTTGGCGTAAAAGCAACACAGCTCATCACCCTCAACACACCATCCCCACTGTCAAACATGGTGGTGGCAGCATCATGGTTTGGGCCTGCTTTTCTTCAGCAGGGACAGGGAAGATGGTTAAAATTGAGGGGAAGATGGATGCAGCCAAATACAGGACCATTCTGGATGAAAACCTGTCGGAGTCTGCAAAAGACCTGAAACTGGGACGGAGATTTATCTTCCAACAAGACAATGATCCCAAACATACAGCAAAATCTACAAAGGAATGGTTCACAAATAAACGTATCCAGGTGTTTGAATGGCCAAGTCAAAGTCCAGACCTGAATCCAATCGAGAATCTGTGGAAAGAGCTGAAAACTGCTGTTCACAAACGCTCTCCATCCAACCTCACTGAGCTCGAGCTGTTTTGCAAGGAAGAATGGGCAAGATTTTCAGTCTCTCGATGTGCAAAACTGATAGAGACATACCCCAAGCGACTTGCAGCTGTAATCGCAGCAAAAGGTGGCTCTACAAAGTATTAACGCAAGGGGGCCGAATAATTTTGCACGCCCCACTTTTCATTTTTTTATTAGTTAAAAAAGTTTCAAAAATCCAATAGATTTCGTTCCACTTCACAATTGTGTCCCACTTGTTGGTGATTCTTCACATAAAATAAAAAATTTATATCTTTATGTTTGAAGCCTGAAATGTGGCAAAAGGTTGAAAAGTTCAAGGGGGCCGAATACTTTCGCAAGGCACTGTATTTTTATCGGATTATGTAGACCATTTATATTAAAATACATTACTTTAATATTCTGTGAAGACATATTCTTCATCTAATTCTTAGATGAAGAATTCTACATTTAAACCTCCCAGTCTCTCAACCATGCTGCCATTTTAAACTATTGTACAAAAACAATCATAAACAAAAAAGAACAACAACTTTTATTTTTTTAAACTTCAGAGCTTTACGTGGGGGTTCTAGAATACAACCCCACCCTTTATGCCCCGATAAAAATCTCAGGGAATTAGGGAACAAGAATAAAATTAAACCTCTTCTTTTATAAGAGGACCCTAAATAAATATACTACTATGTTTCCTCGCTTCTCTCCATCTCTAATCTATTTGAATTTATTTAACGAGGACATTTTTATCATACAAAAAACTAACATTATATTAAATCTTAATTTGCAAGATTAAGTTTATTATTATGTATCTACATCAACCAAATTTATATTACAAAACACAAATAACTCCATAAATTTCTTACTTCACAACTAATTGAATCTAGTACTTTTGGAAGGTAATGAAAGGGGTGGAACCTTACAGTGAATTATAACATTAATCCCATAGATAAAACAGGCGCTTTAGTTGTAAGGCAATACAGTCTCTGTCATCTGGTGAAGTTTGGCGGCAGAAATCTTGGTCTGGGCTGGGGGTTCACTGGTTTAGGGGCAAGAGCTCTGTGAGCTCTTTCAATCTCTAAATCAGTCTCAGGGGGGAATTCAAATTGTTCTCTAATAAATTTTTCAACGAACTTGGTTATTGACGCTCCTTCGCTCTCCTCTGGGCTTCCATAGATCCTCAGGTTCTGTCTCCTCAACCTGCCCCCCAAATCTGTTATTTTGGCCTCTAACTGCTTCTGTTTCCAGAGCAGGTCTAAAAGCACGCCATCTGTTTTTTCACCCCACGCTTCGGTATGCTCAATGCGTTCATCCATTTAGTTTACCCTCTTACTCATTCTGTTTATCTCTGTAAATTCCATCAAGGTTTTGTTAATATCCCTTCTGAAATCTCTCAGTTCGTAAAAAAAAAATTTCGAGGCTCACAGGGGATTCATGATCTTCACGAAGTTTATCGGACTGGCTCCTTAAGCCCCGCTGAGCAGGCAAAGTATTGCGTTCTCCCCGTTCCTTTTCAAAATCCTTTTTCAAGTAGTTTGGAGTGTTTTTACGTCCTTTTCCTCATTTTTCCATTGTCACCCAACACTAAGTGTTTGTTTTATATTATTTAAGACACAATTTTAACAAAGTTGTTGGGTTTTTTAAAAGATAACCAAGAGAGCGAAAAAATGAAGCAGCCATTGCTCACATGACTTCACTGGAAGCTGCCAGATGTACTTTAAAGGTCCTTAGCAATAAAACCATAACACCTTAAAGACCTATCTCCAGGAGAAAATATTAATTCCAAGTAGAACCATGGCAGATTAAAAGGCTTGAGAGAAAATGGAGAAACAAGTCACTGAGAAGAGATGGTAGCAGCATGATGATTGGTATCTTACTAACCAAGGAGGCATTTCTCCAGATGCCTGGAGAAGCTGAGGGAACAATATGAAGGAATTACTTGGGTATAATCCTGACAGGAAGGAAGTCTGTTCTAAATCTGTCACTTCAGATATACTGTAAATCCCATTCATGAAATGAGGCTGGTAGCAAGGGTGCATTCTAGATATGCTAAGTTATAAATAAGCCAAGAATCTGTAGGGGAGTGCAAGTCCTGTAGAGATGGTTGGTTTGAAATGTGCTACATAATCAGAGATGATTGTGCTGACAGGTTATCTCTGTGACTCAGATCCATCTCAGGTATAGTTGTAGCAAAGGTATAGCAAACTGGCTGTATGATCACTGGGAATTAGAACAGAGAAGGAAAGAGAATCTGAGGCATATGAGTTATATTATATTATTATATTATTACAAACTCCTGAATTTTGGTCCAAGCTAGGGTGGTCATGATTAGGGTTCTGTGAATAAAAAATAATTAATCTACCAATTATCTACCATGTCCTACATAGTTTAGTATTGTAAATGAAATGAGTGTAAATACAGTTATTGTCACATGATGATGATAGCATCCATAATCACATAATGTCACAATATCAATATTTCCATTCATATCAATAAGGTCTTTGAATGAGGTTTTCAGCGGCCTTTGAGATTTACCTGTATTTGAACATCTCTTGAGTTTATTATCTCCACAATGCCAACCACATTGTTAAATATCAGGCCAAGCTTCTGGCAATTGTCTGAAAAAATAGAAGAACAAGGTATAAGTCATGGATCAAGTAACAGTTTAATTCATTCTTTGACTGAAGATTCCATTAAAGATAAATAATTCATAGAGCTTCTCTTTTGCCTGTGTAAGAAAAATTATTTTGATTAATTTATTGGAGATCTTAAAGATGACAAAGTACTACATACTTCAAGAATATAAAAAAATATAAAAAGTAAAAAAGAAAACAAATTTTACTGAACAGGTTGCTCACAAACTTACATAAGCCAAAATGTATGCAAATCAGAACATACTCTTGAAACATTATGTTTGTAGTTTCAACTGTTATTATTACTGCAGAACTGTAATAACAGAGAATTACACCATTACAATATTAATAGTAAAATAAAAAGTATTATTAATTACTACAGTATACACTACAGTACTTTAATAATAAAACTACTCTTGTAACACGTATTACTCTTGTATCAATAATATAAAGTAATTGTATCACGCTTCTTCACTGCACTTTCACATCACTACTTTTCAGCCACACACAAGGCAATCTGGAACAAGAATGAGATCACATTAAACTCTGAGTCAGCTTTACGTAAATCAGCCTTATATAAATTGAGTGGTACTTTTATATAAAACTTACACATCAAGCAAAGAATTACATATCAAGAAATCGTAAATACATTTATTTTTATAATTATAATCTAGAACAGGGGTTCTTAACCTTTTTGAAAGTGCAACCCTTTTTTAGGGTTAAAAATATTTTGCAACCCCCCCCAAGAGATTTAAAAATTGTCACTTTGTATAAATTGTAAGCCCACTCACTTAATGGGATGGTTGAGCATTGTGCATTGATGCACAGAGGTGTTCCAGACATGGCTTAGTAGGGCCGAGGATGTCACGAATCATCTTCTACCCTGAGATGGGCTCTGTATCTGTTTTGAAGGTAAGTATGTGTAGAAAATACAGACTCACATAGAATTGTCGATGCGAAGGGGACAAGTTTTTTAAGTGCCAAAGTCTTCAGTCTTGGAAATTCAGTTTGTACTGAAGTCCAGAAGTAGGCCAGAGGCCTCTCCATGAACCTCTGCTTCAGGGCCATATCAGTGGTCAGATAATCAAGATGAGCCCGAATAAGCACACACAGGTCAGCCTTTAAAACAGTACTTTCATTCAAACACTCCTCTAGTGAAGAGAAAGTTCTCGTCGACCAGCCGAGTTTGCCACAAGCACAGATTTCTAAGCTTAAATTTTGTTGGAGAAAAAGATGACGGATGCATATTTCCCTTGCAGTCCCGCATTCAACTCGTTAAGACGTTTACAAATCTCAGCCAAACAGGCCAGCAGGGCGAGTCATTATTTTCGGCAGAAAATTTAGCGGCTAGCATGGAGTTTTTCTCAAATAGAAATGTTCTCGGCTCCTCTCAGAGTTTGTAAAGTCGATTCAGTACGTAACCCATGGACAGCCATTGTACTTCACTGTGGTACAACAGCTGATGATATTCAGATACTCCCAACTCTTGACAGAGAATCTTGAAAAGTTCTGCACTTGTTGCACTGGCCTTGATGGAATTTACAGTATGAACAGTTTCATCCTTTACTTGTTTGAGTTCGTGACTAGCCCACTGTGTTTGCCAGTCATAGCTCGTGCACCGACGGAGCAGATTCCCACACACTTGTTCTAGTCATATAAATTATTTCATGCTCACGTATATATGTGTCCAGCAAAACGAAAGTTGATCACCAGTGGCATGTGGGGAAAAGGAAGAAGGAAAAAGAAAATTAATTTCTTCGGAGACATCAGTGGTCTCAATTGTTAAGAAAAATACAGACTAGATCTTACTGATCACCTGGTCTTCCACGTCTCTTGAAATACACCCAATGCAGTATCATTTGAGATTGGTATCAATGCTAAATATTTAAGAACTGTTCTAGGTTAATTTGAGAAAAATTCTGAGACAGACTCCTGAAACGGAAATGGGTAAAAATGCAAGCTTGCGGATTTCTAAAGCAGGTAAGCCCCACACTATTTTTGAAGAACCTTATTTACCATTGGCAAAAGAGCAAACGTATTATGTGTGGAGAAAAAGCTGCTAAACAGCTCGACCCGCTTCCCCCTCTGAAAGACACAGTCACTTATAGAATTATTGAAATGGTGGATGATATCAAAAGTACGCTGATAGAGCGCATTAAGATGAGCAGATGCTATTCACTGCAATTAGATGCGTCTGTAGTCGATTTGGCCAGTTTGCTCATTTACGTTAGATACGAGTTTGAGGGTACGTCCCATGAGGACTTTCTGTTCTGTAAGCTGCTACCAAAAGGAACTACAGGAGAGCACATATTTCAGCTTCTGAATGAATTTATCGAAGAGAATGGCATCGACTGGATAAAATGCGTCCGAGTTTGTACAGACTGTGCTAGAGCAATGACAAGCCGACACAGCGGTGTAGTGGCACGAATTAGAGAGGTTGCTCCAGAAATGAATGGACACAATGCAACATCCACCGCGAGACCTTTGCCGTCAAGAAAACGCCTGACGATTTAAAATCTGTTAGACTCTGTTGTGAATTGTATCAAGGCTCGAAAAATGAATTAACATCTGCTTTGCTCGACTAAACAGGCAAACCCCTCTCACTGAAATGGTGCTTTTTTATTGTTTAGTTTTATTTGATGTTGTTCCATTTTTTTTCTGTAAAGCGTTTTGAGAAGCAACCTCAAAACGCTTTACACTATATCAAATTAAGTTTATTATTATAATATTCATTATATGTGTATGTGAGTGTGTGCGCACATGCTCATGTTGGTCACTGAGAATTTCTGGGGTTCCTCTGAGAAGATGACTTGTACGTGGTACTTGGATGCTTTGGTTTGATCAGAGGTGGTACTTGGTCCAAAAAGTTTGAGAACCACTGCCTTAGCCCATGGTAAGGCAAAAGTCTGACCTAATGTGTGTGGCTTCCAAGTTTTGACAAACCAATCTATGATGAAAGACGCCTGAAGTGCCTTCTGGTTCACAGGGTAGATTGTTGGCCTCTTAGCTCCTGTAGCTTTCATTCAAAAAACGGTCTGGTCTGCAAGTGGCACAGGAGTTTGGAGGGCTTGAGGCTTTCCTTAGCCAACACTTCGCCACAAATCACACATAGTGGTCATGCATCCTCTCCATCACTTGTCTGTGTAAATCCGTACTTTAGGTTCTTTTTGTTGTATTTTCTCATTTTCTTTGTTTTTTTCTGTTCTGAATTTTCTGTTGTGCGCTTCTCCACATCTTTAGCTCTCATTCTTCCAGTGCCACCTATTAAAAAACGCTCAATTCCTAGCCTAATCACGACTGCTTTGCACAGAAGAAAAAAGTGCTACCAATATAAATGCAGTCATGGCCTTATGTTACATTAAGGTGGTGCCACACTCATCAAAATTATTTTCTCTGTATTTTCAGGACAATTTACTTTCACATCTTTATAGTGACCCCTGGGTTAAGAACCCCTGATCTAGAATAACAAAGTGGTATTAAGAAGGCAACTGAAACATACTACTTTCTAAAACCACCAAGTAGAGCAGTGAATGTTTAATGTGGTGTGTAGAAGCATTTGGGCTGTCGCCAAATGAATCCCAGTCAATGAGGAGCCCCTCGAGTCAATCTATTTTGAATGATAGAATTTAAGTTGTACACTGTTAAATCTTTTATTAATTTTAAACTGTGCATGTCAAAAATGAAGTTAATTAAAAAGAAAGTTAATTCAAATTCAAAAAAAGAACGTAGGGTCATTTTACAAAAACAAAATTACTCAGTTGGATATATAAAAAAAAGTTTATTATTATACTGTAGCTTGTTGTGAACTTGATGTGCTTCTTTCAGGTTTACATCTGCATTGAAATAATCTATATTTTGTCTTAATACAAATTTCAGCAATGAGTAATCAGGAAGCAATTTAAATTTACATTTTGATTATGAAGAATATATTTTACACATACTGTACTGATTGGCTTTTAAAGCCGTGTGATCATACATATGCCATACGTAGATGTTAGTTGTAGCTAAATTAAAAAAAAGTACACAACTGTATCCCAGACTTCTTCAAAACATTTAATGCATCAGTCTTGTTCTTGTTCTAACTATATAAAGTCTATATTCTTCATAAAAAGCAATACTGTTTTAACTTTTTCTAAGAATACATAATAAACACATTGTACTTAGCTGTTGTTTTTGTTGAAAAAAAGTTGTCATACTGATTTAATACCACTTGACAGGGAATATACAGATGCAGCCATTCAAAATGCACGGTACATACCCGCGGTACGGGAAAGCCACCGCAGGGCACCGCGGTAAGTGATTGGCTGGCCAAAATGACCGACAGGGGCACTCGTGGTGCATTGGTTAGTAGTGAAAAGATTTAATCATTTAATCTCTTTACTGTGCACATTTTAATCCATTTAGTATTGAATATTTATATGAAATTTTACCACTAAAGGGAAATTTTAGCAGCTGAGCATAAAAAGAAGAGGAGCATAACGCATCTGAAGGTCATAAACGATATTAATTTAGGAACATAAACATTACTGTATGTAAACTGTACTGTGTATGGCTGGTCTTGGTAGTTTAAAGAAAAAATACACACCAGTCTTCCATTTCTCCCTAAACATTTTAAGCATGAAAGTTTTATGAAACGGTACCCAAATATGCGATTGCTGTATAGAATGAATTTTAATTTAAAAAAATATTTAACACGAAAATTAAGCTGTTTACATCTTCCGCCTGAGAACATAGTCACCAGTTGCTACCCAACGCAGAAACACAGCCACTAACTAGCAAAGAGGACATTAGCTTGCCAATATGATAAAGAAATAAATGACTATTTTGTTTATTTCTTTTGCACATTTATTTGAACATTTCCATCGATAGTACAAGCACTTGGAAACGCCCGTTTTCCATGTAAATAGTTCCCTGGTTCCGCACCCCGCACCAAACAAATCTATATTTCTAAATATCACAACATGATCTAATTTAAGTCATTTTAATAACAAGGAATAGTCACCTATGCGTTACAATATAAACATTTATATTGATTTAAATCGCCTTTATTTAAAACCCATAAATAAAGCTGATACTGTTTAGACTTTTAATTATTTAAAACTGTATTACAGCAGCACAATGCACAATGCAACGTAAATCGCTATCTTTGTCTTCTGCGTAATAATGTTCAACTCTCTGTCCAGCAAATTAACAACAATAATAATAATAATAATAATAATAATAATAATGAACTTTATTGTATATTGCGCCTTTAAAGGTGGCTCCTCAAAGTGCTTTACAGGATAAAAACAATAACAACAATAGTGTTAGGCTGGGCAAACTATTTTTTATTATAGAAATACAAAATGAGATATAATGATGTGTTCCGGCTTAGACATTAACGAAGCACCGATGCACTGCAAGTACAACCCCCCTCTCTGCGGGAGTGCTGGCTGTGACGAATTAAACCGGTTTCACAGGTATTTTCAAAGTAGAAGGGGGCAAGATTTCCAGCGAAAGACACCTTCCCCCCTCCAAAATCCAGTAAGTAAAGTACTTACTAGTTAAGAAAGTTAGGCTCCTCAATGAAATCGCTTTAACATGCTAATGCATTGGTGTAACAGTCCGGCTGTGTCAAGCTTCTAATGTCAACCCGACTACGGCGAAAGGAACCCTTCTTTCATTGGAAGACAATGAACATATTCTAGCCCTAAATGAATTAATAGCAAACATGGTTTACATAAAAGACATTTTTCCAAGAAAGTTTAGGCTTTGTCACTAATGAAACCAATAAATAAAGACATAAATATAGAAATCTTAAGATTTTTAAAATACATGACTTTGCTAAAATGTATTTTAAAATAAAAACGACTACAAACGCCTGCGGAGAGAGAGAACAGGGGAGGGATGTAGGTTTTGCATAAGGGGCAGGGCTATGGAAATGAGGTCTATTTGGGAATGTGGAGTTACATGTTCTGGCTGTTTGTGAATTATCGTTGTTGAGTATAGAGTTTTGAGGTATTGATTTTGTGTAATGCTTTATGTTGAAAATTGAGCTGGATTTTGTTTATAATAAAGAGGATAAACTGGGATGGGAGGAGGGTTTGGTTTTGCATAAGGGGCGGGGTTATGATAATTGGAGGAATTTGAGAGAGTTTGCGGGCTATTTTTGGTTTGTATTACGAATAATTCGTACAAGATATTGAGATTTGTTGTTGTTTTGTTGAGATTTAACTCCGCAAGTCTGAGTTCTTGTGCCCGTCCTATCCGAGCCCGAAAGTATTACAATATGTATCTTTATAGCAGGTGGTGTACAGCTTTTTAGTATAGATTACACTTTTCTAAAATATATGTAAAAAATAAAAACCTATGCTGAAAGTTTATTAAGATACTTAGAAGACAAAGATATCAATTTATGTTGCATTTGTCTGATTGTGAATAAAAAAACACATATATTTAAACACGCGTTTGCGATTTAAATCAAAACGTGATTTAAATCTATATAAATGTTTATATTGTAACGCATAGGTGACTATTCATTGTTATTAAAATGACTTAAATTCGATCATGTTGTGATATTTAGAATATAAAAGTCAATTAATTGTCCATAATATTGCTATTCTATTTTTTTAAAGAAATGTCACAGTACACGAATATAATCATATCGTTATTCATTTCTTTAGATACGCAATTCCATATTATATTAGCAGAAAAGCTTAAAACTACCACTTTTTTACACGCTATTTCACAAGTTAGTTAAAGACTTCGATGCTTAAAATGTTTAGGGAGAAATTGAATTTTTTCTTTAAAGTACCGATTCCTGGAATCTGACTGGCTGACACCCTTCTGAAGTGGTTCCATAATATCTGGCATACGGAAAAGAAAGCGTTGATTTTATGAAAAATCAATTATGAAATTATGAAACGCTCTGTTAAAAGCAAGGGAGTTTTTATGTCCGTTGCAGTAAAAGAAAATGCCTGACAAAGTAGGGCTTGGGCAGATTCCAAGTGCTTGTACAAATGTGCTAAAGAAATTAGCAAAAAAAGTCATTCCTTTATCATTCCTTTATCAGATTGGCTAGCTAATGTCCTGTTTTTCAAAGAAAAATCTAAAAGTATTTTAGTTTAAAATGACGGTTAGAAAGAATGTGGACCAGCGTAATACTTTGAGTTTACAGCTTTTCCAAAGTCATTCATTATCAATACTATCAGTAATATCTTCGGTAAAGGCTTTGATGCATAAATATTTCTGAAATCTTGCTTTCATAAAATATACCAACTTTTTAATGACTGATGATTAACATGCTGTAATACACAGTTTAAATTTAAAAGCTTAAATGCTGTACATGAGAGGTTGTTTTATTGGCTCCTCCTGGCGGTTTTACAAGGTGATTCTGGATACTTTCTGGCATGACGTCAAATGATGCGATATACCGCGTGATACTGCCTTTTGATCCGACGCCCAACGGGGTATTCGGCAAAATACCCCACCCATTTTGAATGGCTGCATCTGTAATATGTAATCATGTAAAGAAATGTTGGCAGCTAAAATATTTTGGAAACATTTTGATGTTCGTTTTAGGCTTTTGTTCTCGTAATGAATAATGAACTGCTCATAGATTGTTATATAGAGCATTGCGTTCAAGCAGCAGTTTTTTTACATAGACAGATTGTCATGATTGCAATCCCTCCCCCTTAAGGGCGCTCCGGCTCGTTCACATTTTAGTTGATTTTCAACACTTGCTCCCTGTTCCAGTCTCCCTACAAAAGCCAGACACTCACTCTGTTCCGGGCTCTGCATTGGAACACGGATGCCTGGAGGCCCGCCTACCACAGAGCCACCCTACGTCCACGGCTCAGGGGGCATTCGCCTCATATTGGCATTCCGAACTGCATGGGCGGTGCAGCGGCTCTGTGGCTAAGGATCCACACCTGTGACTGGAAGGTTGCTGGTTCGTATCCCATGGCCGGCAGAGGAATCCTACTCCGTTCGGCCCTGAGCGAAGCCCTTAACCCCAACTGCTCCACGGGTGCCGTATAAATGGCTGACCCTGCGCTCTGACCCCAAGCTTCTCTCCCTGCCTGTGTGTGTCATGGAGAGCAAGTTGGGGTATGTGAAAAGACAAATTCCTAATAAAGGAAATTGCATATGGCCAATAAAGTGATCTTATATATTATAAATTGGAAAGTTTTTACAAGCATAAATCCACCAGTCCAAATATTTTTTAACAGCTTTATCCAGGACAGTCAAGGCAAGCGAGAGAGAACATGCAACCTCCACACAGATAGAACCCCAGGAATTGAACTGGAGTTCCTCAACTAAAGCTATATCAGTGACTATTGGGAATGTGTAGTGAAGGCAAAGTGTGATAATAAAAGCCCTCACCTCCCCACTGCGAGGGGAGACCCTCTAGGCACAAAACACACCCTCCACTTCAGAAAAGTTAAGATGAAATAGGTGCTACACCCTACAAGTGCAATTTTGTTGTACTCACAACTTTTTAGTTGTTCTAAAAACTAATTCTAACAACTTTGATGATTAAAACTACTAATGTAATAATACAATATATAAATGCTATAATTTTATCAAGTACTAGGAAGAAAAAAAGGGAAGCAAAAAAACATCTAAAAATTAACATTTATATTTTACATTTTATCATTTAAAAATATACATAGTGGCATTAACATTTTTATTTAAAACTAAACGCTATACCCATAAAAACTCAATTGCGATTTCTGTTTATATTCAAATTTAAATTCTCTTGCTGCTTCCAGTGAACCTCGAGATTGTTAGTTTGTTGGTCTGGAGGCTCATTCATTACTTAATATTTAGAAATGTGAATATAGTTTACATATAATTTTATTGTTAGAGAGTATTCATTATGCCCAAGGAACAATTTGTTAAAAAATATAACTCAGGTCAGTACTGGAATCGAACCCAGACCCTTTTGTGTGATAGCACAGAATCCTACTACTGAGCCATCAATGTATTTAAAGGAGCAAGTCACCACTTTCCCAAAGTTACCGCAGCAATTGACCGAGTTGATGCAGAAAATGTTCATGAAGAATGTGGAATACTAATGAGTACCTTGTTTTTATTTTTAGCTATATACAGATCCATCCATGCCACTACATACCCTGGATTTACAGTCTCATTTTATTATTGGCTTTATTAAGGTAGGGGTGTGACCTACAGTATTATGTAACATTTTTTATGTATTTGAGAGACTTTGAGAACACTTTGACGGATGTGTAAAAAAACGTAACATAATGCGTGCTATGGTGGCTATTGAGCACAGAGTGTCTTTCCTCCTGTCAAAGAAATGCATATGTAGTTTATTTTTATATGAGTAAAAACAGCAAATATGGAAAGAGTTTCACAAATTAAAGAGAGGTTGAACTCAAGGAGTTTGTGTTATTCTGCTTGATATGGTCAGGTGTTTCGTATACATAGCTTTTGAATAGTAATTCTTGCATTATGAAGTCACTTACACCAGGGATCCGCTATATTCAATTTCTAAAAATGGAACCAGGTACTGTATGTTGTTTAAATAAAAGTTATGATAGTTTTCACAAATCGCAATCTTTAAAATGCCTGTGGTTTGAAGGCTCTGTGTCATTTGTTCGCAAAGTTACTGAAACATTGTGTCTCAAAAATAGGTGTTTTAATAAGAATTTGAAGGTTGTGAAAACAGTTCAAAATAATTATTTATTCTTAATGATGATCTGAGACATTATTATACTCTTATTTGTTAATATAATTTCAATATTTAATGTTGTGATATATAAAATAGTGTACAAATGTCAATATAGTATACAAATTATTTACTATTTCATTTTTTAGGAAGTACAGATGCAGCCATTCAAAATGCACGGTACAAACCCGCGGTACGGTAAACTACCCACAAGCCACCGCAGGACACCGCGGTAAGTGATTGGCTGGCCCGACAGGGGCACTCGTGGTGCATTGGTTGGTATGAAAAGATTTAATAATTTAATCTCTTTACTGTGCACATTTTAATCCACTTTGTATTGAATATTTATATGAAATTTTACCACTAAAGGGAAATTTTAGTAGCTGAGCATAAAAAGAAGAAGAGCATAATGCATCTGAAGGTCATAAACGATATTAATTTAGGAACATAAACATTACTGTATGTAAACTGTACTGTGTACGGCTGGTCTTGGTAGTTTAAAGAAAAAATACACACCAGTCTTCCATTTCTCCCTAAACATTTTAAGCATGAAAGTTTTATGAAACAGTACCCAAATATGCGATTGCTGTATAGAATGAATTTTAATTTAAAAAAATTATTTAACACGAAAATTAATCTGTTTACATCTTCTGCCTGAGAACATACTGTAGTCACCTGTTGCTACCCAACGCAGGAACACAGCCACTAACTAGCAAAGAGAGGACATTAGCTAGCCAATATGATAAAGAAATAAATGATTATTTTGTTTATTTCTTTTGCACATTTATTTGAACATTTCCATCGATTGTACAAGCACTTGGAAACTGTCCAATCCCTAGTTCATCAGGCATTTTCTTTTACGCTGCGGGCATTCTCCTGGTCTGGCGCCGTTTAGGATATAATGCCAGCGATTTTTTGTTAAATTTGGGTTTCCAATAATGCCGCAGCAAACTCTTGTTTTTATGTCCACTATAACAGACAATCTCCTTTGCTTTTAACCGAGCGTTTAATAATTTCCTAAAATGAAAATTATTTACTTTATTTCCCTCACGGGACCGATAAAAGTATCTATCATCTATCTAAACTATGGGACAGAATTCTGGGGTCTCCCTATACCAGAGATTACGGTAGGGCTTCAGAATGGTGATTGGCTGACACCATCTGACCCCTCTGATTGGAGAAAAAAGACGTGCTGGTCTGCTATACATACTGTACCAGGAAGAGGATTTCTTTCTATTCGAAACGTGTATTTTAAAAGTTTAATTAAGAAGTAAAAACCTTACAGCGTACTCAGATTTCTAAACTGATCAGGAGGAAGAAAAATCACCCGTGTTTCATCCGTATCAAAACCTGTTTTATTTATTTTATTTTTATTTAGATTAAGAGTTCCTGTCACCCCCATTCCCATTTAAATCACAAACCCCTGTTTAATCAAATGTCTTTTAACGTAAATTGTTATCTTTGTCTTATGCATAATAATGTTCACCACTCTGTCCAGCAAATTAATAATAAACTTTATTTTATATAGCGTTTTAAACGAATAAGTAATTAGATTGCTCATAAACCTATTCACTTATTCTACATAAACACAGCGTAATTGCTCTCTGAAAATGTTTTTTCTTTTTATTTAGGCTCAGATTTCAACTACAGATCGTACACTAATTACTAGCAGTAAATACTGATGTTTTGCTCCCTCTTACCACAAAAATATTAAAAATAATGTATTGTAGCTGGGATGAACTTTTTTTCGAACGTGTCTCTACCTGCAGCGACTCAGCCACGGAATGGTTAAAGATGGCTGTTTCAGTAACCAAGTATATATCTAAAGTAATAATTTAACAATATATGTAAATGTTTTAAGATATGTTTATGTTGTGAATGTCTGTAGATTGTATCTTATTTTTAGTTTTTGTTTTGTTTCAAATGGCCTTGCAGATCAGATACTGTATCAAGGAATATCGCGCCCGGCTCCTCAATGGAATCGCTTTAACATGCTAATGCGTTGGTGTAACACTCTGTGTCTACAATACATTGTGAAGAAACCCGTTTCACAGGTATTTTCAACCCCCAACCAATGTTATTTCATCGGTTGTGATCCTGTAAAGCGCTTTAAGGAGCCACCTTTAAGGCGCTATATAAAATAAAGTTTATTATTATTATTATTATTAATATTGATAATATTTTTCCTCCCAGAACTTGTAAATTGTTGTTGTTATTGTTGTTGTTATCCTGTAAAGCGCTTTGAGAAGCATACTGTCCAGCTTGTCAGGTGCATTCTTTTGTAAAATAATAAGTAGAGCTTTGGGCTTATTAGAGCTCCACTTACAGCAACCCAATGTAAATACATTTTGTCTCCAAATCCACCACCACTTGTATGAATCATAGCCCTGCCAATGATGCAAATTCCCCTGCAATGGTTGTGTGCAGGAATTATTCAGTTTGGCATCTCCATGTTCAAGTAAACACTGCTCTGTGTGCAAATGCATTTAAAAAAAGTTTTTTTTTAAAAAGCCACCTTTAAAGTCGCTATATAAAATAAAGTTTATTATTATTATTAATATTGATGATATTCTTCCTCCCAGGACTTGTAAAATTGTTGTTGTTATTGTTGTTATCCTGTAAAGCGCTTTGAGAAGCATACTGTCCAGCATAATGTATTTCATTGCACTTTGACAGATCGTCTTATAATCACTTGTTGTTAGAATATCCCCCAAGAGGATATTACCCCCAAGAGTATATAGAGGATATCCCCCAAGAGGTATCCAGGTAACAGTGAAACGGGCGTACAGTCCGGGGAGATCGCCCATTTTCCATGTAAATAGTTCCCTGGTTCCGCACCCCTTGGTCTCTCTCTCTCTCTCTCTCTCTCTCTCTCTCTCTCTCTCTCTCTCTCTCTCTATTTTGATTATTACATCCAATAATCAAAAATGACACAATAAACATACTAACCATAATAACGACCAACCAACAAAAACAACCATATAAACATAATACCAACCAAAAACATAGATAACAATTGCAATACAAAATCAAATATATCAAACCATTAAAGCAAAACCGTCCTCCAATTATCAACAAATCTCAATATCTTGTACGAATTATTCATAATACAAACCAAAAATAGCCCGCAAACTCTCTCAAATTCCTCCAATGATCATAATCCCGCCCCCTATGCAAAACCAAACCCTTACACAAAATCAATACCTCAACACTCTATACTCAACAACGATAATTCACAAACAGCCAGAACATGTAACTCCACATTCCCAAATACATTTCCATAGCCCCGCCCCTAATGCAAAACCTACATCCCTCCCCTGTTCTCTCTCTCTCCGCTGGCGTTTGAAGTCGTTTTTATTTTAAAATAAATTTTAGCAAAGTCATGTATTTTAAAAATCTTAAGATTTCTATATTTATGTCTTTATTAAGTGGTTTCATTAGTGACAAAGGCTAAACTTTCTTGGAAAAATGTCTTTTATGTAAACCATGTTTGCTATTAATTCATTTAGGGCTAGAATATGTTCATTGTCTTCCAATGAAAGAAGGGTTCCTTTTGCCGTAGTCGGGTTGACATTAGAAGCTTGCCACGGCCGGACTGTTACACCAACGCATTAGTATGTTAAAGCGATTTCATTGAGGAGCCTAGCTTTCTTAATTAGTAAGTACTGTACTTACTGGATTTTGGAGGGGGGGAGGTGTCTTTCGTTGGAAATCTTGCCCCCTTCTACTTTGAAAATACCTGTGAAACCGGTTTAATTCGTCACAGCCAGCACTCCCGCAGAGAGGGGGGTTGTACTTGCAGTGCATCGGTATAGATGGGAAAGCCAGAGCCGACCGCTACGCCGCCCACGTTTTATGCTCTTCGTTAATGTCTAGGCCGGAACACATCATTATATCTAATTTTGTATTTCTTAAAAAAAAAGTTTTCCCAGCCTAACAGTATTGTTGTTATTGTTTTTATCCTGTAAAGAGCTTTGAGAAGCCACCTTTAAAGGCGCCATATACAATAAAGTTCATTATTATTACTATTGTTAATTTGCTGGACAGAGAGGTGAACATTATTACGCAGAAGACAAAGATAGCGATTTATGTTGCATTGTGCATTGTGCTGCTGTAATACAGTTTTAAATAATTAAAAGTCTAAACAGTATCAGCTTTATTTATGGGTTTTAAATAAAGGCGATTTAAACGCGATTAAATCAATATAAATGTTTATATTGTAACGCATAGGTGACTATTCATTGTTAATAAAATGACTTAAATTCGATCATGTTGTGATATTTAGAAATATAAATTTGTTTGGTGCGAGTGAAGTTTTATTTAATCTCTGAGCCAGGGAAACGTTTTATTTTTTCAAAGAAATGTTTGTTAAAAAAAAAAAGTCATGGCTCCAGTTGGATTCGAACACGCAACGTGTGATGTAGGAGTCAGGAACCTAACCCACAGCGCCACCGGCAAGGTCACATGAGGAGTGTTGAAAAAGCCCTACAAACATTATCAACAGACATCGTACAGCGTGTACTATTCTTGTGTTGCGGTACATGAATATAATTATATCGTTATTAATTTCTTTAGATACGCGATTCCATATTATATTTCCTTTTAATCAAATTCTAAAAGTATGCTTGTTGACTCCGGTATCACGTTAGTTAAAGACTTCGATGCTTAAAATGTTTAGGGAGAAATGGAATACTGGTGTGTATTTTTTCTTTAAAGTACAGAGACCAGCCATATACTGTATGTTTATGTTCCAAAATTAATATCATTTATGGCCTTCACAAGCGTTACAGTATGCTCCTATTCTTTTTTTGCTCAGCTACTAAGATTTCCCTTCAGTGGTAAAATTCCATATAAATATTTAATACTTAAATGGGCACAGTAAAGACATTAAATATACATATACATACTGTATACAGTACAGTTTGCATACAGTAAAATGTTTATGTTCCTAAATCAATCTCTTTTATGAGCATGTGAAAGGCATGGTTAATCGGAGATTCTAAAAAATTACTTGCGTGATTGGAAACAAATGCGATATTGCGAAATGCTGTGGTGTTACTTTTACAAAGACGGTCAATGAAAGAAAGAATATGGACCAGGGCAATACTTTGAGTTTACAGCTTGTCCAAGGTCATTCATTATTAATACTATTAGTAATATCTTCGTTAAAGACTTTGATGGCGACAGCGCAAACATGAGAGGTTGAGCTTCATTAGCTCCACCTTGCAGAAATTCCGGATACTTTTATTTTACTTGCGGTACTATAGGAGAATTTACGGTAACTCGCGGTAGACTGCGTAAAGCGCACCGCAAAATAATGCGGTATCGCCCGCTTGTTTTGAATGGCTGCATCTCTACAACATTTTTACAACAATAACGCTAGCAAGTATTAAAAGAAAAAGATAAAACATTATAGCTTTTTTAAAGTATATAAACTTAATATAGTCCGAATGAGCGCGTAAAATGTTTTCCAAAATAACCACAGCAAGTGACCAAGTTACAGGCTTTGATGCAAAAAACGTTTATGAAGAAGGTGGAATACTGTTGTGTATTTTTTATTTTTAGCTACCACTACCAACCGTATAAATATGTACAATATATTTACTGTATATTCCTAAATTAATATCATTTATGACATTCAGGACGTTATGCTGTTTTTATTGTCAACTACCACAATTTCCCTTTAGAATATTAATATTCCATATTAAGTGGATTTAAAAATAAACAGATGATATTTCACTAACGTCTATCGCACCACAAATGCCATATATTGATTGTCTTTGGCCTATGAATCACATAACTTACCACAACAAATGACACATTCTGAATGGCTGCATCTGTACTCTTAGAACTTGCCTGGTGGTGCTTATATGCAGAAATTGCTCTTATGGAAAGAAGAAGATTTTTTGCTAAAGCAAAACCTAGCAAAATATAGAAGTAGCCTTTTCCTATACTAGAAACTCATTTATTTACCCACTTTTTCCTTGCCTTAATGTGAGATTTTCAATTTTTTACTTTTTGTGACATTTTTTTGTGCTGTTTGGCAAATCATTAAAAATGTTTAAATGCCAATGTATTCTTTGTAAAATGAAGTAAATATTCTCAAAAACTCACCAACAATAATGGAATTGATTTTGCCTTTTATCTGTAGTGTGGAATTACTGCACTTGAAGATGTATATCACCTGTTTCAGCTCAGTTTCAGATATGACAAGATCATTTGACCCATTCTGGTATTCCTAAAAAGAAAAAAAGAATGGAAAATAATTAACTTCATCTGGCCCATGTGTTCAACAGTGAGATAAATGTGCACATGGTTGCTTCACTATAATTGAAGATATTCAGTAAAGCATTTAGATCATTCAGATCATTTACAAAAGAAATTCTAAAAACCAAACTCTCCCTAGCAAGAAAAGTCTGAGATTTAGCAATAGCTTAGTGAAAGCAGTGAAATGACTTCAATGAGCACCAAGTGCAAGGATATAAACTCTTAACCCTGCCTCTTCCCCCTGTGCAATGCAAGATGCCTTTTCAGCCCAAGCTGAGTCAGTATTTAAACTCACACCAGATGTCAGACAACAGATGCAGTCTGCCTGACCACAGGAGTTCATGAGATGAAAACGGGGGGGGGGGGGGGTTATTGTGTTAATCACATATTTTTGAAAGATCGGAGTTTGTGTTTATCAAAACAAAGTTACACAACAGTTTACAAAATTACACATTTATTTGTAATACATTACAAATTTACCCCCCCCCCCCCAAAAGTGCCAGAATTACTGGCACCCCTATTTTCAGTTCTTTCTTTGTGTTATTTCAAAGATAACAGAACGGAGCTTTTTCTATAATGTTTTATGAGACTGGAGAACACACGGGAAGGTATCTTATACCATTCCTCCATAAAATTCATCCAGATCCTTGATTTTTCAGACCCAGTCCACACATATAGGCTTATTCAATTCAAAACACAGGTTTTCAATGGGGAAACTCAGATGTCCACTGCTAAATATTGATTATGTTGTCAATTAACTACTTCTTCTTAGATTTTGATGTGTGTTTGAAATCAGTGTCTTGCAGAAAGATCCACTTATACCAAATACCAAAACGTCCTGGTATTTGATAAGAGTTCATGATTTAAAAACAGACCCAGGACCATTGGAAGGAAAACAACCCTATAACATCAAAGATCCACTACCATATTCGACAGAGATGATGTTCTTTTCTGCACACACACACATTCTAAAGCAGCCAGGTTCTTAGGGTACGTACCACTCTCCATTTTTTGCCCTCGAGCTGAAGCAGTGGTGGATGGTTGTGGGATGGGCTTCTAGGGCAGGGTAGGTTGGAACTGTGGCTCTTGCTTGGTGGCAAGCATCCTACCCCACCCTGCAATCTCAGGCTTGGGTTCTTGTAGGTTTTTTGGTCATCAGAAATATGCCGGAGGCCTGTGATGCAAACAAAAAAAAAATACAGCATACTATTGCAGGTGAAAGAATCGACGACTGACACCAGAAACTAACCCAACTGAGGCTGACTTACAAATGCAGCCATTCAAATTGCAAGGTACAACCCCATACCGCGCAAAATTATCTACAGTTCACCACGTTGTACTGCAGTACTGTAGGTGATTGGTTGGCCAAAACAACCGACGGGGGCACTCATGGTGTATTGGTTGTTAGTGAAACGATTGAATAATTTAATCTCTTTACTGTGAATGTTTTAATCAGCTCAATATTGAATATTTACATGGAATTTTACAACTAAAGGGAGATTTTAGTAGCTGAGCAGAAAAATAAGAGGAGCATAACACGTCTGAAGGTCATAAACTATATTAATTTAGGAACATAAACATATTATGTAAACTGTATTTGGCTGGTATTGGTAGTTTAAAAAAATACACACCAGTATTCCACTTTCTTCCTAAACATTTTAAGCATCAAAGTCTTTAATTCGGTTTCATACCGTGGTTATTTAGACAGTTTTTACGTGCTCCTTTTGACTATATTAAGTTTATATACTTCATAAAAAGTTAAAGTGTTTTAACCTTTTCTATGAATATGTGTGCTCGTTATTGCAGTTACAAAACACATTCTTTAGAATTTGATTAATAGGGAATATAATACAGAATTGCATATCTAAAGAAATTAATAATGATATAATTATATTCAAATAGCTCAAATTATCACAGTAGAACAATTTCCCTGTCAATATCTGCAGCAGTTTAACTCATTAACCTGTGATTACGTGAAAACAATTTGCCTGCCCTTTGCAGCTACAGCTTAAGCTGTTAAGCGACACGTTGGTGTAATGGGCTAGGCGTGTGTTATGCTGGAGGTCAGGGGTTCGAACCCAGCTGTCAATATGAGTTGTCTTTTAACAAATAAACATTTATTTGAAAAACTAAAATACCAAATATTATGGACACTATATACACATTTTTGATATTTCTAAATATCACAACATGTTCGAAGCTAAGTGATTTATTAATAACAACGAATAATTTCAAACTCCTACTGTACTGCCACTAAAGTATATTTTGTGGGAAATACATTTATTTGTCCTGCATCAAAGTTTAACTCATTCAGAGTGCCCTACATTACAAACTCCAAGCGTTTCATTTTGTCTATTGCTACAATATCAACAGCAATGTAGTTAAAAAGAACGTCAAAATGTTTCCAAAATAACCACAAGTGAACGAGTTGAGGGATTTGAAAATAATAGAGAAATCATAACAATGACCCCATGTTGCTAATCCTGCATACCCAACTGAAAGAAGGAAACTTAAATCGACACGTGATGGTTTTGTGTTTAAGCATTTCTTAATGGAAATCTTTAAGTTAAACAAGGAAGGGGGAATAGTTATTTTTTTTACAAATAATCGCAGTAATCGGAGAAAAGCATATCAACACAATGGGCAAACAATTTTTTTTATTTAAAAAAATTAAATAAAAACTAAGATACAATGAAGTGTTCCTGCCTAACTCAAACATTGTGTGGCTGTAAAAATGGTTTAGATAGTTCAAAACCACTTTTTATTTTTTTTAATAATGTTTAAACTATTTCATAAAAGTTGTACTGATTTAATACCTCTTGATAGTAATATTAATATGGAGTCATGTAACTAAGCAGCTAAAATATTTTGGAAACATATTTTGGACATTTTGGAAACATTTTGACATTTTTTTTTAAAGCTCGTATTGTTCTTACAGTGGTAATGGAGAACATACTGTACAGTATGTTGAAACCGTACCATGACAGTGAAGACGTGTTACACCTTCAAGTAAGCCAGTGACTGTTGAAATTAGGTTGTGTAACCTTGCGGACATTATTCTGTACGCTGAAGAGTTAAAGAGCAGGCATGTCGTATATCACCTCATACACTGGGTTCGAACCCAGCTGTCGCCAAGAGTTTTCTTTTAACAAATAAACATTTCTTTGAAAAACTAAAATAGTAAATATTATCTATATTTATAGCAATATTATTAAATTTGTTGGGATTTCTAAACGCTTGTTATTGCAGTAAAAAAATGCTTTTTAGAATTTGATTAATAGGGAATATAATTTGGAATCGTTTATCTAATGAAATTAATAACAATATAATGAAATTAATAACAATATTAATTTAACGATCTAAATATATGTATTTATAAAGCTGGTAGTATTACTGGAATCCATTTTCTTTGTAAACATGTTTTATTTTTAATTTAATTCATTCACACATGATGAATTGTGAGAGAGTGATAGATGGAGACAAGATGGAGGTTCTTGTCAAAACTACATTCCCTGGAATGCAGTGGGAAATAATGTGCCACCCTCAGTCACCTGACCAGCTGATGCACTGCTGATTAGCCCATTAAGAGTGAGTTTATTTTAAACAACCTGGGGGGAAGGAAAAGTGCCCGCAGTCATTTTTATCACTGACAAAGTTGATTAAAACTCATTCAAAGGTGGTCTTGTGTTAACACTAACTGCTTAACAGAGCCACAGCTATATCACCCTGCAACTCACAACTGACAACCCACTGAAGCTAAGCAGGTGTGAGCCTGGTCAGTACCTGGATGAGAGACCTCCTGGGAAAAACTAAGGTTGCTGCTGGAAGAGGTGTTAGTGGGGCCAGCAGGGGGCGCTCACCCTGCGGTCTATGTGGGTCCTAATGCCCCAGTGTAGTGACAGGGACACTATACTGTAAACAGGCGCCGTCTCCGGATGAGACGTAAAACCGAGGTTCTGACTCTCTGTGGTCATTAAAAATCCCAGGGTGTTTCTCGAAAAGAGTAGGGGTGTAACCCCGCCGTCCTGGCAAAATTTTCCATTGGCCCTTACCAGTCATGGCCTCCTAATAATCCCCATCTATGAATTAGCTACATTACTCTCTGCTCTCCTCCGCACTGATAGCTGATGTGTGGTGAGCGTTCTGGCACACTATGGCTGCCGTCGCATCATCCAGGTGGATGCTGCACATTGGTGGTGGTGGAGGGGAGTCCCCATTACCTGTAAAGCGCTTTGAGTGGAGTGTCCAGAAAAACGCTATACAGATGCAGCCATTCAAAATGGGTGGGGTATTTCGCGGTATACCCCGGTGGGCGTGTCGCATCAAAACGCATTATCACGCGGTATAACATGGCATTTGACATCATGCCGGAAAGTATCCGGAATCACCTTGTAAAACCGCCAGGAGGAGCCAATAAAGTTTAACCTCTCATGTACAGCATTTGAGCTTTTAAATTTAAACTGTGTATTACAGCATGTTAATCATCAGTCATTAGAAAGTTGGTATATTTTATGAAAGCAAGATTGCTCAGTTGGACAAAAGTACACAACCTACCTTTATCAGAAATATTTATGCATCAAAGCCTTTACCGAAGATATTACTGATAGTATTGATAATGAATGACTTTGGACAAGCTGTAAACTTAAAGTATTACGCTGGTCCACATTCTTTCTAACCGTCATTTTAAACTAAAATACTTTTAGATTTTTCTTTGAAAAACAGGACATTAGCTAGCCAATCTGATAAAGGAATGATAAAGGAATGACTTTTTTTGCTAATTTCTTTAGCACATTTGTACAAGCACCTGGAATCTCTCCAAGCCCTACTTTGTCAGGCATTTTCTTTTACTGCAACGGACATAAAAACTCCCTTGCTTTTAACAGAGCGTTTCATAATTTCATAATTGATTTTTCATAAAATCAACGCTTTCTTTTCCGTATACCAGATTTTATGGAACCACTTCAGAAGGGTGTCAGCCAGTCAGATTCCAGGAATCGGTACTTTAAAGAAAAAATTCAATTTCTCCCTAAACATTTTAAGCATCGAAGTCTTTAACTAACTTGTGAAATAGCGTGTAAAAAAGTGGTAGTTTTTAGCTTTTCTGCCAATATAATATGGAATCGCGTATCTCAAGAAATTAATAATGATATGATTATATTCGTGTACTGTGACATTTTTTTGAAAAAATAGATTAGCAATATTATGGACAATTAATTGACTTTTATATTTCTAAATATCACAACATGATCGAATTTAAGTCATTTTAATAACAATGAATAGTCACCTATGCGTTACAATATAAACATTTATATTGATTTAAATCACGTTTTGATTTAAATCGCAAACACGTGTTTAAATATATGTGTTTTTTGATTCACAATCAGACAAATGCAACATAAATTGATATCTTTGTCTTCTAAGTATCTTAATAAACTTTCAGCATAGGTTTCTCCCCGTTTAGATTTATTTTTCTTGGGATCTTGGGATCAAACGTGGAAAGATTAGATTGTAATCGTTTTTATTTTTTAAATACATTTTAGAAAAGTGTAATCTATACTAAAAAGCTGTACACCACCTGCTATAAAGATACATATTGTAATACTTTCGGGCTCGGATAGGACGGACACAAGAACTCAGACTTGCGGAGTTAAAGCAAGTTAAAGCCTTGATTTTATATATCACCTTTAAAAGTGGCATCTCAAAGCAATACAGATTACAAAGTAAATACCAAAAACTGATTGTACCCATCTGTCATGCTAATAAAGCACCTTAAATTGAAATGAATCGAGAGAGGGAGGGGGGGAGCATGTTTGAGCTGTCGCCATCAAAGTCTTTACCGAAGATATTACTAATAGTATTTACAGTATAATGAATGACCTTGGACAAGCTGTAAACTCAAAGTATTGCCCTGGTCCACATTCACAATGCCTTTCACATGCTCATAGAAGATATTGATTTATGAACATGTGTACTGTACTGTATACAGTATGTATATGTATATTAAATGTCTTTACTGTGCCCGTTTAAGTATTGAATATTTATATGGAATTTTACCCATCGTTTTTAATTTCTTTAGATACGCAGTTCCACATTATATTCCCTATTAATCAAATTCTAAAAGTATGCTTGTTGACTCCGGTATCGAGCGTATTCACAGAAAAGCTTAAAACTACCACTTTTTATACACATGTTATTTCACGTTAGTTAAAGACTGCGATGCTTAAAATGTTTAGGGAGAAATGGAAGACTGGTGTGTATTTTTTCTTTAAACTACCAAGACCAGCCATACACAGTACAGTTTACATACAGTAATGTTTATGTTCCTAAATTAATACCGTTTATGACCTTCAGATGCGTTATGCTCCTCTTCTTTTTATGCTCAGCTACTAAAATTTCCCTTTAGTGGTAAAAGTTCATATAAATATTCAATACTAAGTGGATTAAAATGTGCACAGTAAAGAGATTAAATGATTAAATCTTTTCACTACCGACCAATGCACCACGAGTGCCCCTGTTGGTCATTTTGGCCAGCCAATCACTTACCGCCCTGCGGTGGCTTTCCCGTACTGTGGGTTTGTACCGTGCATTTTGAATGGCTGCATCTGTATATAAGTGTAAGCAATTATTATTATTATTATTATTATAAGGTGACTTTCTGCTATCTAAACCATTTTTTACAGGTTTTAAAATCACGCAATGTTTGACTTAGGGAGGAACATGTCATTGTATCTTATTTTTTATTTCATTTTTTTAAAATAAATATAAGGCAACCAGCAATCAAATGTCCTGTTTTTTTCTTAACACTCATTTTTCTATCCATATTGTAGTTTGAGTCTTTGTGTAAGCTGTAAGTTCTTTTTACTTCTTAAATAAAAATTTGAAACACTTTAATTTTGTAAACGCAACAAATTTCTGTACAGAAATAAAATATTGTTTTCTACTGGTGTTAAGCACATTAGCCATGTAGCGGCGAGGCTTATTAATAAGAAAGAATTAAGTGTTCTGAGCTTTCCCAAAGAGGCCCCATCTCTGTTCATCTCTGTGGTGCAGCCACAGAGAAACTATTCATGCAGGCTGATTTAAGGTTTCCTCAGATAAGGACAGCTCCCAAAGGGGGATGCACTTAGCTAAGCCTGGCTATCATGATCAATGGTCATCCATTGGCGCCTATCTGTCTAGGGAGTGCCAGATGGACATCTGGACTGCATTCCTAAGTGTCAGGAGTAAGTGACTCATATCTCACCTTGATCAACCAATCAGGGACTGGTAGGGCCGAGTAACCCACGTGGGGCTCTGATGCCCATGGAACTTTCAGCCAATCAATGAGCTGAAGTTCCTCCAGGTAAAAACAGGCAACACAGAGAGCCTGAGAGATTCAGTAAGATTCAGAAGGAAGATTCAGTAAGATTCAGTGGAATTCTGTGGACTATTCTAAAGGGAATTCAAAGGAGAATTCCAGGGCAGGACGGCCCAGGAGCAGAAGGCTCCCAAGGGTAGGACATTCTCGCAGAGCGCCTCCTGACCATCCTGAGACTCAGCCCGGACAACCACGGAATGGCCAGTGTGTCCGAGTGCCAGAACTTTCCTTTGTTCTAAGTCTAGAGCGGAGGTTGCCAGAGAGTAACCAGAGGATCCACCCGAGGCTAGCACCAGCAGCAGGCCTCGTGAACAGGTCAGAACTGTGGACAGCTGAATCACTATTCAGAACTAGCTCTTCATCAGGAACGAACCGGTCCTCTTCCTGACTTGCTGGGACCCACAGTCATCTTTTCTCCTGTGCACAAACTTTGCTAGTTAAAGCCAACACTAACTAGCCGGTCAGTGAACATCTGCAGCGCACCATCGCAAGCCGCACAGCACAGCCTGGCACCGAGCCAGAGAGCGCGGATTGGACAGCAACAGCCTGCAACTGTTTCTTTGTGCCCGCAGGAGATCTGAATCCCCAGAGATTGGATGAGTATTCAACTTCAATGCATTACAGCTCGAGAATTCAATTGTTATCCCAACCAGTTGATATCAACTTAATTCCTAAGAGTTATGTACTTGTTTTGAGTACCTAATGTAGAAGTTATAACCAAGTTCATTTATGAAACGGTCTTAATGAATGATATACTGAACGTATGTCCTCCTGATATGTGTAACACTTTGTAACTGACTGAATATATATCTTTTGTATTCTGATAACCCTCTCGATAAGATCTGTTAGGTTTATATGCATATTCTATGTATTAATAAATGTATCCTCGTGTATTAGTACCTGTGTGTGTGCGTTGTTTGAGTTATGTCGCATGGTTGGATTCTAAAGCCATCAAAAGAATCAATTTTGTGATTTACTGCTACAATTAATAATTGTCACAGTAAATGCCCAAACCCTACAGAACTGGTGCCTTCAGAGAGCCACTACATTACATTTTGGCTATGGCAACGTTACATATTTGGCGTCCCTGGGCCGGCTATGATTACAGCCAGTTACTGACAAAATAGCGCACCGTCCACCACTGCCCAGTGATATAACTTTAATATAAACAAGATCAAGAACTTTACATTTTTATTTCCCACAAATTGTAAATATGATGTTTACATTGGCGTTTTTATTAAGTTTTCACTTAAGCGTATGGGAAGTGTCAGCTGTGAAGGAGAGTTCCCCCCTTCCCTCCACGGACAGACTGATAAAGCAATTTTGAAGTGTTAACTATCAGGCCATTGCAAGCCACTGCAGCAGCCACAAATAAATAAAAAATAACCTTTTTTTCTCCTGATAGTAACTGTAACAAATTTGTCACGTTTCACATCCTTGTGAAACAATCATGACGTTTTCATCCAATCAAAGGTTTGATGTTTTTTTTTATTTTGAAACTGTGATCTTGACATGCAGGTGTGAAGTAGAGTTAACAGCTTCAGATTTAAAAGGTTATTAATAATATCTTCCGTGTTGCATTAACACTGGAATGTTCTTACAAGTATAAAAAGAGGCGATACACAATGTGTCTCCTCTATAACTCTTCAGTTTACAAAGAAATTCCGCCAGAGCCACACAAAATTGTCCAATAATACTCTTCTTGTGTCTAATTTCTAGTTTCGCAGGATTTGCACATTGTTTGATGGGGATGACATTACCCACGTCTACTGTATATCACTGTACAACACAGGTTTGAGTCAGAGTGTCTGGAAACAAAACACAGCGCCTTCCAATACATACAGTATAACTACTTTATGATTTCTTTATCCGTTTCAGCTAAATGATTGGAATTAAATCAGTCAGAATCTCGGAGTGAAAATTGTAAATATAACCCTTCTTCCTTCCTTTGTTTAACTTAAAGAATTTTGCAAAGAAATCCCTAATCACAATACTACTGTATCACTTAATTTATCCAGATACACAAATTCATGCCAGAGCCAACAACAAGCTATAATAGTGGACTATTTTTATGTATTCACTATATAAGAAACAAACTGAAAGTAATACTCTGAACTCGCTTTGAACCATTGGGCGCAGTGCTTTGTCCATTACCACTACAAGGACAATAAAAGTTTTTTAATGGATGTCAAAATGTTTCCGAAATGTCCACCTGTGATATTTTAGCTGCTTAAAGCCTTTTTAAAGACCATGCATCTGTTTATTTATTTTGTACTAACTCAACAAAGGTTTGATTTACAGATTTTTTAGCACTTGGGTTCCAGCTAATACCCACTACAGCCCCCTGCAACACAGCCATATTACAACCCCTAATGTCAGTGTTTAAGCCTGTACTCCTCCACCGATGTCTGCAGCTCCTTGCTGAGTCATAACACCTATACAACCATTTCACTGTTTAAAGTCAGTTGCTACACTAATGAGCCCTAATAAAGGTGAAACAGCTGTTTGTGGCTTAGCTTTTAATTTAAAATCAGAAGTTTACTGTATGAACTGACTCAAGTAAATTATCAAGCCATACAGTGGAGAATAGATATTTCACAATTAAGAATTATTTTTTAAAGAAAATGTTCTTTCTGCTGAGGAAAATAAAACAAAACACTGATCAACCCACTTGGAGAATCCCACTCAGAGCTGTGTATAGATATGTCCTAGGATTGACCTCATAATCATAGAGTTTAACCTAGGCCTGGGCAAGTGTCTTTACTGGTTTAGTTACTCAGTATGCCACAAAAGCTTTTGAAGAATCTTTCTCTTCTCTCATTGACTTGCGCTTTGGTTACCTTTGGTGATAGTTTCTCCTTGGTTGAGCTGGGCAAAGAGAGCAGAGTGGAGTGCTGATGAGTCTGTCTTAGGAACTTCATTTTCCTGGACAGGAGGAGGTCCAGGAGGAGGAGGAGGGGGGGGTGGACACTGCCCTCCAGCAGGAAACCCAGCAGATGAAAATTCAGAGACCAATGGGCCCTGGAGAGGATTTGAAAGAGAATATAGTTCAACTCATTATCACTGTTTGATACCATGTAGTTCAACATGGTACCAATGATGATAATGCATTTATATAGCACTTTCCCTCCCAAGTCTAAAAGCAAATACAGGAAGAGATCCACTTCATCTACCACTGAAATGCTACACCCATTGTGTTTACACATGATAGCCATTATGTACCAGCAGCTCTTAAATAAGTGAGACAGTGCTTCAACAACTGACATTTTCACAAATGTCTCAATGTCAGAACTCCCCTTTCAGCTGTGTTTGCTTACATTTATGCAACCAACTGGGTTTCTGCCAATGGAAAAACAGCAATTGTTTGATATACTGTCATTTTCACTTACAGATCCAGCCATTCAGAATGAGTGCCGGATAATTCACCAATTTACAGTGCGCACACCCCAGCGGAACATAACGTAACACCGACAGTAGTAATTAATAATTGCCTACACTTATATAGTGCTTTTCTGGACACTCAACTCAAAGCGCTTTACAGGTAATGGGGACTCCCCCCCCCCCCACCACCAATGTACAGCATCCACCTGGATGATGCGACGGCAGCCATAGTGCGCCAGAATGCTCACCACACATCAGTGGGGAGGAGAACAGAGTAATGAAGCCAATTCATAGATGGGGATTATTAGGAGGTAAGGGCTAATGGGAAATTTGGCCAGGACGCCAGGGTTACACCCCTACTCTTTTCGAGAAACGCCCTGGGATTTTTAATGACCACAGAGAGTCAGAACCTCGGTTTTACGTCTCATCTGAAAGACGGCACCTGTTTACAGGATAGTGTCCCCGTCACTATAATGGGGGATTAGGACCCACATGGACCACAGGGTGAGCACCCCCTGCTGGTCCCACTAGCACCTCTGCCAGCAGCAACCTTAGTTTTTCCCAGGAGAGAAGTGGTAGCATGGAAATATAAGTTAAAAATAACCTTATAGCTAGAGAATTGAAACAGGTGGGTACAGTTTAGAACTTGTATGACTTAAGTGGAAAATATAATTTAAGGGATTTAGCAACAGTTGCTACACATCATCTAACACAGCCATGGGTGCAAGTTCTTAAAATCAGGAAACTATGTAGCAAAAATGATGGTATATTATAAAGATATTTCAACATTCAACACATGTATCATTATGGAAATTCAGAAGCCAAAACTGATATGGCTAAAAATGACATGGCGTATTAACGTATTAACAAACATCAACAGAACAGGTGCACTGGAAGAAAAGGGATAGTAACACAGTATTGTTAAATATACACTTAAATTTTAAAAACAGTCTAAAAATAAGGTTAACAATTTTAAAAACTACAAAGAAATGAGGAAGGCTTACAAGCAGTTAGCTAGGAACAGATACATAATCAATGGTTAAAGACTGGTCATATTTCAATAACACAATGCTAATGACTCAAAATGAATTAATTTTTTAAAACAATGAAGATTAATGCTATTAAAGCCTTAGTTTAATGGAAATATTAAACATCAAAGTAGGAGAGTGTCCTACAGTATGCATAAAGGCTTTTATAGGCTTTTTATAGCCTTTTATAGGCTTGGAGATTCAAATACAAAAAAGAATACTGTATTCTGCACCTTGGTACAAGCTGAAAAAATACATTAAGAGTAGTCATTACAGGGAAACTATACTTTAGTTTCCACATTGGGAATAACAGTAGATGACAGACATGCTAAATGAACGTCTCAAATGGGTTTATACAGTAGAAGATGTCAATGGCATGCTCCATGTTTGGATTCTCCATAAGCACAAAACTAAATTCAAATCAACCTGCAGTTAAATCTCTCTCTCTCTCTCTGTACCCTGGCTGCCATAAAATAAATATGTAGCCTATTTTCTCGTTCTAAAATGCACAATAAGCAGGAAAGATGTCTCTAACTGAGGTATCTTTTACTCAGGAAATGCATGTTCCCTGAAAACACAGCTAAGCAAGCTCTCCTAGCAAGCTTTTGTCTGGATGATCATGAAGTTGGGGCTCTTGCCTGCTGCAAGCTTCAAGTTCCAACTCCTCTTGGCTCATCTCTGATCTTGTTTCTCCTCTACTTCCTTGTTTCTCGTTGTTCCTGCTTCTTTTTTTCCCCTGTGCACTTAATGTGATCTTATAGGGTGTGTTTCTGTAAAGCTCGTTGACAGTCATTAATCCACAGTTTAGCTAGGTATGTCAAGGTAAACTTTATAATTGTTTCTGCTCAAGGGACCCCCCACATTTCAGCAAACATTCTCTCTGCTTTGAAGATAGAAGTGCCAGGTGTCAAAAACTTTATCTAACACCTAAAGCTGTAACAATACATACTGTTTAATGCTTTCTTTCAGTGTAATGAAAAAAGTAATGCTTGTAGTTTTTAATTCATGTCATCCAAGCAGAGGTGGTTCAAGAATTTTTGTCTGTCATGTGGAAGGTTTGGGTTCAATTTTAGCCAATATGCAAGTTGTACTTTCAACAGTTTGATCCTTGGGGATAATATAGACTCTTTTTCTAATAATACAAAAATAATATCCTACATTTACAATTTTATTAATTTTATGTATCACTGTATGTTAAATATTAAATTAATATAAATAATATAAATAGCACATAGAGTACAGTGCAGCAAACATGAAACACGGGGGCTGTTTCACATAGAGCTGTTTTACTCAGCAGGATACACAAAAAATAGTTTATTGTGCAGCCTGTTGTGACGTGAATGTGGTCTTTTCAGGTTTACATACACATTAAACAATTTATATTTTGTTTGAATGCTAATTTAAGCAACAACATCAATGAAAGAGGCAGCTGTCAGTACTGATGTAGCCAGGATTTATATTTGGAGTGGCAGGGACACCAGCATAAAACAGTAATCCCAAGATCTGGAAGTGTTGCTATTTGACAACTAGAGTGCAGAACTTTGCAGCCACTTGCCAAAAACGTGGCATATCTAAGCAAATCTGGTGCGTATGCTTTCCTAATAATGTATTTCTGATACTCCTCTCAGAGGCTGTAAAATTTGTTGTTTCTGAAAACCAGGGCAACCAACTAAGTACAAGAAACACATTTCTCTTACAAAGATAAACTGCCTTTTTATTCATTTGGAGATAGTTAAGAGGGTAAAATGTACCCTATATTAAGGTTACATTATACTAAGCTAAGTACATAAAATATTTCATTGATAATGTAAATATTACAATTGTTAGCAAAAGTGGCAATTATGTTTGCATGTAAAATACTTTTGGAAAGTAACCTCTTGCCACAACAACAAAGATTTATGCTACTTACTTAGCTGGGTGAATATGTGCTGTCTGCCATACACAAGAGGAGTATCAAAAGCCCTAATTGGGAGAAAAAAAGTATTGTGTACCATACCTGAATATTTTAGTATAAGACGGAATTTGTGTAGTAATACTTTACACCCACCCACACAGCCATTACTGGTACAATACATGTCTTGTAAGTATGACTTGCATTATTAGGCGAAAAACAGTACAATTGCAATTATATTCAACATTGTATTAATAGTTACCATAAGTACAAATTCTAAACCAAATCTGAAATCTTTTTAAGAAACAAGTTATTAACTTTGTTTTGCACCCACTTGAGAGTTCAAGCAGGGTGTGCCCAACAAATATTGTGTTAAGATTACTGAGGGTGTTAAGATTCAATGCGCTCCACGGCGCTGTGACACAAAGTGAAATTGAGTGATGAGTTTGTCCTATATTTGTCTGTAGATGTTGTGTTGATTGTACACGGTTTGGCAACACTGTAATTCAACTATATATCTTAAAATGGTCTTTTTATTCCTTTCTTACATTTTCCACAGGAGTTAATGATGTTTCAACATAATTTTTAGCCTCATGCATTTTAGAATTCCCAATTTGTGTTTGTAGTTTGTTTTTTGTACCTGCTTAAGCTTAGACTTGCCAATATCAAATCTGTGGAGTGATTGCTCCATCTTGAATTCTACATCTTAAACAAAAATTAAGAGAATTTAATCTGTTGCTTCAAAAAATGTTGGTCTATCCTGCTGTTTTGTTTTCATCTGCAAGTATGACTAGTTTACTTTATCAGAAACTCAATAAAATACAAAACATAGCAATTCCCATACAGATCCCTGTGATATTCCTCAAATAATGTCATCCCAATTTGAGCATTTACCTCTTAGCTTTATTCTCTGCTTTCTAAAGTTCTCAATTAAAAAATATACATTTTCCTAAATGCCTGCACTGTGGAAATTAATATTTTAAGATACAGTTTGAGATACTATTCTAACAAACACTATTCTTAAATGTATGGTAATGTACAATATGGAGCTTACATCTACATTTCCAACTCAAATGTCTGAGTAAACAACTTGCCCTGTTTTCATATAATCTGTGTTTTATTGTTCACTGTATCTATGTGAATTTTTTCTATTATGATACATTATACATTATTATTACACTTCTTATATTATTATATAATAAGTAAGCATTTTAAAACATTACATACTGTTCCAAATAGTCTTTAAATGCATCAATTGTGCCTCTGACAATATATTTATAATTACATTGTAACAAAAATGCAAAACAAGGAAACTTTTTTAAAACTTACACACATTAATGCTTTTCTTTACACTTCAGAGAAGTTTAAACTTTTCTTATCAATGTTTTTTTTCTGAGAATGCATTATAGAGCTTTAGCATATACCAGTAGCTGCAACAGAAGACACTGTGTGAAGGCAAAAACATGAGACCTGAGCTTCTCAGCAGCTCAGTATATCCTGTTGGTACAAAAACAGTACAGTACTCACACTCTTGCTCCAAGCCACCCCTGTAGTGTGGTGCTCTTTGATGTAGGCTTGCAGCTCTGTCCAGATATTCAGATATGACTTTACCCAGTCTACATGTCGCTTATCACTGTGAAGCAGAAAACAAACACTGGAATTATGATAGGAGCCTTGGGAAGAACGAAATTAAGGTAAAATGGGAAGTACTGACTATTATGGTGTTAGCTGTATCTTTCTGTGAACCTCAACTTTGAAATATCTAATTCTATTGCTATACTTATTATTATTATTATACTAAAGAACATAGAAAATGCAATGGTCCTTGCTGTAACTCCACTAGAAGCTCATGTCCTGCTAGTATGCTCCTCAAATTCCTGTCAGCATATAGCTACTGGCACCTCAATGCCACACCACACCACCAGGCTGTGTCACACACTCAAACACAACTAGCAGCTACTGGCTACACCTGGGTTCAGCCAACTGTTTCTCACACATTCTCAGCCCTGCACCACCAGGATGCATCTCATACACTCATTAAATACATATAGCAGTACTGGCTCGACTTGGGTTATGCCAGTCTGCCTCTGACACAGTAATGAAACACAATAATAGCTAACATAAAACACACTCAAATCTCTTATTTGATTATGTAGATAATAATGGCAACAGAATGAATTCTGAAGTGTACAGAAACATTTTGTCCCACTAATGTACAAAATTCTTCCATACTTATTAGGAGGTGCTTTGCCATGCAGTGTAACAATGACCAACAACATGTGAACAATGTAAACAAAAGACCAAGAGGATTTTTTAAATCCTGAAGAAAAAATTAAAGTGAGTACATTCCGATAACACACTGAAGCAAAGGTCTGGCAAACCATCTCAATTATTACATTGAATATGTGATAATATATATATATAACAAAAAAACATATCATTAATATAGTTCATATAGTGGTCATAATACTTCATCATGCGTGAATGAGCAAAATGAGCAAAATTAAAAATAAAACGTGTTTACAAAGAAAGCGGATTACAGTAATACTACCAGCTATATAAATATATTTAGATCCTTAAATTAATATCGTTAATAATTTCTTTAGATAAGCAATTCCATATTATATTCCCTATTAATCAAATTCTAAAAAGTATGTGTTTCTTTTACTGCGATAATGGGCACAAGTATTCATAGAAATGGTTAATCACTTAACTCACTTAACCTTGAATGTGTTGTGATATTCAGAAATATCAACAAATTCAATAGTGTCGATAATATTTACTATTTTAGTTTTTCAAAGAAATGTTTATTTGTTAAAAGAAAACTAATGGCGACAGCTGGGTTCGGACTCAGTGTAAGAGGTGATACACGACATGCCTGCTCTATAACTCTTCAGCGTACAGAATAATGTCCGCAAAGTTACACAACCTCGTCTCAACATAGTAAACAACAGTCACTGGCCTACTTGAAGCTGTAACATGTCTTCACTGTCATGGTTTGGTTTCAACATACTATACAGTATGTTCTCCATTACCACTATAAGAACAATACAAGCCTTTAAAAAAAACGAATGTCAAAATGTTTCCAAAATGTCCAAAATATGTTTCCAAAATATTTTAGCTGCTTGGTTACATGACTCCATATTAATATTTATATCAAGTGGTATTAAATCAGTACAACTTTAATGTTTTTACAGTAAAAGCACGTGGTGTTCTCACTACAGTACATATTCTTAGAAAAGGATAAAACGTTATAACTTTTTACAGAATATAAGCTTAATAATGTTAGAACAAGCACGTTAAAACCAGAACCCATGTAAGTTACCAAGTTAAAGACTTTGATGCAAATAAATATTTATGATGAAGGTGGAAGGTCGTGTACTTTTGTCCAACTGAACAATCTTGCATTTGTAAAATATATTGACTTATTAATGTTCAAGGATTAAGATGCGGTAATACACAGTTTAAAATTGTTAAAAGTCTAAAGAGTATACAACTTAAATTATTAATTGGAAAGAGATGGTCCCTCAGCAGTGACTGGGATTCGAAACCAGGTGTTTCGAATCCCAGGTGTTTTCTGGTGACAGCTCAAATGCTGTACATGAGACATTAAGCTTTATTAGCTCCACTTGGCGGTTTTATGAGGTGCTTCCAGATACTATTATATTTCAATTTGCATGTGTGTAATGCGGTATGATGCACCATGCCTACCGCATGCCAAGTTAAGCTTTCACTGCTCCACCTGCCGGTTTTACAAAGTGGTGCAGTCCCACAACTGAATATTTCTAAAAAGCTACAGTATCCCACAGACACTGAAGTGCAAACTACTGCAGAATCTCCCACGCATTCTGAATGGCTGGATCTGTAGGATACCATAGTGTGTATGAATATTTTTCATATTAATCACATATACCATTTTTTACCTTATTGACCAAGTACTTTTGGTGAGCATTGTTATTCTTTTAAAATGTAATTTTCTAAAATAAAAAGTACTAATTCTCAGCCTTAAGCTTCTGTAAGAAATGAAGACTTACCTGTCTTTGTAATCCTTTAACACCCTGTTAGTATAAAAAATGGCTGCATCATTCATCTCTTTGACATAAGGACCTGGTTTCTGTGACTGAAGCAGAAAAACATTAGAGAAGGAAATGATCAGTTAAAGTAATTACACAAGTAATAATATTCTACACAAGTAATAATCTCTAAAAAAATGTGAATGAGGTTTCAAATACATTTTTTCATGTTAAAATATTTTGGTAAAATATAAATATAAATATAAATTATATAAAATATAAAATTTGAAGATATTATCCTTATCAGAGAGTATTGGAAGTTATAGATAACTAGATAACTCAAAGATAACTAGGGAAATTTTATAGTTGTAAGGGAAAAATATTTGGATCAAAACCAATCTAAGTCTAAATATCCAACAGGCTTTATAATGATGTATGAACTGAACAGTGAGTTATTAAGGAACAGGTACATACAATAGATACATACGAAAAAGTGAACCCCTAGTTTCATACACTCAATTAAAGAAATAATTAGAATCAGGTGCTTAAATAATTTGGTCGATCTTGGGGGCCAAGTTTAAAAGGCCCCATCTTGTATAATGATCAGAAACATTGTGACACTGGTCTTCACCATACAGGTTTTTAGATTATAAGGAAATCAGAAAGGACTGTTCATCAGTCTGAAACTTTTTCTAAGGATTTTGGTTTCCAACAAACCACTGACAATCTATAAATGGAGACATTTCAATACCATAGCCACACTACCTAGAAGCTGTCATCTTACAAAAATCTCTAAAAGAACAAACCAGAAAATTAAGAAAGTTGCCAAGACCACAGAGTAACACCCAATTAACTGCAGACCACTCTTTTCTAGGTGAATGTGACTCTTCATGACGCAGATATCATTACAAGAAGAAAAACACAAGGCTTCTGAAAGAATGGTCTCTGGACTCCTTGACCTCAATGAGAAATGTGAAAATTTAGTGAAAATAGTTTTCCAAATGAACAAAACTCATCAAACTCTAAAGCGTGGTAGTGGTTTGAGATTGCTTTGATGACTCAGGATGTGATCTGCTTGCCATCATGAATGGCTGAACCAAAGGTGGGTCCAGCAGCAAAATAACTATCCTGAACATACAAGCTGATCTACACAAGAATGGCTGCAAAGAAGAAATTTCGCATTTGCATTGGCCTAGTCAAAGTCTGGACCTAAACCCCATTAAAATATTTTGGAAGACTGTGAAAAAGTTGTTTCAAATTAATAAAAATCCTAGGGGGTTGTAGCAAAGCTGTGGTTGGAAACACGGGTGAATTCCCCAGGGGTGGGGTCATCTCATTTAGGAGAATCACATTCTTCAGATTCTCATGGGGAAATCACTAAATTGGCTGCACCTGGTGACTTTAGCTCTCTATAAAAGCAGTTCCGAAAACAGTCAGAGGTTGTCTTTTCACGGACCCTCATTGTTTAGTAAGACTGTGAGTATTCAATTCAAGCTCTATTGTCCCCTAGGGGAAATTTGTTTTACGGCACAGTCAAACACACAACACAACGACAAATAAACATCATCAAAAGGGAAGAGAATACAGTAGCGTTACAGGAGAAAAGAAACAAGAGACAAGGAAGTTATTTGGAATTTTCTAAAAGTGTAATTGCAGTGGGAATGAAAGATTTCCTGAGTCTGATGGTTTTACACCTGGGGGCACAGAAGCATCTCCAAGATGGGAGGAGTGTGAATTTGCAATGGAGGGCATGAGACACACACTCCATGATGCTTTTGGCTTTCTTAGTCACCCTCTGTTTGTAAAGGATGCTTAATTCCTGATTATTTTGCTACTTATATTCAGTAATTTACCAAGCTTATTACAATTACTGGTACTTATGTTGCGAAACCAACAAGTGTTAAGTGTAAGTGTATGTTAAGACACTTTCAATCAATAATGTGTGGAAAAGTGTAAGAATAGTTTTATTTACCTTATAGTAGCTGCGTTTTCTAAGAAAGAAGAGTCTCTGTTGACCTTTTTATAGTGTCACAACAGCTAGCAGCTATATCACCCTGCAACTCACAACTGGCAACCCACTGAAGCTAAGCAGGTGTGAGCCTGGTCAGTACCTGGATGGGAGACCTCCTGGGAAAAGCTAAGGTTGCTGCTGGAAGAGGTGTTAGTGAGGCTAGCAGGGGGCACTCACCCTATGGTTCTTCTGGGTCCTAATGCCCCAGTATAGTGATGGGGACACTATACTGTAAACAGGCGCCGTCCTTTGGATGAAACGTAAAACCGAGGTCCTGACTCTCTGTGGTCATTAAAAATCCCAGGGCATTTCTCGAAAAGAGCAGGGGTGTAACCCCGGCGTCCTGGCCAAACTTCCCATTGGCCCCTACCAATCATTGCCCCCTAATAATCTCCATTGATGAATTGGCTTCATTACTCTGCTCTCCTCACCACTGATAGCTGATGTGTGGTGAGCATTCTGATGCACTATGGCTGCTGTCGCATCATCCAGGTGGATGCTGCACATTGGTGGTGGTGGAGGGGAATCCCCATTACCTGTAAAGCGATTTGAGTGAAGTGTCCAGAAAAGCGCTATACAAGTGTAAGCGTAATATTATTATTATTATAATTATTTGTCCCATTTTAGGTTTTTGTCAATGACCAGTCCCAAGTATTTATAGACATCGACCATCAATTATAGTGGGTTGAGGGGTTGTGGTGTTTTTCCTAAAATCAATAATCAGTTCCTTTGTTTTAGAAACTGAACTTTAGGGAGAACTCATTGCACCAGTGAGTAAAATTATTTAGAATGGGCCCATGATGGTATTCTGTGTCCTTTAGTTAACTGACCAGGGCTGTGTCATCAGCAAACTTAATGAGATGTCGATCTGTGTGTTTGCTTATGCAATCATTAGTGTACTAATGTACTAATTACATGGGGACAAGACACAGCCCTGTGGTGAACCAATTGATGTGTAGGGAATGTCAGATAAGCACTTCCCCAATTTGACCTGTTGAGACCTGTTAGTTAGGAAGTCTAGCATCCACCTCATCAAGTTACCATTCAGATTGAAGTACTTTGAGAGTTTCTGTGCAAGCAACAGTGATTGTATTGTATTGAAAGCAGAGAAGTCAGCAAATAAAATCCCTACAAAGGTCCCTGTTTCAAAGGTTTAAAGAGACAATTCAGAGATAACACTTTTGTTAAGCACTACAAGTCAGAAAGGACTTATAACGGGATATAACGGGTCGCAGCCTCTATCGTTCTCTGAGTTGGTACGCCGGTAAACAAGAAGACTGTTAATGAGCGTACCTGGGCAACTGGAATCGACTGAGAGAAGTTATTACCACTGCTATCCATGGAAGATACAGTTACGGTTTGTGTGGAGACCCCCTCCCACTCCTCTAAAGGGAGATCTTTCACAGGGGTTCACAACCTTTTTCTTACCAGTGTAAGAAAATTTATTTTTAATCTATTAGAATCACAATGTATCTTTCCTATCTACACAAACCAATATTGACTAATAAAATTCTTCAATTTTGTTGTGGCTGGGGAAAGAGGTAGGTTTTAGAAATGTTAGCAATGACTGTAGTCCTCGGTAAAGTTGCCTTTTTATGATGGTTTAAGACGATGGATATTGTTTTGCTGTATAAAGAGAGCTTCTGTTGGCTTTTGCACCCAGTTTATTCCTTCTGCTTCAGAACTGGACATTGCTTTGGATCCTTGTCCTAAACAAAATGCTATCTATAGCCATAATGCTCCATGCTATTTTTTTAAGTAAGCAATACAAAAATGCAGAGCAGAAATGTATAAAAACAGACCAGTTTAAGAAAATACTAAGGTCTGTTCAGTTAATGTCTGTGCTCTGCTGCTCCGAGTTTTTCCCAGTCCCGTAAAGATTCCATGAGCTTTCACTACAACTCTGTAATAAATATGATGAAATGTTTTGTGTGTTTTTCTCAGTAAATTCATCCAGCATTTTTAAAATTCATATAATTTTATTTTCAAAACACTTCTGGTTCAAACGTTATCTGTTTTGTAGTGTTTTAATTAATACAGCAGGTTTTTCAAACTTTTTTGCAAGAAGGAACCTCCATAGTATAGAACTAGCCAACGTATGTGCAATGGTCCATGACAAATATCTATTATTTATCAATAATAAACATTTGTGCTGTCTAATTTTGGGTCTGATTATTACTCTATTATTAAGCTGTACTGAAGTAAAAATGATAATCACTGACATTAGAGGTGAAAGTATCTTTATAATTGATTTAATGACTGCCATGAAATTATCTTTATAATTGATTTAATGACTGCCACATTTTGTCATTTTATTATACCCAGGTTTTCACAAAATTATGAAGCACTGACTAAAAATTCTAAATATTTACTAATAAAATCTTTTAGTACTTAGTCGAGTACTTAGTCGAGAGTAGAGTAGAGTGATTCACTACTTCCAGAACAAGGCTAAATGCAGAGGATGTATCCATCCTTGTTGCAGTTCAGCTGTTCCACTCTCAGCAGTAAAATATCTCCTACAGTCCAATAGAAAGTCTACAACCCTTTCGAAAGTTACACATTTTCTGGCCTAACAGCCTGAAATCAAGACGGATTAAATTAGAATGTATTTACCTTTATTTACACATTGTAACACACAACCTCTAGGAGAATAATAAATGCCAAAACATTCTGAAAAATAACTACCAAATCCTAGAAAAAGTAGTTGCATAAATGAGCTAAGCAAACGTTTGTGGAATCACTTTTTGCTTGTCACTGGTGTAGAGGCTCTTCTGGAAAACATTTTAAGCAGTTTAGGTTTCCAGAGGAGCTGCATAGTGACCAGGGTTGGAAATTCGAGTAAGCTGTCTTTGGGGAGGTTTAGAGATCTATAAGATTTGAACAGCTCCATGACACCCCCAGAGTGATGGGCTGACGGATAGCTTCAATTGGACACTTGCTACACAGTTTATCACCCCTTACTGCCACTCACCATGAGGAATGGGACAGACACTTGTGAAGAGTTTATTGAATGTACTCCAGCAGATTTGATGCTGGGGCAGGAACTGTGTACCCAGTGAATATGGTGTTCAGTAGGCCCCTGGATTACTACTGGAACAAGTGGTCTCCTACAGAGTATCTAATCAGCCTCTAGGAAAACATGGGCAATGTACATACATTTGCCCTATGACATCTGTCTAAAGTAGGAGCCAGGCATAAGAGGAAGTGTGATGTCCACCAGGCCAGATGGACCTTTTCTGCTAGGGTGCTGGTGTGGATCTATAAGCCTCAGAGGGAAAAGGGTCAGTCATTCACCATCCTGGGAGGGCCCCTTTACTGTGCTTAGTCAGCTATTGGATGTGCTCTACCAGGTGAGGCTCGGGCACTGTCACTGGTAGCTGTGCTGCACTGGGACCGGCTGGCCCCCTATGAAGACACAAGGACTCCACATCAGCCAGTGGCTTAGACCCAGACAGGCCAAAGGAGCCAGGTCCAGAAGGTCCCACACAGGACCTTTCTGATGCATCTCCATAGCAACAGAAGCCCCACTGGAGCTTTCAACATGTATCTGTATACCCACAAGCCTCTTAGGGGACTTTGAGTGTAGCCTTGTAAGACTACTGGGGGCCGATGGAGATGTCTAGCTTAGGTGGGGTGAAGCGCGACACCTAGAAAGAAAAGAAAAATAACCACAACACCGCCTTAAGATACTATTGAGGGCAATGATGGCACATTAATTATGTAGCCTCTGCCCCAGAGGTGCTGCTGAGAAAAGACTAAGAGTTGCTGTACACACATACATTGTCTTTGTATGGTTATTTCTTCCCTATATCTGATCTCCCAATTTATTTAATCTCCCAAGTTAGACTCCTCACCAAGTTGGTGTTTGCAACCTTGTCAGCAGTGGGAGCATCAGTTTACTGAAAACTGGACTCCAGTGGTCTATGGACAGGCTGTTCTGATGGTGAGCAGCAGCGTGTTTTTTTAATGTTTTTGGTGATGTTTTTGTAGTTGAACCAATATGGAGGATGTATTTACCGCAAATCTGTTTTCATCCTGAGTGTTGTCTTAAAAAATTCAGTTTTCCTTTCCAATTTGTTACTATGGAAAGGATGTGTAGGCTTTCTATAAACCCCATATTAGTTGTGAGGCTTACTGTAATGGACTAGCCTCCTGCCTTTATCAGCTCTTCTAGGCACCCTAATGATCCTCCAAAGAATGAAGAGGATAGCAGGATATGAAATGTTTAAAAGCCGAGACCTACCACAGCAATCCAACCAAGGGCAGGGATACTTTCACTGACAGCTGACAAATGGTTGAACAGCTTGCTACCACGATTCCTTTCCCTGAAGTTTTGGATCTCCTGGATCTTTTCTGAGATGGGCTCCAGGAAGGTGGCAAGTTCTGCCTGTAAGAGCAAAAAGAAATAGTGGGCTAAAAATAAGAAACAGCAGGTTGTTATCTCTCATCCCATATAAAATTAATCTCTTGGCTTTGTTTCTCATTCAAGACTTTTGTTGAATGCAAGATTTAAGAAATGTATTTGGCTTAATTACATATGAAACTTTTAATCCTCATTACTGCATTAGTGGTAACGCAGCATAGCACAGCGTGGTTCACTGGCCAAAGACGATTGATACAGATTCAGCCATTCAGAATGCAGTACATTACAGTGTGTGCTGTGGGGCATTGCACATTTTAAAAAATATTCAGTTGTCAGACTGAATACGTTGTAAAACCGCCAGATGGGGCAGTGAAAGCTTAACACGTGGAAGCATTTGGGCTGTTGCCAGAAAACACCTGGTTTCAAATCCCAGTCAATGCTGAGGGACAATCTTTTTCCAATTATAGAATTTAAGTTGTATATTGTTTAGACTTTTAATTTTAAACTGTGTTTTACAGTATTTTAAATATTAAATTAATTAAAAAAGAGGGTAGGGCTATTTGACAAAAAAAACATTACTTACTTTGATATATGAAAAATAGTTTTACATCCACATTGAGATAATCTATATTGTGCCTTAATGCAAAGTTCAGCAATGACTAATCAGAATAATTTAACTTTAAATTTCAATTGTGAAAAATTTCACACATACGGTAATGCAGTGGCTTTAAAGCCATATGGTCTCATACAGTACATAGTATATACCTAATGTACATACAGTAGATGGTAGTGGTAAAGCTATGTTTAATGTTTAATGATAAATAAAGCATTTCAAGTTAAAATAAATTAGTTACATTTCATTATTAAGGCAGACACGCTCAGTACCATAAACACTGCAAGCTGCAGAACTGTCTCCTTACAGTACCGCCTCTTCTCTGACTGAGCTCAGTGGGCGGTGCGTTATTTTCTCAGCCACCTGCTAATTTTCTTCACACCATGGGAAGACAGGAGAATGTAATTGTACTGTATCTGTAGGAAATGTGTGTTGTGTTTACAAATTTAAAATGTTTAAAATGTTTAATTAAAAAGTTAAAAAAAACTTACATCTTACACAAAGATTCTATGCCGATCACAAGGGAAAAAAATCACCCGCTTTAATGTTTTTAACTAAACCCGTTTTTATGGGTTTTAAAACCATTAAATGTCTATCTGAGGCACACATGTTATTGCTTCCTATATTTTATTTTCTTTCAAATTAAAAGAATTGGTTGCCCATCATGCCACACAATATGTTACATTTTTATGTTTTTGAGAGACTTCAGAAGGCTTCAATTGAAGCACAAAAATATAGAATAATGCCTTCTCGCGTTATGAAGTCACTTGCACCTGGGATCCGCTTTATTCAAACTAAGGTTTCTAAAAATGCCACCAGGTACTAGATATTGTTTAAATAAAAGCTGTGAAATTTTTCACAAATCACAATCTTTAAATCTGTAGGTTGCAGGCTCTGTGTCATTCATGTTTATATTTCATTAATATTAATATCATTTAACATTGAATATGTTATAATATATATATAAAAACACAAGAAATGTTAATATAGTGTGCATAATATTAACTATTTTAGTTTTTAAAACAGTCTTTGTTAGAAGAAAAACTTGTGCCCAAACCAGGTATTAAACTCAGATCACCTAGATAAAACCCCTATCGGCAAACCCGCTGTACCAACGGGCTGCTCTGAAACACAGCTGTGACGAACAGCTTAAAAATGTTTCTACAGTAATCATGCGTGAATGAGTCAAATTTAAAATAACACTTGTTTACAAAGAAAGTGGATTATAGTAATACGACCAGCTACAGAAATACATATATTTCGATCCTTAAATTAATATTGATATTAACTTCTTTAGATAAGCAATTCCATATTATATTCCCTATTTAGCTGATTCTAAAAAGTATGAGTTTTTTTATTGTGATAACGAGCGCAAGTGTTCATAGAAAAGGTTAAAATATGGAATACAGAGGGGGTTTCAGAAATTAAACAGAGGTCTGGAACACCCTGTCTCAAAAATAGACGTTTAATGAATTGAAGATTGTGAAAACAGTCACAAATCCCCCAAACAAAATACGATTTTAAAATACAAGCAGTTCGAAATTATTAGTCGTTATTAATAAATTTTAAACTTTGAATGTGTTGTGATATTTAGAAATACCAACAAATTCAATATAGTGTCGATAATTTTTACTATTTTAGTTTTTCAAAGAAATGTTTATTTGTTAAAAGAAAACTCATGGCGACAGGTGGGTTCGAACCCCTAACCTCCAGTATGCAAGTCATATGCCAAAACCATCACACCAATGTGCCGCGTGACAACTTAAGCTATAACTGAAAAGGGCAGGCAAAAGGTTTCCAAGTAATTGTGGGTGAATGAGTCAAATTGATGCAGATGTTTAAAACGAAAGTGTACTTCTGTAATAATTAGAGATATGTGTACAGATGCAGCCATTCAAAATGAGCGGTAAAAACCCGCGGTACAGTAACCTACCCGCAGGGCACCGCGGTAAGTGATTGGCTGGCCAAAATGACCGACAGGGGCACTCATGGTGCATTGGTTGGTAGTGAAAAGATTGAATCATTTAATGTCTTTACTGTGCACATTTTAATCCGCTTAGTTTTGAATATTTATATGGAATTTTACCACTAAAGGGAAATTTTAGTAGCTGAGCATAAAAAGAAGAGGAGCATAACGCATCTGAAGGTCATAAACGATATTAATTTAGGAACATAAACATTACTGTATGTACATAAACTGTACTGTGTATGGCTGGTCTTGATAGTTTAAAGAAAAAATACACACCAGTCTTCCATTTCTCCCTAAACATTTTAAGCATGAAAGTTTTATGAAACAGTACCCAAATATGTGATTGCTGTATAGAATGAATTTTAATTTTTAAAAATTATTTAACATGAAAATTAAGCTGTTACATCTCCGCCTGAGAACAGTCACCCGTCGCTACCCAACGCAGAAACACAGCCACTAACTAGCAAAGAGAGGACATTAGCTAGCCAATATGATAAAGAAATAAATGATTATTTTGTTTATTTCTTTTGCACATTTATTTGAACATTTCCATCAATTGTACAAGCACTTGGAAACTGTCCAATCCCTAGTTCATCAGGCATTTACCGGTCTGGCGCCGGTCTGTGTCTTCTAGGATATAATGCCAGCGAACTCTTGTTTTTATGTCCACTATAACTACGCTGGGCAAACGAGGTGGAAAGGCTGTTTCCTTAAGCCAGCACTATAAAATATTTTATTCTCAGTGAGATGCTGCCATTTCATAGTGGGTTTCTAACACTGTGTATAGTTCCATCCACATAGTGCCTTTACTTCCATCCATTTCTAATCTCTTTATCCAGTACAGAGGATTTGGAGCCTATCCCAGTAACGACGGACACAAGGCAGAATACACCCTGGACATAGCGCCAGTCCATCACAGGACAGACAGACACAAACACACACACACACACACACACACCAGGGCCAGTTTTCCCATAAACCAATTAACTTAACAGTATGTTTTGGAGTGCGAGAGGGAGTCATATCACACATATGGAGAAAAACCATGTAACCCAGAGAGAACATGTAAACCCCACACACACAGGATGGCAGGAATTGAACCTAGGACCCCAGTGCTGCAAGATAGCAATGCTAACCACTTCGCCACCATTATAAATGGATGGATATCTTAGTTATCTTTCTAGTTCACAGGTTTGCATGCATAATTTAATTTTGAAAGCCACTGAGACATCAGGTACTACTGTTGTATTTATGAAAAAGAAACAAAACAAAAAACATACTAACAACTGTGCCATCCTACTCCTTAGTTAATACATTTTATTATTCATAAACAGTTAACATTGTTAGCAAAATATTTTGAATTATATTTAACCCTATTTTTTCTTTAGTTTTGTATTTAACTTATATGATAGTCAGACTTAATGTATATTTGAACAATGAAAATATATTTTTACAAGATGCGGGGGAAAGTGCAACAGCTTATTACAGTGCTAAATTTAATATTATTGATTGCTAATAGTTTATGCTAACACCTAACTTTCTTAATTAGATGTATTTAAAACAGTGAACTAAGTGTTACATACTATTCAGAAATACAATAGAAAATAGTTTTGTGGTGTTTGTATGGATGAAACATTTCTAAAATGTATAACGTAACAAAATTAAAGACGATTAAAATCTGTAATCTTTCCACTTGTAATGTCATTAGACAGAACAACACGTTTCTGGTTTGACTAAGGATGGTATCAAAAAGTAGTCTAAGTGGTGAGAAAGCTGTGCTTAATGATAATTAAGGGACTTAAAAGTAAAAAGAGATGCTTCATATTGCTTGATTAATTTTAAAAACTAAGTTATAAATGCAGACGCGATTGCTGCCATAAGCGCTCCAGGCAGCAGAATGTTCGTTCTGTACTGCTGAGCTCCGCGCCTCCTCCCTCTCTGTAAAATCCTGGGTTCGGTAAAATGTTTCAGGCATTGATGTGAAGGACAACAGAGCTTTCACTGGCCGATTATCATTATTATCATTATAATCATTATTATTAATAATGATATTAATTTAAGGGTCTAAATATCAAAACATATGTATCTGTATAGCAGGTAGTATCACTGTATTCCACTTTCTTTGTAAACACGGAAAAACAGATTCACAACGCAAAGCTGTATCGCTGTGTAAAAAAACCCGGTTTGTAATGAGCTGCTGAGCTAAGAATAGGAATGTTCCTGCTGGCAGAGGGTGTGGAAAGTGCCTGCGGTCATTTAATTAGTATTGCAATTCGCACTGATTCCCTTGCGAAGATATGGACTTAAGAATATTCGTGCCTGGTCAAAAAATGGCATTAAGCACTTAAAATTAATATGGTTAATAATAGTAAACTATAACATGCTGTAACAAGATCGGCTAAACTGCGAAGAAAATGCTTTCAGAGAAAATGTTTCAGGTGTGAAGAACATAGATCTCCAATGCAATTTCAACCAAACCTGTTCCCACATACCCTGCCCCCACTACCATTAGAATATACACAAAGCACTGAAATCTTTCGAGCTAATGATCAGGTGACCCGAGAGAGAGCGAGAGAAACACCAAGGGGTGCGGAACCAGGGAACTATTTACATGGAAAACGGGCGATCTCCCCAGACTGTCCGCCCGTTTCACTGTTACCTGGATACCTCTTTATTTAGAACTCACTAACACTGATTTTTAGTTTAAAAGGATTCAAGTAGGGTTTTAGATGAAAGGCAGACCTTAATCAAGCCCAAATCATAATTGAACCCATTCAGAGCCTACATTACATTTTAGCGTTTCATTCTGAGCAGAAGACCCTCACACCTGAAGAAGGCTTGCGTTTTCTCTCTTCTCTTTTAAGCATGTGTACAATGTGTAATACAATTACAATGTGTAATTACAATGCTGTAATACAATTTGAATAGTATGGGGGGGGGGGGGGGGGGGGAGGTGTCTTTTGCTGGAAATCTCGCCTGCTTCTACTTTACGAGTACAACCCCCTCTCTGCCGGAGTGCTGGCTGTGACGAATTAAACCGGTTTCACAGGTATTTTCAAAGTAGGAAGTACAGTGTTAACTGGTAGCTGGTTCAAAACGCGATTCAAATCAATATAAATGTTTATTTTGTAACGCATAGGTGACTATTCATTGTTATTAAAAATACTTAAATTCGATCATGTTGTGATATTTAGAAATATAAATTTGTTTGGTGCGAGTGAAGTTTTATTTAATCTCTGACCAAGGGAAACGTTTCATTTTTTCAAAGAAATGTTTGTTAAAAAATAAAGTCATAGTTCCATGGGATTCAATCAGACCATGTGACATGGGAGTCAGGAAACTAACACACAGCGCCACCGGATTTGATAACGCTATAAAAACGCTATAAAATAATGTGACTAGGCACAGAACAAGTTTCCAGCACAGTACAATAATAAATGCTGACCATGACTTTAGAAACATAAATTGCCTTACACTCAATTTAAACACAAGCTGTCTTTAGCCCTCTAAGCTGGTTCATACAGAAATTTAGAGATCCAGGCTCAGAACACACAGCTTCATTAGCGAATACATATGCAGGACAACTAGAGAAGACGTTTTAGGATGGATTTTTAGAAACATCCCATCAGTGACATCACTGAAGTCAACTCCTAGGTACTGTAACTGTCGTGTGGATAGTTTCACAAGAATCAGACAAAGGTTTAAGCATCGCTTGTTCTAGATAAAACTGCAAAAAAAACCAACAACAACCCATAATGTACTTCTTTGTGGCTCTGTTTGCCCAAATCATATATTCACAACGTGAAATCTAGAAAATAATATTACGTAACCAAAATCCGCAATATGGAAACAGAACCTGTGTAATTGTTGATAGATGATGTACTCGTAACATTTTTGCAAGACGAACTACAACATTTAAAAAATGACTTGTATGTACAGATGCAGCCATTCAAAATGGGTGAGGTATTTCACGGCATACCGCGACACGCCCACCGGGGTATCACGCGGTATCACGTGTGTCACGTGACTAGCTATCCGGCGTCGCCTTGTAAAACCGCCAGGGGGAACTTAACCTCTCATGTACAGCATTCGAGCCTTTAATTTTGAACTGTGTATTACAGCATGTTAATCATCAGTCATTCAAATGTTGGTATATTTTATGAAAGCAAGATTAATCAGTTGGACAAAAGTACACAACCTACCTTTATCAGAAATATTTATGCATCAAAGCCTTTACTGAAGATATTACTAATAGTATTAATAATGGATGACTTTGGACAAGCTGTATACTCAAAGTATAATTTCTTTAGCACATTTGTACAAGCACTTGGAATCTGTCCAAGCCATACTTTGTCAGGCATTTTGTTTTACTTCAACGGGCATAAAAACTTCCTTGCTTTTAACAGGGCGTTTCATAATTTCTAACTACGAAAATGATTTAAAATGCGACACCTATCATGAAAAGAAAAAAATACACACCAGTATTCCATTTCTCCCTAAACATTGTAAGCTTTGAAGTCTTTAACTAATGTGATACCGGAGTCAACAAGCATACTTTTAGAATTTGATTAAAAGGGAATATAATATGGAATCGCGTATCTCAAGAATTTAATAACGGTATGATTATATCCGTGTACTGCGGCAGGGCTGTTTCGCCTGCCTGCTTATGCGAGCTGTCTTGTAGCCTACTGGTCTAGGTGCGTGACTACCAACTGGCAGGTTGTGTGTTCGAATCCAGCTGGTGCTGGACCTTTCAGTTTTATTTATTTATTTTTTAATCGCGTAACATAAACATATTACCGTATGCAAACTGTACTGTATACAATATGTATATGTATATTTAATGTCTTAACTGTGCCCGTTTAAGTATTGAATATTCATATCTAATTTTACCACTGAAGGGAAATCTTAACATAAACATACAGTATATGGCTGGTCTCGGTACTTTAAAGAAAAAAATACACACCAGTATTCCATTTCTCCCTAAACATTGTAAGCTTCGAATGAAACCACTAAATAAAGACATAAATATAGAAATCTTAAGATTTGTTTTATTTAATGTTGGTAGCAGGATGAACTGTCAGAGTGTATATTTTGTCGCAAAGTTGCTACAAGATGTTAACAGTGAAAAAGGTATTTAGAAATGAGTTATTTCAAGATGAAAAAGAAAACATACACGAAACATGGTTTCATTACGACCAGAATCGGTCTTGAGATATTTTTAACTTGATTTACAGTATTTGAGAGGTATGTCTTAACACCGATACTACAGTGCTTAAGTACTGCTCACGTATATGTTTCTAGGTTTATATTATGCATTTCATACGGTCAAATTACTTTTGAGCAACTAATAAGAAGCGCTAAACGGTATGCGTTTTAGTTTCGTTTTGTGCTGGAACCCGTGGATTGATTAGAGATATCAAGTACATACAAGTCATTTTTTAAATGTTGTAGTTCGTCTTGAAAAAATGTTACGAGTACATCATCTATCAACAATTAGGTTCTGTTTCCATATTGCGGATTTTGGTTAGGTACAGTATTATCAAATCCAGTGGCGCTGTGTGTTACTTTACTGAGTCCCAATCTGTGATTGAAACCTGTAAAACCGGTTTAATTCGTCACAGCCAGCACTCTTCAGGTGTGAGGGTCTCCTGCTCAGAATGAAACGCTAAAATGTTTGTGTATATTCTAATGGTAGTGGGGGCAGGGTGTGTGGGAACAGGTTTGTTCTTCACACCTGAAACATTTTCTCTGAAAGGATTTTCTTTGCAGTTAACTGATCTTGTAACAGCATGTTACAGTTTACTATTATTAACCATATTAATTTTAAGTGCTTAATGTAAAATCTCGTAAAAATATATTTTCATTGTTCAAATATACATTAATATACATTAAGTCTGACTATCATATAATAAGTTAAATACAAAACTAAAGAAAAAATAGGGTTAAATATAATTCAAAATATTTTGCTAACAATGTTAACTGTTTATGAATAAAATGTATTAACTAAGGAGTAGGATGGCACAGTTGTTAGTATGTTTTTTGTTTTGTTTCTTTTTCATAAATACAACAGTAGTACCTGATGTCTCAGTGGCTTTCGAAATTAAATTATGCATGCAAACCTGTGAACTAGAAAGATAACTAAGATTTTAATACTAATTAAATGACCGCGGGCACTTCCCACCGCCTCTACATTCTCAGAGTAGAACAGACTAACCTTCTAATGAAAGACGGTCCACCCCCCACGGACAGGAAAAGTGCCCACAGGCACTTAAACTTAATATGGTCAGTAACGGTAAACAGTAACATGGTAAGAAGGAGCACGTACAAACGTTTTCGAAATAACCACATGTAAGACTCTGATCCTAAAAATGGGATTTCTATATGTCTTTATTTAGTGTTTACATTAGTGACAAAGGCTAAACTTTTAGCTTCAGTAACGTGTACATATCTCCCCTTTTTATAAAACGACTTGGTTGAAAACTGTTCCAGAGCCACTGTTGTTTCATCAGTGAAAAGTACATCATGAAATGCCTCTCCCTGTTCAATCCACTGGAAAAAAGAAAAGGAGCATAAAGCTTCTGATGGTCATAAACGATATTCATTTAGGAGCAGCATCAGAGGTATGTTTTTAACTGCACTGCATTGGAGAGAATACCATAGTGTGTTTTTTTTTTTACTCCCTGGCGGAAACTGGCTTCCAGAAGAATCAGTATGGCTCAGAGATTAAATAAAACTTCACAGACATTAACGAAGAGCATAACGCGTGTACTGTATGCACCGCAAGTACAACCCAACTCTCTGCAGGAGTGCTGGCTGTGATGAATTGAACCGGTTTCACGGGTATTTTCAAAGTAGGAGGCGAGATTTCCAGCGAAAGACACCCCCCCCCCCCCCCCTCAAAAACCCAGTTAATACAGTACTTACTAGTTAAAGGCTAGGCTCCCGACTACGGCGAAAGGAACCCTTCTTTCATTAGAAGACAATGAACATATTTTAGCCCTGAATGAATTAATAGCAAACATGGTTTACATAAAAGACATTTTTCCAAGAAAGTTTAGCCTTTGTCACTAATGAAACCACTAAATAAAGACATAAATAGAAAAATCTTAAGATTTTTAAAATACATGACTTTGCTAAAATTTATTTGAAAATAAAAACAATTACAACCGCCAGGGGAGAGAGAGAACAGGGGAGGGATGTTGGTTTTGCATAAGGGGCGGGGCTATGTTTGGGTATGTTTGGGAATGTTTAGTTACATGTTCTGTCTGTTTGTGAATTATCGTTGTTGAGTATGGAGTGTTGAGGTATTGATTTTGTGTAATGCTTTATGTTGAAAATTGAGGTGGATTTTGTTTATGATAAACAGGATAAACTGGGATGGGAGGAAGGTTTGGTTTTGCATAAGGGGCGGGATTATGATAATTGGAGGACTTTGCGAGTGTAAAATGGTTTGATTATTTGATTTTGTATTGTGTTTGTTATCTATGTTTTTGGTTGGTATTATGTTTATATGGTTGTTTTTGTTGGTTGGTTGTTATTATGGTTATTAATAATACGATCTATAGTTGAAATCTGAGACTAAATAAAAAGAAAAAGCAAGTGATTAGGTTTATGAGCAATCTAATTACTTATTCGTTTAAAAAGCTATATAAAATAAAGTTTATTATTAATTTGCTGGACAGAGCGGTGAACATTATTATGCATAAGACAAAGATAACGATCCTGATCAGTTTAGAAATCTGTGTAGGCTGTAAGGTTTTTACTTCTTAAACTTTTAAAATACACGTTTAGAATTGAAAGAAATCCTCTTCCTGGTATAGCAAACCAGCACGTCTTTTTTCTCCAATCAGAGGGGTGTCAGATGGTGTCAGCCAATCACCATTCTGCGTTGGGTAGCAACGGGTGACTGTTCTCAGGCGGAAGATGTAAACAGCTTAATGTTCGTGTTAAATATTTTTTTTTAATTAAAATTCATTCTATACAGCAATCCCATATTTGGGTACCGTTTCATAAAACTTTCATGCTTAAAATGTTTAGGGAGAAATGGAAGACTGGTGTGTATTTTTTCTTTAAACTACCAAGACCAGCCATACACAGTACAGTTTACATACATACAGTAATGTTTTAAATTAATATCGTTTATGACCTTCAGATGCGTTATGCTCCTCTTCTTTTTATGCTCAGCTACTAAAATTTCCCTTTAGTGGTAAAATCCATATAAATATTCAAAACTAAGCGGATTAAAATGTGCACAGTAAAGACATTAAATGATTAAATCTTTGCACTACCAACCAATGCACCACGAGTGCCCCTGTCGGTCATTTTGGCCAGCCAATCACTTGCCCTGCGGTACCCTCCGGTGCCCCGCGGTGGCTTGTGGGTAGGTTACCGTACCGCGGGTTTTTACCGCGCATTTTGAATGGCTGCATCTGTACTTGATATCTCTAATCAATCCACGGCGACATTGTTAAAAGCAGAGTCCCAGCACAAAACGAAACTAAAACGCATACCGTTTTGCGCTTCTTATTAGTTGCTCAAAAGTAATTTGACCGTATGAAATGCATAATATAAACCTAGAAACATATACGTGAGCAGTATTTACGCACTGTAGTATCGGTGTTAAGACATACCTCTCAAATACTGTAAATCAAGTTAAAAATATCTCAAGACCGATTCTGGTCATAATGAAACCATGTTTCGTGTATGTTTTCTTTAAAGTACCGAGACCAGCCATATACTGTATGTTTATGTTCCAAAATTAATATCGTTTATGGCCTTCACACGCGTTGCAGTATGCTCCTATTCTTTTTATGCTCAGCTACTAAGATTTCCCTTCAGTGGTAAAATTAGATATGAATATTCAATACTTAAACGGGCACAGTTAAGACATTAAATATACATATACATACTGTATACAGTACAGTTTTCATACGTTAATATGTTTATGTTCCTAAATCAATCTCTTTTATGAGCATGTGAAAGGCATGGTGAATTGATTCTCAAAAATTACTGTACTTTGCATGATTGGAAACAAATGCGTGATTGCGAAATGCTGTAGTGTTACTTTTACAAAGACGGTCAATGAAAAAAAGAATGTTGACCAGGGCAATACTTTGAGTTTACACTTACAGCTTGTCCAAGGTCATTCATTATTAATACTATTAGTTATATCTTCGTTAAAGACTTTGATGGCCACAGCTCAAACATGAGAGGTTGAGCTTTATTAGCTCCACCTTGTGGAAATTCCGGATACTATTATTTTGCTTGTCGTATTATAGGAGAATTTACGGTAACTCGCGGTATTTGCCGGTAGCTTGCGGTAGACTGCGTACAGCGTACCGCAAAATAATGCGGTATCGCCCGCGCATTTTGAATGGCTGCATCTGTATATAAATATATCAATATTAATTTCTTTAGATACACGCTTCCATATTATATTCTCTATTAATCAAATTCTAAAAAGTATGCATTTTTTTTACTGCAATAATGAGCGTAAGTAGTCATAGAAAAGGTTAAAACATTATAACTTTTTATGAAGTATATAAACTTAATATACTGTAGTCAGAAGGAGCACATAAAAACTTTTCCAAAATAACCACAGTATGTAACCAAATGAAAGACTTTGATGCTTAAAATGTTTTTGAAGAAAGTGGAATACTGGTTTGTATTTTTATACCAATACCAGATATACCAATACCAGCAATATACAGTTTACATAATATGATTATATTCCTAAATTAATATCGTTTATGACCTTCAGACACATTATGTTTCACTTCTTTTTCTGCTCAGCTACTAAAATTTCCCTAACTTTGTTAAATTCCATATTAATATTCAATATTAAGCGGATTTAAACATGCACAGTAAAGACATTAAATGAAACAATTGTTTCACTAACAACCAATGCACCACGAGTGCTGCCTCTCTGTCATTTTGGCCAGCCAATCACGTATTGTGGTATAATGCGCTAAACTTTAGATAATTTCGCGTGGTACGGGGTTTTACCATGCATTTTGAATGGCTGCACCTGTATATTTATTATGAACTGTTGAATCATTTCTGCTGAATGCAAACTCCTGTACACATCAGTTAAACCTATGTCTTAACCTGCAATTCTTAATACAATAGCTACTTTCTTTGCTCTACGTTTAACACTACGTTGACAATCCAATTTTGAATTCACCACCAAAAGTTGAAAACAAAAGATGGAGAACTCAACTAATGCTATAAATTCTCATTTGTTATGTTTTAATTACTTTCCATTATATTAACATTTTCTATTGGTTAATCTTTTTTTATCAATCTGGAAAAGGTTAAAAATTTGGGTACCCACATTTCATTATCCCATATTCTAGTACAAAAAAACAACATTGTGAATTGTGCGTATTAATACAAATAATAGAAGTAATACTAAAATACAAAACAAATGAGCTGAATATTTACAAAAAAAACAACAACAACTTGATATTGCCTTGAGATGAAGGCCAGTAACCTGCAGGGGAGTTTGCAGAGGTCAACAATAAATTTTCTCTTTTCGGTTTTTCAGAAGCTGTTTCAATATTCACATTTACAGAAGAGTTGGTATTGATGTTTGAAATAGCAGCCAAGAAAATGATTCCTAATGACTGTAAATCTTCCCACTCTCCTTGCTTTTACAGTAGGAATGATAGTGTGAAACTGATCACATCAGGATATGTTTTTGGATTCCAAGTCACCAGAACATTTTCTGAGGGTCTGAAGTCCAATCACGGACTATATAAAGAAGACTAACAGCACCGGTCTGTTATTTATTTCCATAGTATAATTATCAATGTAAAACTTGACAGTTGACACAAGCTTATAACAATAATAATAATAATAATAATAATAATTGCTTACACTCCACTCCACTCAAAGCGCTTTACAGGTAATGGGGACTCCCCTCCACCACCACCAATGTGCAGGATCCACCTCGATGATGCGATGGCAGCCATAGTGCGCCAGAACGCTCACCACACATCAGCCATCAGTGGGGAGGAGAGCAGAGTGATGAAGCCAATTCATAGAGTGATCTGAAGCTTGGTGAAAAGTGTGGCTGGCATCTATATATTAGTTCATTTACAATATTTTTAAATATTTCATTCTTTTGTCTGAATGTTTACAAATTTGGTATAGAAATAAACTTAAAATTAACAATGGTGAACAATAAAGTTGTCACCTTCCTCCAAATCTAAAGGTTAGACTTTAGCTTAGTTGTTTTTAGCACAACACTCCTTGAAACCATATACTGACACTGTAGCCCATTCACACTTTGCTGACTACAATTCCATCACCAGCTCCAATTCTCACAGCAGAATATTCTTTTAAACTTAAAGCCTCCGTAACATGGATGATGAGGTTAATACAAACAACATGGAGAAACTAAAAGAGCACAAAATACCAACACAAATAACACATTGTACTGAACAATGAATTGTACTGATTTTTTTACCTATTCAATAACTCAAATTCAAATGTTATGAAATAGGACTTGGTGTGATTGAAAAAATGACCATTTTGCAAATGTGATCATCGAGAGGAGACTAATTTAAGACCGAAATTGTGAGAAATATCATTTGACACAAACAACAGTGGGGTTGTGCAACAAACTACTAAATCTTGTAACGCTAAGATTCCGAAACTGATTAGCTTCTTCCTGAACATATTCATCTTATTTTTAGTAATATATTAATAAGGGAAATGGTACAACCAACCTCAGGTGGCTGCTGGTGTAAACTGGCCAGTTTCAGAAAGCTTCTTTGCAGTTGGAAAGCAGCATTCACCATTTCAGCCTGTAAAACAACAAAACAAATATCAACAATATTTGATATGCCAGTGTTAAAAAAGTAATATTTAATTTCTTGCCTCTTTACCTTTATCAGAAGTGCCTTATTGTTTTAAGATGTTCACTACACCATGTGAGGACAATTCAGTCTTAGGTTCACCATCTTGGTCGGTAACAGTTTAAAATGATAGCAGTTTCTAATGTGAATCTATTGACATAAGCAAATACAGTGTCTTGCAATAGAATTTACCCACTGCCGAAAAGATTACATTGATAGTAATGTATATTTTCATAAAGACTTTATTCAAAACTGGAATGATCAAACTGAACACTACTAAATACGGTATGACAGAGGATCAATATCAGCAAAACCTGCAAAGTGTATATTCAATGTGAAATTTTATAATAATAATAAACTTTATTTCATATTACACCTTTATAAAATACAACAACAATATTATACCACAACAGTAAAAAGAATACACAAGATAAGCACAATGAGAATACAGATAGAGGACACAGTAGATGGTGTTACTAAATACAGTAGGAGCAAAGGGGTAAATAACAGAACCAGTTAAGTAAAGGCTCTTCTAAAGAAGAAGGGTTTGAGTTTGGATTTGAAGGAGTTTAGAGAAGGTGACTCTCTGATATCATTGGGGATAGTTCCAGATCTTTGGGGCATGACAGGAGAAGGCTCTGTCACCCATTTAGTGTAGACAGACTTGGGGGACAGATAGGAGACCAGAATAAGAAGAGTGAAGGCTGCGACATGGGAAGTAGGGCGATAATAGCTCAGACAGGTACTGAGGTGCCAAGCCACGCAGAGCCTTATAGGTGACCATGAGGATTTTCGACACGAAACTTGACAGTAAGCCAGTGCAAGGACTCCAGGATAGGAGTAATGTGATCACTTGTACTAGACCTGCTAAGGATTTTGGCTGATGAACTGTAGACATACTGGTGTTTATTCAATGTGGATTTAGAAACCCCAGTGAGTACAGTTACAGTAGTCGATTTGGGAGAAGACAAATGTGTTTATCAGCTTTTCAGACACAATTAGTGATAACACAGGAGGTAGTCTATCGATATTTCTGAGGTGAAAGAAAGATGTTTTGACAATATGCTGCACATATGGGTCGAATGTCAAAGCCTAAATCAAATATAACCCCCAAGTTTTTAAATTTAGACTGAAGCTCAAGTAAGGTACCATCCACAGATAGGGTTACAACATTGGCTTTACTAAATTGAAGGGGGATACTAATAAGCATGACTTCAGTTTTGTCACAGTTTAGATGAAGGAAAGTTTGAATCATCCATGTTTTTTTGTCAGAGATGCAATGAGATAGGGTAGAGACAGTCACATCCCAGTGTCAGGTTTGGTATGGATGTAGATTTGAGTATTGTTAGCATAGAAATTATAGTTGAAGCCATGTGATCTTAAAAGCTGACCAAGTGAAAACATGTAAATGCTGAAAAGTAAGGAGCACAGTATCGAGCCCTGAGGAACACCAGACTTAACAAGTCCAATTTCAGACCTAAATCCACCAAGAGAGACAAAGTGACAGTGATTAGTGAGGTAAGACCTGAACCATTTGAGAGCAGTGTCAGAAACTCCAAACACAGTCTTAAGATGAGAAAGTAAGATATCATGGTTAACAGTGTTGAAAGCAGCACTGAGATCAAGAAGAACGAGGATAGAAAGAGAACCAGAATCAGAAGCTATTAAAAGATCATTAGTGACTCTGACCAGGGCAGTTTCTGTGCTGTGAAGTTGCCAGAAGCCAGATTAAAGGGGTTCAAAAGGTTATTTGCAATTAAGTGTTTATTTAACTGAATTGTAACAGCACATTCTAGAATTTTTGCAAGAAAGGGTAAGTTGGAGATGGGGTGAAAATTGGTTAGATTGTTCAGAGCCATGTTAGGCTTTTTTGGCATGGAGTAATGGAGGCAATTTTGAGGATCATAGGTACAACACCAATGTATATTGAGGACAATGGGGCAGAGAGAAGTGAAACAGGACTAAAATAAAGGGACAGGGATGGGATCTAATATACAGGAGGTGGATTTCATATGTGAAGCCAGTTTACTGATGGATGCAGAGTCAAGAAAAGAGAAGTTGAAGAGAAGGGAATGATATACATAGTGGAAAGAATGTAATGGTGGATGTTGTAGATCTTGGAGCAAAAGAAACCTAAGAATGTGTTCCAAAGTTGCGATGAGCAAGTATTGTAGTGGGGCAGTTTGGCTTAAGCACTCTGTTGATGGTGGAGAAAAGATGTCTGGGGTTGTTATGGTTATTTTTAATGATGTGAGAGAAGTAGGTTGATCTCGCGGACCCTATCATATCTTTATATTCAGACAAGTAATCTTCCCAAGCCTGATAATGTATGTTTAAGCCAGAAAGATGCCAACTACACCCAAGTTTTCGTGAGAATGCCTTCATTGATCGCAGATGGTCAGTGCCCAAGGGGGAGAGTGAGAAAAAGACATGGTTTGAGTTTTTAGAGGAGCAAAGCTGTTGAGGGTAGATAAAAGAGCACTATAAATTAAATGTATTTTGTCCTCTAGAGCAGTGGTTCTCACTTCTGTTTCTTTCACTTCTGTTCTGCATCTTACTCGCATCACTATCGTCGCTATATTTGCATTTCAGAGTGCTATATTTGAACCAGTGATCCATAATAACCCTTCTGCTTTGACTGCTTCTTTAAATTACACCTTGAACTTTCAAACTCAAAGTAAGATATTCAAAAGTGAGAACAAAACGGTACGAACAATAATAAGTGCAACGGTCGAACCACACTCACATATCAAAAAGTAAACGGCGTAACCACGCAATCATGACAACTAGTGATGTGCGGGTTTGACTCAAGTTAAAAAAAAGATTTTAGATCGGGTTGGGCAGGTGGGGGTTGATATATGACCAAAAACAAAATATTGCAGAAAACCGATCATTTGTATCTTAGATTTAAGTGATTTTAAGTTTTAAAGCTGACATTTTACCATATTTAAGCCCCATTTGGTTGTATCACAAGGCAAAGAAGGAGAAAATGAAATCAAACAGAAAACATTGTATTAGTAATAGTATTACAAAGAAAAAAACATAATGACAACCTCGTTAGGGCAGATGAGGAAAGAACTCCAGAACAGTGAGATAAAATAAAGAAGAGAGACGGACAAAAGCCACGTAGGAGAAGTTTGGCGAGCTAGGCAGCAAAACAGAAGAAAAAAGCACAAGTTTCGTTATCTGCGTCGATTGTGAAGCAATTTACAAAAATGACAGTCAGAAGACTAGCCTACTTTAGTCTGTTTAAAACAAGGAATCTGGATATGCTGTTTCAGTAAATGTTGATCAAATGAATGTTCGAATATTGTTCGGTGTAATTTCTAATGGAGCGGGTTCAGACCGGCTTCGGGTCAGTACTTTTATCATTTTAAATTGGGTTGGGCGGGTCAAAAAAAAGCCGACCCGTGCATCACTAACGTCAATAGACTGCTGCTGGGCGGCAAGGACGTCGCCGCCAAACTGACTGTCTCGTTTTCAATGTGTGACATAATTTCATTCATGGTGCATAAAACTAAAACACTGAAGCGATAGGCGCTGATGGGGAGAATGAAGAGGCGAGGTGGTTCGCAATACATTAAAAGCCAGCATTCCAAAAACACTTGATCCTCTCCAGTTTGCCTATCGCACAAACCGCTCCATGGAGGATGCGATCTCTAGCTTTACACACCACACTAACCAACCTGGATAAAAGGAACACCTATACAAGAATGCTGTTCATTGACTTTAGCTCAGCATTTAACACCATCATACCCATAAAACTTTCTACCAAACTCAGGGCTCTAGGTTTAGATACAACCCTCTGGAGCTGGATCCTAGACTTCCTCACCAGCAGACCCCAGACTGTCAGGATTGGCAACCTCACCTCCAACACACTCACCCTTAACACCGGTGCCCCTCAAGGCTATGTGCTCAGCCCACTGCTTTACTCCCTGCTCACCCACGACTGTACTGCTAAGTTCAGCACAAACACCATCATCAAGTATGCTGATGATACCACAGTTGTGGGCCTGATCACTGACAACGATGAGACTGCCTACGAGGAGGAGATAAAACAACTTGCAGACTGGTGCCGAACCAACAACCTGCTGAATGTCTCAACATCAGCAAAACCAAAGAGCTGATCGTTGACTTCAGGAGACAAGGAAAAGTCCACTCCCCCATCTACATTGAAGAGTCTGCGGTGGAGATGGTGAATAACTTCTAATTCCTAGGTGTTCACATCTCAAAGGACCTTACATGGACACTCAACACCTCCAGTCTCATCAAGAAGGCACAACAGCGGCTGTACTTCCTGAGAAAGCTGAAGAAAATATGCCTGCATCCACAGATCCTCACCAACTTCTACAGATGTACGGTGGAGAGCATACTGACCTGCTGCATCACAGTCTGGTACAGCAGCTGCACCGTATCCGACTGTAAGGCACTGCAGCGGGTGGTCAAAACTGCCCAACACGTCATCGGCAGTGCCTTACCATCCACCCAGGAAATCTACAACACCACAAGTCTGAAAAAAGCCACCAAAATTATATCTCACTCACTCACCCCAGTCATAACTTGTTTGTCCCCCTACCATCTGGTAGAAGGTTCTGGACACTCCAGTCGCACACAACTAGACTCCAAAATAGCTTCTTCCCCAGAGCCGTCAAGCTGGTGATGCCCCCACTCCCTCCCATCATACTATGATCTCTCCTAACTTCTTCCTATACCCACAATGACTGTACTCCAACACCACTAAATACACGACAACTGAATGTAAGCCAAAATTGTACTTAAAACTGTATTAGTTGTAATATTTATTAACCACCATACTATTTTTGCACTGTTCCCCAAATTACTTTGCACTGTTTTTGTCCTGTTGTATTATTTTCTCTGTTTGCGTATTTGCACAGTTTTGATTATGTTATGTTATTACACTGTTATTGTTATTGTGTTACTGTCTATTGCCTTATCTTCTGTTCTATTTATATACTGCACCTGAGTGACTAATGAGAAACACTTTTCACTATACTATGCACCTGTGTAAGTATAATGACAAATAAAGTTGAACTGAATTGAATAACTCAAGCTTCATTAAAACACAAAGGCAACAGAAGGGTTTCAGCCAAGTAGAATGAATAGAAACTTTGCCCTTTCGGCAGACCCTCAAGCCAGCCAAGCCAACGACTAGCCTGGTGCTCACCCCATTACTGACACACACAGTCCCCTTAACGGCTGGTGAAACCCCAATACCTAGAACCAACATACTGTACAGCTCCATCCTCCCACTATTTTCAGCTTGCAGTTCTTAACAGTGCTCCTAGGGGGAGCCCCTTTGTAGCGGACGCTATAATATTCATTCCTCTGACTTAGCTTAGACTTGCTTTAATACAGATGTTTAGGTCAGCCAGCGGACCACCTGGTGCACACTCCCACACTTTGAGGACCACTGCTCTAGAGGGTCAGAAGAAGAGAAACAAGATAAGGAGGACAGAACGGAATTTGTGAACCTAGGCTGATCAACTGATATCCAGTTGCGTAAATTTAGAGCATGAGGGGGAAGTATTAGAAACAGGTAATTCCAGATTGAAAAGAACAGCTAAGTGGTCAGAGAGGCTCGGTTCAAGGGAAGAGCAGTGGGAAACAAGAGAGTCATTTGAAATGATTAAGTCTAGGGTGTGTCCTTTGTTATGTGTTGGGCTAAGAACAAACTGAGTTAGATCAAAGCTTCCCAACAGAGCTAGAAAATCCCTAGCCAAACTGGAAGACCTTGAGTCAATATGTATATTAAAGTCCCCGAGAATAATGATCCTCTTGATGAAACTCCTTGTTAATCCTGTGGAATTTTGTGGAATCTCAAGGCTGTAAGGGAGGGCAAGCACCTTGACCTCTGGAATTCTTGCTAACTGTTCTGAACATGATCTTAACCATACACCCTGTCAAATTCTTTGTAACCATGGAAATCTTGACGTTACCAAGCTGCTGACAACTCTTCTTCTGTGGTACTCTTAAACCTTTTTGATCTGGGCGTATTTCACTGCTACAAATCTGAGCAGACCCATTTGGTAACCAAAGTTTTGGGGTTTTTTACAGGGCAGAGACCTCAAACTCACACCTGAATGTCATGTCATTGATTCAAACTTCTGACTCCAATTATCTTTAATAGAGGTCATTATCCTAGAGGATAACATACTTTGTCCAGCATAGACAGTGAAAAACAATGTGTTTAATATTGACAAGAAAAAGTACAATTGTTTGTGTGTTATATGTTTAATCAAATTTTGTGTATCTATTTTTAGGAGGAATTCATCCAGGAACACAGATGATTCCAAAGAGTTTAATTATTTTTTTCTCACAAATGTATAGAAAAATTATCATGGTATATTTAAATTAATGGAGAGACCAGCTCCCTGCTGTACCACAAGAGGGCACTGTGGAATCAGGCCAGTGGGATTCCTGTAGGCTGATACCTGTACTATATTTTCAGCCCTGACCCAAATACTTGGGCCAATAGCATATACAGTGTACAGGTGTAAGCTTGCTGAACTTCTCACCCACAAAAGACAAACAATTATTCTTACAACTATTTATAAAATCTATTTTCTTTTTCTGGCTTGCTGCGGCAATACATAATGTAAATCGTCTGCAAGATATCATTATTTTATAGCAAAAAAGTTGTATTTGTATAACACATTGTAACAAATTGTATTACACATTTGGTATTTAACAGATCAGTTCTGTTTTAAATCTTGTCAGAATCAGACAGCTTTCCACCATTTCAACAGAGAAAAATGTAATTTATTGATATTGTAATTAACACTGACATTATGGTTTAAAAATTCCCTCACAAGTGCCTTAAGAAGTAAATATTTTATTACATGATTAAGTGTATCATATAGGGTCAAAGTATGAATTTGCACTATCCATTAAAATAATATTTAGAAAACCTGTCAAGCTGTTAATTATAATTCAGAATCCAGTCCAATCAGTGTAAAAAAACCTAGAAACTACAAATTTAAAGAGTTTTATACCTGATCTCAAGTTTCCAAAATACTAGTTGAATGCATTTTTTCCTCCGTTTCTTTTTCTATAGATTTTTTACAGTTAAAAAAATAACGAGATGGTTTTCCTTTTCTGGCATCCAGTAAGCATTTCATTTGTTTTAGATCATTACGTATTGTGGTTCTTACATTCATTTTAGTGTGATAGTTGGTAAAAGTGTGTCTCATGGCCACAATAAAAGGACTTTATGAAATAGATTTTAAATAAAAATTCACTGCTTAACTGATTTACTGATATCAATATTTTTATTAACTTATTTTTTTTCTAAACTACCTCATAGGATATTTCTATAAAAGCTTTCTTTAAAATTAGATTACCTTACTGTTGATTACATTAAAACAGGCAAAACCAGAATTTTCAGTTGTACATTAATTTTGAGATTATTTAGTCTCATTCCTGTGATGAAACATTCAATATTTCAAAATACACAACAAAATCCACTTTTACGAATATAGCGGAAATTATTTTAACATATTTCAAATCAATAATGCAAGCATTTATAATGTATCTACCACTAGAAAAAAATGTTTTCAAGCACCAAATGAGCTCTTAATACAGTCTCTACCTAGGCTATATGGCTTAAATAGTCATGACGAAGGCATGGCAAAACAGTGGGTGGTAGCTACAGTTGCATTACGTTTTAAAACATCAAGCTCAAGGGCTTTTAGAGTCATACAAGCTTCAGAGATGACCTTAACCAACAGGTTGAAAAAACAGTGGAAGTAACAAGTCACAGAACTAAATTTGGAATGAGATTTGGAATTATGAGGTGATGAACAGCAAGGTAGCTCAGGAGGGGCAGAGATCATTCTGTGTATCTCTGTCTTCTGTCATGATTCATTGCCTGATGACCTCATCACGTACGGAGAGGATGAGATTGACACTCTAGTAAAATGGTATAAAACCATTTTGCTGAAGAATGGGTGTGATTTGGAGGTAATGCAGACTGTGTGCAGATTGCTCAAATTGCTCATCAAAGGCCAGTTTGCAGATGTCCTACAGTAGTTTGTTGGAGATCACCTTGACAAAAGAGCCTTACTGTACAGATTTCCGGAATGTTGTGCATTTTGTTCAGATCATGCTTGTGCTACCCATATCAACTGCACAGTGTGAACGAGGCTTTTCTGCACAAAACAGAATCAAATTAAAAGTGCGCAATTCACTTAATATCTCAACATTTGAGGATTTAATCAGGATCAGCTCAGAAGGCCCTTCACTTTTCACTTCACAGTTTGATCCCGAGCCCTGTGTTAGGCACTGGCGAAGCTCAAACAAGAGGAAGAGGAGGCCTCTGTATACAGGATGGCCAAGTGACACTAATATTTTGATGGTCAGTGACACTGGCTCATAATCTGATGAGTATTCACTCCATTTGTGACTGTATATAGTTTTAATGTTCTAACATAAAGAGTACATAGTTTTAAAGTTTGAACAAAAGACCAATCAGCCATCAGAGGTCAGGCACAATGGAGGAGGGCAAGAATCAGGCAATAAAAGAGGACAGACCTAAAGGCACAGAACAGAGGACACAGTAAGTCTTTTTTATGTTAATTTGAACTATTTTGTTTCTGTAATTTGGCGACTAAAAAAAGTCATTTGGCTCCTAAATGTTTCATTTTAGGAGCCAGTGGCTCCCAAGTAATTTTTTTAGTCTGGAGCCCTGACACACAAAGAAGGCTCCACAGCCGAAACATTGTGTTTCGTTTCTTATCTTTTCAGCACAGAATAAACCTTTACTTGTTCCTAGACACTATCATTACCAGTACCAATTATCTGGGAGATTATAACATCCCAATTAAACAATGTACTAGCTAAAAATATAAGTTACTTTAATAAATAAATGTTTTGTTTCAACTAATAAAAAAAATGGTTTTAGGGTTTTTGTTGATTCTGATTTATTTCCAAAAATCAAATACTTTGAAATTACCTGTGGTCATGCTCACAACAATGTGAATTACTGTTGTATTTGGGCATGCTTAATGCTATTTTCTACAGATAATCAGTTCTGGTTTATGTTTAACTGAATAGTCAGATTGTGAGATCATTGCTTGTATTCATGCTGACTACAATTAGCAAACTGATGGATTAAAAAAAATCTATTCTTCAGCTTAAGTCACAATACGTGGACACAGTTCATACACACTATACAAATGAGTTCATGTTAATAAAAACAAATGATCATATCTAGTAGGCATGCTACCCTCATTCAGTACTCCCTTTAACTCAGTTTTCCAATGTAGTAACTTTAGCAGAGAATTATTCAGAGACTTGAATCAGAGAAATAGATTAATTAGATAAACTGCAGATCTACAAACTAGTTCTCTAGTTTAGTACTCTAGAACTAAAAAAATCAAATAATTAAAACTCTGAATAAACACTGTCTTGTTTCTTTGAAACACAGCTCCCCATTCAGGGTGGTAAATTATCCTCTGTAATGGCGAGAGAAAATTATCTGGTATTGATGTATGAATATATTGGTTCTGATCAGAGTCACCTAATTAACTGTAAGACACCTTTGCACGTCACTACAGAAAATGTCTCTAGGGTTTATCATCCTTTTTTAAAAGGTCTTATCCACGTAAAAACAAAATCTTAATGCACCCATTCACACAACTCCTTAAAGCTCTTGTAATGGTACAAATTATTTTTTACAAAGGACTTTGGTAATTTGTTTCAAAGCCCCATATCTCTCCACATCTTTTTTACTGTCTGAAATGTATTCAGTCTCCACCGCAGTTTCCTCACTGAGCATGATCAGGGTTAATTTTTTGGATTCTGAACCACTGTCATAAGGTTCACAAAGTTTTCCATTAAATTCTCTTTAACTGCTCAATATACCTTAAGTGCTAAAGAAGTACTCTGCTCTGCTTTCCATTGCAACAAAACCTTTTAAATGACCAACCTTGCAAGTTTTGTTGGTTGTATGCTATGCTTACTAGACTTAAAGCTAGGAGCTATAGTAAACAGATGTGTCTAACAGTTTAGCCTGATAATACCTGTAAGAGAGCTAAAAATGCTTCACTCCAATAAACACAATAAGTGCAAAATATTCTTTATATACTACCAACAACCACATCATATTAGCTGCAACAGTAAAATCATCTTATTTCTGTCCTGTGTTTTAGGCATCTCATATAAAATAAATCAAATTTAGTGAAATGCAGTTTAGTTTTGGTGACAATCCAAACCACAATACTAAGACCTATACATGGTTGTGTATATACAGTGCCCTCCAGAATTATTGGCACCCTTGGTAAAGATGAGCAAAAAAAGATGAGATGAAAAAATCTCTTTGTTGTTCATCAGCTTGATTTTACACCAAAAATATGAGAGAAATCTAACCTTTCAGTGAAGTAAAATTATTGAGAGGAAAAAAATCCTTATAAAAAAACACACATATATAGGGATCTGAGACCATTATTCCATACAAAAATCTCTCCAGATCCTTCAGAGTCCTTGCTCCTTGCTTGTGGACTCTCCTCTTCAGCTCACCCCATAGGTTTTCGATGGGGTTAAGGTCAGGAGACTGGGATGGCCACTGCTTGATTCTGTGGTCAGTGAACCATTTCTGTGTGGATTTGGGGGTATGCTTTGGATCATTGTCCTTCTGAAAGATCCAACCACAACCCAGTCTTAGCCTCCTGGCAAAGGCAGCCAGATTTTGATATAAAATCGCTTGGTATATGATAGAGTCCATGATGTCATGGATCCTAACAAGATTCCCAGGGCCTTTGGAAGAAAAACAGCCGCACAACATCACAGATCCACCACCATACTTAACATTGGGTATTAGGTTCTTTTCTGCATGACCTTGACTCTTTTTATGCCAAACCCACCTCTGGTGTTTGTTGCCAAAAATATCTATTTTTGTCTCATCTGACCACAGAACCTGGTTCCAATCAATGTTCCAGTGATCTTTAGCGAACTCCAGGTGCTCATGTTTGTGGTTTGATGACAGCAGAGGCTTTCTTCTGGCAAGCTTTCCAAATAGTTTGTTGGCATGGAGGTGGTGTCTAATTGTAGTTTTGGAGACTTAGTGACCCCAGGATGCAACCAACTCCTGCAATTGTCCAACTGTTATCCTTGGAGAAAGTTTTGCCTCTTGGACCATCTTCCTCACTGTGCGTGGGGGCAAAATACACTTGTGTCCTCTTCCAGGCAGGTTCATCACAGCTCCAGTTGTTTAAAACTTTTTAATTATTGTCCTTATAGTGGAGATGGGTATTTTTAGGTGTGAAGCTATTTATATAGCCATTGCCTGATTTATGAAGATCAACAACCTTTTGTCTCATTTCATTTTTGCATTCTCTGGTCTTCCCCATGTTGATGGATGACTTAGAGTGTTTGGCCTGCATGATACTTCATATTTATACCCCAGTGAAACACGAAGTCATGGATGACCACTTAAGAGTTCCTAAAGACTCAGGTGTGCTTACAAAAGGTAAAATATGAATTAGATTTTGTTCATAGGAATTTCTAGGGGTGCCAATAATTGTGACACCTGTGTTTTTGAGAAAAATGTTTTTTTTTCCCTTTGAATATTTTTACCTCACTGAAAGGTTAGATTTCTCTCCTATTTTCAGTGTAAAATCAAGCTGATAAACAAAAAATACATTTTTTCATAGCCTTTTTTGCTCATCTTCAGAAAGGGTGCAAATGGTTCTGGAGGGCACTGTAAAACAAGTCCTTAAATTATGCAGTTGTAGCTTATTTTGATTTTGAATTCTAATTCTAAGAAACTGTAGTGCCCAATAAGACAATAAATCACACACACACTAAAAATAAAAAGGCTATTTTTAGGCTATAATTTTAACTATCAATTACAGAAGCATTCTGTGAAGGGGTCACTTTGGAAGGCCTTGTGAGAAATTGGTTTCCTAGACCGCATATTTTTCAAAAATAAATCAGTTCAATCAACAGCTAACATAGGAAGAAACCTGCAGAAATCATCATAAGATTACATAAGAACTTTAATATGTTTATTACTAACTACAATTTTAAGATATTGTTCAGCTGCTTCATAAATTACTCTTCAAATCTGCAGTTTTTATAGAGTAAATTAGAAAGTGAAGGACACGGTGTACTAAGAAATGAGTGTACTAGTTTTCCTAGGATCATTAAAATTATTTTTAAAGGGGTGTATTTTACACAGTAGTTTTTAAATCAGATTTAGTAGTATTTTCCTCTAAAGGTCCAAATGTAGTTGTAATTGAAATAATGTTCTGTCTTTTTGCAAGCTACTGAACTGTTTTTTTCCCTGTGGAGCCTCCAAAAAAGTTTTCTTTTCAACAGGTGTTGAGTTTTAGTATAAGAACTGAATATAGCTGCTATATAAATGCACACATGATAGCAGCTGCAGAAAGCTCAGAGCTTTATCAAATGTGACCATACGTATTTAAAGAAGCCCTTTGTTCAATTATTTTGGGTTGGCTGCAGTTGTTGGGCTTTCTTTGCACACATCAACTTAAATAAGACTTTGAACTAAATGACCAGCTGTCTTTTAATATCCTCCCTTAAGTGAATACTGATCCTCAATCAAACTGAGAAGCTATTTAAAACATACATTTTGCCAAAGGAGAAAAAGAACAGTGATTGTCAATTACTGCATTATCAGATTTAACTTGTTAATCTTATCTACATCCAGGAACATATATTGTTTGTTCACTAAAAATGTGCTACGAAGGAAAAGAAAAGTCTTAACATTCATAAAAGTTTAAAAATGTCCTGTTTTAAATATAATCTGAATTTAAACTAAGTGATATTATTCAGGAATTTGTCATTCTTGTATTTTGTAAATAGCTCCACTAACACTTATCATGGAAGACACATGATGCACCAGGGCTTGAAAATTTGAACCGATTTGGAAACAAAGGAGCTACAATATTTTATATAATTTGTTCAATATGCTGCTTGATAAAACATGCTGACCAGAAGTACTCACATGTTTCTCCACATCTTCTCCTATGTCCCTACTGTTCTTGAGATACCTGGTCACAGCACTGGCCAGTAGAATGTCAAAGGCCTCTAAAGAGGGTGGCACACCTGTGAAGTAGAAGATCTTTTTGGTTACACAGAGAAGGAAAATCAGACCTCTTAGCTTTATTGTGGAATATAATTATAATTCTAACATTGAGGTAGCAAGTGATAAAGAACGGATTTAATAATGTGGAATTTAGTTAAGATTTCCCATACAGGTTCTCACAGACTTTTCGTTTTGAACTATACACACACTCTGTGTTAAGTAAGGGTTCTGTTCTGCAAGTTTTTACCTGACTTGAATCTTATATAAGGTAGAAGTCACCATTTCTTAGGTATTGCATGTACCTGTATATAAAGAATTTCAGTTCATGATATTGCAGCAATCTCCCTTATCTTTCTAGCTGCATGTGTGAGTAAGAAAAGGGGGACAGGAAAGCAGAAATTCAGGCTCAATAGTGTTTATTGTTAACAGGTATGTGTGCTAATCATGAAGGAGAATAGAGAACAGAAGCTAGCAGAAGCTGGAGGTAGACACAAAAAAGAAATCTTTTTTTTATATAGAAGGAGGTCTGTATAAATGTCAAAGATTTAAGTGCGGCATCCACAGCATAACTTTTATATTCTCATCTCACTGAACCACATTGCACTACACAAGAAGCAAGAAGATTAGCACTGCTCTGCTTCATCCTGTTTGAATTGTTATTATTTGTAAGGCAGGGAGGCAATGTTCTCAAACTTGTTGAGAACAATGTTGTTAAACTTGTTTTACTGTCTTTCAAATGAAGATGCCAGACAAAATCTGAAATTCAAATCTCCATGCAGCGGTCCTTTGTAAGTCACTGCTGTTGTCTTTTTTCATATTTTACATGAATACCACTTTATAACATTCTGGAAATTACTAAATTTTTATTGTAAAACTTACATTGCAGTCTGCTGTTGTCAACAGCTTTCTGCTACTTAGAGCAGTTCTCACTATGACCACTGGTCATTAAAAGGTACAATTTAACGGATTTTAAGTCCATGGAAGTTAATGCAGCACAAAACCAAGCAAACAACCCTGCCTATGTATGTCCCATATGTTTTTTGGGTTTTTTGGGTATTAAGAGGTATGTCATTCTTCTTTTGGGACTCCTCCAGGATACTAGGTTTTACTTGTTATTTATATTGCACATGCTCATCATACTTATTAGATCTTTCCATCACCTCTTCAATGTCCTTTTAAATCTGCCTCTTCATTAATCACCAGGCATTTCAGTATTCCCCACAGTGTCGCCCAATTCACAAATCCTTATTCACTAACTCAGTCAAGCACTGGAGTATTCAATAAGCCTCACTGCATGTCACTTAGCCACACTCTTTGCATTATCTTGTCTTTTTCATGGTGTATAGAAGCACAAACCAACATCAGTCACACATTTTATTAATCTGTGCCTGGGCATGTATAAATTGTGGTTTCAAACAATCACACACTACCACACATACCCAATTAATTTTCCTAATCTTTTTTTTTTGTTTTTCAGCAATTTAGCCAATTTACATAGCAAAAACGACTACATAATTACAAAGGTATGACAACTCACCAACACAACATTGTAGATCTCCCTGATTAAGAGATAAAATTTGCACCCCTCTATATTTTTAATCCTAAGAAAACTATATAGTGAAATATTTTTAAATACACATTAGTAAAAATAAATTATTTTGACGAATCTGTAATTTGGTAGGACATTTTCCAGGTCTGAAAAACACAGTTTTAATTTTCAGTGACGTCTTCAGGATTCTCTGACTGTACAATTGCTTATATATTGGAACTAGGAAACCAATAAGCTTAATTTTCATTTAAATTGGAGGTAACATTTCAGATAAAGTTTTAAACCCTGCAATAAGGGATAAATATTTTAAGAAATCTCAAAAGCCTACTATGGTTGGTATTTTATAATAAAGTGCTTCAATTAGTATAGCTTGACAGAAATTAATATTGTGATACTCCCCTCTGCTGTACTAACACTAATCATGGAAGACAGATGATGCACCAGGGTTTGAAAATCTGAATCCAATTTGGAAACAAAAGAGCTACAATATTTTTGTAAAGATCACATCACAAATAGAGAATACAGAAAAACCTTACTTTTGAGACACTGTGAACACATTTGTATGCTAAACATTAATACAGAATCAGATGGCTTAAGCGTAAATTAAGCTATGAAGCTAGAACTTGTTCAAGGACTCATCAGAATACACCTTCTGTGACCAAATAGATATTACCACGCACAGGGTTCTCTTATTGTATTGTGACAGTATGCTCATGATCATTATACACTACCTCCATTAAGCCCATTCACAATGTTATCCTCGGTTAAAGGTGATCTTTGTAGCTTGGATGACACACTTTCAAGTCGTATCACAGCTTTTTCTAGACGTTCCATTAGGCCTTCCAAGTCAGACATTGTGGGTACACTGCAAAAACAAACATGGGATAACATTCTGTTCATTACAATTATCAACACACATACTAGACATTAAACTTGTACATTCCTGTTAAAGTACACACAGCATCTTCTAAATATTCTCTCATGCGTTACACTAAATACAGTGTGTCCATAATAAAATTTGTTCACAAAAAGACACCTACAATTATCAGAGCATTCCACATTCAAAACCAAAACAAATTTCAAATCACACATACTTCCAATGTACAATGTAAAGTTCAATGTTAGCTCTATTAAAGATCTTATGGATCAAAGATTTTTCTGTACCTACTTTTAACAGACAGCAGAAAACGCTGGATTCTCCTTTTTTATAACACACACTTGAATCACTTTTAGTGCGATTCAATTTGTCCTCTGTTGAGTTTTAAGTGTCATATAGAAAATATGGTTGTCACACACCTCAAATAACGCTCTCACAAACAGTTGTCACATGTATGGTTTTTTACATTAAAAACTTAAGTTTAATGAGTCAGTAAAAAGTTTCAAAAAGTCATTTTCTACCAGAAGCCTATTTAGACAAACGAGCTTCCTACAAGGACTTCTACAACAAATTATATAAAACATATCATTATCTTGTTTGTGAAATATAAGGCACTGTTATAGTCTGATTTTATCAAAAACAAAAAACAGGTTCTTAAAGATTTTTGATTTTCTATTTTTCTAGTTCTAGTTATTTTTCTTGTTCTAGTGAATGCACTGAAATGAATAGCAACAACCATCCAACTACAGAAGGATCAAACTTTTGTCTGGGCTTCACCGTTTCTATATTGTCTATATATGTATACATGCTATAGACACCTTCAAAAATACTTTTTGATACAATGTTTTTGAGATTATATCCAAAAACTGAAAAGTCTTAAGAGACATTTTCAGTTTTCATTTAAACCTTATTGAGATGTATTATTAGAGTTAGGGAGTTTTTCTTTGTGTCATAACATTTCCTTAGAGTTTGACTACTGACGGTATGGAGAGGAGCAAAACATAGCATAAATGGTGAAGAGCTTGTCTAGGAAGCACTGCAGTTGTTCTGGAGTGTAGTTCTGGCAGGTATCAAGTACGCTTAATTTATGATGGAGCTTTTGAGCTCCGGCAACTCACAATTTGAAACTATTGAGACTCCAGGTCCTATTGAGGCACAGTTCCAGTAGAAATTCTATTAAAGAAGTCAGCATTTTATGATTTGAACTTTAAAGAGAACAGATCATGACACAGAATTTAGTGCTTTGCTGCACTGACATGCTGCTAGTGTAGACTTCGACATGGTCTACAATGGGTATGGAAGAGGAGTGGCGACAGATGTACGGTATGTTAAAAATCTGTATTTTGGCATGCTAACTAGTTACTCTGCTCTGCATGGTCGGCGTCCAACTTCTTAGAAGGACTAGCTGCATTCAGCTGCACAAGATGAAGCTGCCCTTTATACTCACCATCTGTCACAACTACTGTTTGAATGTTTTAATAAGGTCTTTGGATTGGCTCTGCCATGATTTAGGTAGCTAACCAACTTAAGAGTTTTTTTAACAAGCAACAGTAGGAATAGACGCATATAGTGCATTTTGATTTTATAAAAACAACAACTTTATTTTATATAGCACCTTTTAAAGTATCTTCTCAAAGAGCTTTACAGGAAATCAATAAATACATTTAAAACTGATGATAAACTATTGTATATAGCACTTTTAAAACTGGCTTCTTAAAGTGGTTTAGAGGACAGGAAAAAAGCACACAATGAGAGGAGACAGCAGAATTACACAATTGCAATAAGGATTTGCAATACAGTAGGAAATCAAAGGGACAGACATACAGTAGAACCAATTTAAATAAAATAAAATGGAATGATTTCAGTCTTGATTTCAAAGTGCTCAGGAAAGGTGACTCTGATATCTGATAGAGATATAATTCCAGAGCTTTGGGGCTTAGCAAAAGAAAGGCTATTCACCCATAGTATGTAGACGGACCTCGAGGTGGTAGACAGAAGACCAGAACTAAACAAACAAAAGTTGTGAGGTGGGGAGTAGAACAATAATAAGTCAGATAGGTACTGTACTAAGGTACCAAGCCATGTACAGCAATTTAGGTGAGCATGATGATTTTGAAGTCATTATGAAACCTGGTTGGAAGCCAGTGAAAGGACTCCAGGACACAATATTTTGCAAATGTGAGTCACACATCAAGCCTGGATCAAATATCAACCCCAAATTCTTCACTTTAGATTGAAATTGAAGTACAGTCTCGCAGCAGTTTAAATAAAGGAAACTGTGAGTCATCCAGTTATTTACAGCAGAGATGCAATGAGACAGTGGAGAGACAGCCATTTAAGTGTCAGGTTTAGTATGGAAGTAATGGGGGGCAGCAATGCTCACCACCGCACCACTGTGCCACACCTGGTCTTAAACACTGGTCCTAAATTAGTTCAAATGACTTTATTCAATTCAACTTTATTGTCATTAAACTTACACAGGTGCATAGTATAATAAAAAGTGTTTCTCATTAGTCACTCAGGTGCAGTATATAAATAGGACAGAAGATAAGACAATAGACAGTTACACAATAGCAATAACAGTAACATGTAATAACATAACATAAATAACATGTAATCAAGTAATCAAAACTGTACAAAATTCCGCAAACAGAGAAAATATAACAGGACAAAAACAGTGCAAGGTAATTCTTGGAACAGTGCAAAAACAGTATGGTTAAAAATAGTATGGTTAATTAATAAATATTAAATATTATTATGCCTGTTACAGTTTTACTGGGCTATCGAGGGGACAGTACAATTTCGGCTTACATGTGTGTGTGGTGGTGTTGGAGTACAGTCGTTGTGGGTACAGGAAGACGTTAGGAGAGATCATAATATGGTGGGAGGGAGTGGGGGCGTCACCAACTTGACAACTCTGGGGAAGAAGCTATTTTGGAGTCTAGTTCTGTGCGACTGGAGTGACCGGAACCTTCTGCCAGATGGTAGGGGAACAAACAAGTTATGACTGGGGTGAGTGGGGTCAGACATAATTTTGGTGGCTTTTTTCAGACTCCTGGTGTTGTATATTTCCTGCATGGATGGTAAGGCACTGCCGATGATGGGCAGTTTTGACCACCCGCTGTAGTGCCTTACAGTTGGATGCGGTGCAGTTGCCATACCAGACTGTGATGCAGCTGGTCAGTATGCTCTCCACCATACATCTGTAGAAGTTGGTGAGGATCAGTGGATGTAGGTGTATTTTCTTCAGCCTTCTCAGGAAGTACAGCCGCTGTTGTGCCTTCTTGATGAGACTGGAGGTGTTCAGTGTCCATGTAAGGTCCTTAGAGATGTGAACACCTAGGAATTTGAAGTTATTCACCATCTCCACCGCAGACCCTTCTATGTAGATGGGGGAGTGAACTTTTCCTTGTCTTCTGAAGTCAACAATCAGCTCTTTGGTTTTGCTGATGTTGAGACATAGGTTGTTGGTTCGGCACCAGTCTGCAAGTTGTTTTATCTCCTCCCTGTAGGTAGTCTCATCATCGTCAGTGATCAGGCATACGACTGTGGTATCGTCAGCATACTTGATGATGGTGTTTGTGCTGAACTTAGCAGTACAGTCGTGGGTGAACAGGGAGTGAAGCAGTGGGCTGAGCACACAGCCTTGAAGGGTGTTAAGGGTGAGTGTGTTGGAGGTGAGGTTGCCAATCAAAACAGTCTGGGGTCTGCTGGTGAGGAAGTCAAGCATCCAGCTGCAGAGGGTTGTATCTAAACCTAGAGCCCTGAGTTTGGTAGAAAGTTTTATGGGTATGATGGTGTTAAATGCTGAGCTAAAGTCAATGAACAGCCTTCTTGTATAGGTGTTCCTTTTATCCAGGCGGGTTAATGTGGTGTGTAAAGCTATAGAGATTGCATCCTCTGTGGAGCGGTTTGTGCGATAGGCAAACTGGAGAGGATCCAGTGTTTTTGGAATGCTGGCTTTAATGTGCGGAATAAGTAGTTTTTCAAAGCACTTCATTATGATGGGGGTGAGTGCAATAGGGCGGTAGTCATTTAGGCATGTGGGGGCTGATTATTTCGGTACTGGCACGATGGTGGTCATCTTGAAGCAGCTACCTGTAGGTACAGTGGCCTGGGCCAAGGACAAGGACAAGGACATGGACCCTGGGCCAAGTGGCCTGGGCCAATGGTAAATGACTTTACCATTGATATAAGTGTTTGCTTGATTTGCCTCAAATCTATGGAGTAGATAAGTCACTACCCCCTTTCAAAACATTCTCTTTATGTTGCCCTGAAGCCCAAAAAGAAGACAAATAAAATCAGACTATTTCTAGTTTCATTTACAAATTGTAACTTGCAACATCCAAGTGAAAAAAAAGCAAAATTCCTGAAAAAAAGTAAAAGTATAACTGGGTTGGATAAGAGAACACCCCCCTGAGTTAATACTTGGTGGAAGCACCTTTTGCTAGAATTACAGCCTTGAGTCTGTTTGGATACATCTCTACCAACTTTGCACACCTAGAGGGAGGAATATTTTCAAGCTCAGTCAAACTGCGCAGTGACCGTTGATGGACTGCCCTCTTCAAGTCATTCCAAAGATTTTCGATGGGATTTAGTTCAGGGCTCTGATTAGGCCACTCAAGGACTATGCCAATGCTTTGGCAGTGTTCTTTGGGTCATTGTCATATTGAAAGGTGAATCATCTTTCCATTTTTAACTTCCTGGCTGAGGGCTGCTGGTTTTCTTCAAGACTTTGCTTGTATTTTGCTCCATCTTCCCATCTATCCTGACAAGTGCCCCAGTCCCAGCTAAAGAGAATCACCCCCAACAACAGGATGCTAGCACCACTGTGCTTTACTGTACGAATGGTGTTCTTTGGATAGTAAGAGGCAATGGGTTTTCGCCAGACGTACCATTTTGCATTCCGGCTAAAAAGTTAGATTTTGGTCTCATTTGACCACTGTACCTTTTGCCACTTGGCCACAGAATCTTGAAGGTGCTTTTTAGCAAAACATAAATAAGACTTGATGTTGTTTTTTTCTTCCTGCCCTCTCATACAGGCCCGATTTGTGGAGCACTTGTGATATTGTTGTCACATGCACACAATGACCAGTCTTTGCCTCTTGGTAGCCTCTCTGATCAGTCTCCTTCTTCCTCGGTCATCCAGCTCGGAGGGACAGCCTGATCTAGGTAAGGTCTGGGTGGTGCCATAGGCCTTTCACTTCTTAATGATGGTCTTGACTGTGCTCCATGGGATACTTAAAGTCTTTAAAAAATCTTTTTAAACCCATCTCCTGACTTGTGCCTTTCCACAACTTTATCTCTAAGTTCTTCTGAAAGCACCTCCCCCCCAACAGTGGATTCTTTGCTTTGAAATGCACTTCCAAGCAGTGGAATCCTCTAGAAACAGCTTTTATTCAGAACTAATCAAAATCACCGCAATTAATCACAGGTGGGAGTCAATTAGTTTGTTGTGTGATCTGTAAGGTGATTGGTTATTCCTGAGCAAGTTTACAAATGCAATTGTAAGGGCGGTGTTCACTTATCCAAATTAGGTCTTTTACTGTTGTAATATTAATTTTCAGAATGTTTTAGAAAAAATCATTTTCATTTGGCTAATGTGGGTTACTGTGTGTAAATAAAAATGGAACAAGCCTTATTTAATTTGCTTTTATTTTAAGAGTGTCATACAACAAAAGGTACAACTTTTGAAAGAGGGCGGTGACTTTCTATACCCACTGTAAATGTGGAATAGTAGGGGCCCAGTATCGAACCCCAAGGAACACCAGACGTAACGAGTCGAATTACAGAACTGAGACCCCAAGAGAGAAAAAGTGCTGGCAATCAGTAAAGTAAGAGTTTAACCCTTTAAGAGCAATGTCAGAAACTCCAAACACAGTTTAAATATGAAAAACTAAGATGATTAACAATGTCAAAAGCAGCACTGAGGTCAAGGAGAATAAGGATAGAGAACCAGTAATAAAGGCATAAGAAAATTGGCATTTCAGATTTTCAGTTAGGCTTTGAAAAAGTTCCCCACTTTCAAATTACAGCCAGCTGGCAATCAGGAAATATGCACATTTGGATTTAGCATAGGTGTCAATGCTTTTGAGGATTTGAAAAGTCAATGCAATGGACTTCAGAATGAACAACGAAACGTGAAACACAGGGGGAAACTAAAGGACCTTTAAAACTGAGCACTGGAGGCATGTGCTTTACCTTAAGGGTAGTGGGAGTATGGAACAAGCTATCCAGAAATTTGGTTGAAACCAATACCCTGGCTTCTTCAAGACACGGCTGGATAGAAAACTTGGATCAATAGGCTATGAACTTATGTTGTTATTCGATAACATGTTTCCTGAGAAACTAGGAGAAAAGTGCAAATATAGTAGAGTGCAACTAACTAACTAATACAAGATGGCTAATACTTGTAGTTGTTACTATGTTGCTGTAGAAGGCTGGGGGTTTTAATTTGCTGTTACAATCAGAAATTGTAACAGTAAATTGCCAGAGTCCTTGTCAGCTTTTAGAAACCAGTCAAACATTTAAAATTTAGTCTCACACATGGATTCTAAATACACAATATACAATTTATTGATAGAAGCAAACATGCATAAGAAGCAACTACACAATAGAATATGTATCTGTGAACAATGAGCTGCTGTGAACATGAATGCTGTTTATTGACACAGGAATTAAAAAGGTCAGAGTTAATAACTTCAGAATTAAAATATGCATCAACTCTAACGTGGTAAAGTCTAGTTCCTCGGCTCTGTCTCATAAAACTAAATCTCATTTACTGTATATTCTCAGACACAAGTAAATATATATTTACTATCATAAATTAAACAACAAATGTGTTTGTAATAGCTCTCTCAAGAATGATGTGATTAATAAAGCTGAATTCAACAATCCATTGTCCAGACATCCTTAATGAGTTTACATTTCGTGCTGGAAAAAAAGTTGGCTGGGTTTCCATAGCAGCTAGAGAAATGAAAGGACTTTTCCTTGTGCTGGGATCAGACAGCTCTGCCAAAGAAGTGTTTTGCTGGCTTTGGTCTTTATAACAGTGTGTGCACAGTTTGTCTTCCTGAGGTTCACAAGGTTTTCAAGATGAAAGGGGAACTCAGTTTGTTCCATGCTATAGCTTTGTTCAGAATATTCTGGATGTTGACAAAAAAAAGTACAACTGTCTAATTTAATTGATCAAGTAAAAATAGCTGGGTTCATAACATAAAATTTCTTCTGTTTCAGAGAGAATATCTTGGACAGAATTCTGTACTTTCATGACTCACTCTCCTGGCTTCTTGGAGAAAAGCTGAAGTCCTGACTTGGACTGCTTGCAGTGACATGGTCATAAAAATCAGTTGGTCAGTTCAGAGAGAGATTTTCAAGTCAGTTTAATGGGAGGACATCACCAGTAGGCCCTTGGCCAAGATGCTATCAGGTTTAGTTCTGGTATCCACCTTAAAGATCACTTATTGGAAGATCTTCCTTTGGGTGGTGGATAGTGACATTTGACTTATGGTACTGGGAATGAACCAGCCTGGAGACTTGCTGGAGCCCATCTGCTCTATAGCTCACTAAATGTACAGCGTGATTCTATGATGTCTCCTATCAGATGGACCTCTTTAGCCAGATTCCTGTTCATTTAGGGAGAGGCACCAGGGTGGTTTGTCACGGTATAGAAATCTTTAATAACATGTAATTCTAAGTGCAACAATAATAATAGGCTTAATTCTAAGTGAAATAAAAGTACTTAAATCATGGTTTTGTTTTAGGAAAATAATGAGGAAAATAATGAAGTAGTAATAGATTTCATCCATAAAACAGAAAAATATATTTTTGTCAATATGGTTAGCCATAAAACATTTAAATTTAAATGTAGTTCAGGTGGATAGCTGCGTAGGCTGCAAAGGGAATACTGAAAAGCACTGCTGAAAAGAGAAGAAAAAAAACACAACGTTTCAGCCGTGGAGCCTTCTTCAGGTGTCAACATTCTTGTTTACATTTAAAAAACAGAGTAGGCCTAATGGCATATGATTAAGATATTTTTAAATTAATAATTAATATTTAAGTTACCTTTTTATCATGTTACTGATGATGGTTACTGGTAAGGGAAGAATTAATTTGAAAGCCTCTGCATTTATTGTTATAGGACTTTTGGGGTACACTTCAGACAGTTTTTAAATTTTTAGTAATGAATTTGCGATTTGTAAACAGGCTAAAGAGGGTGAATTACAGTTTCTTTTCTTCAACAAAAAGAGTGATTTCTTTGTTGGTCTGTGAACACACACTATAGATTTTTATACTTAGAATCTAACTTAATAAAGGTCCTTAACTTGTCATCTGCAGTTTGTGTAATGTAATGGAAGAACTTCAGCAGCCAGACTACAAATGTAAAAACTGCCAAAAACACTTCAATCTCAAAATTGTAGATGTCTTTATACAGAAATACAGAAACTGAGAGAGTATTATGTGTTGTCAAAGAAAATTCATGATGAGGAGATTACCAGTACTTGAAAGGAAGGCTTCAAGTACTGGCTGAAACACTGTAACCCCAAGTACTGAGGTCCTGGTACCAAGCAAAACAACTTCAATCAGTGCCAGTGCAACCAAAAAAACATAAGAAAATAGACAAGGTGCTGTTGGAGACAATTCTCAAGAACACTTTGTAGAGCGAGAAGCAGATGAGACTGTAGGGCACAGACAGGGGATCTACACAGCAATATTCCAACTGAAAAACTGCGCAGTGCCGCATGCACACATGGGCTGAGCTGTATGGACAGTGCGCTCTCTACAGAGACTGCTCAGTACTGCCTGCACACAAGAAATCTCTGCTGCGCTTTAGCTTTGCAATTCGCCAGCTTTGACCCCCGACTTCTTGACCATGATCTTGGACTGTGTTTACTTTCTGGTTTCCTAGCTTGCCACAGCATCACATAGAGATGCACAGCAGACATTTCTTGAGAGTAGTCGGGGTTCTGCAAAGTATGAAATTCATACAAAGTAGTAAAGCACAAGGGGAGAATCCAAGGTGAAGTCATAGGTAAACAAACAGGGTGCAAGCCGACTAAACAGAGCCCAGGGGAGATCCAGGTACAAGTCATAAGCATAAGACAAGGTCAGGATTCCAACAAAGCAAAGGACATAAGGAATAATGCATGAAGGGCTCAAAGACAAAATTCTGTGATGGAGCCCAGATCTGAGTTAAATATTCTGAACCAACTGGAGTAGTTATTCAAGTTTTCAATTGCTAGTTCAAGAGGTTGGAAATCATCCTAAGGTGGTTTAGATCCTCTGTCAATTGGTATCAGCGGTAATTGGCAGATAAAAACAGGTTTGAAGGTGCCTTGGATGTTAGGGAAACAGTTGCTTCATTTAATCAACTTCCCTACTGTTTATCATCTTTAATTGCACTTAATATGGAATATTAATAAGGGATGCTGCAACTAAAGTGACATTTTGGTAGCTGACAATAAAAATAACAGAAGCATAATGTACCGTAGGATTACCATACGTCCTGATTTTCCCGGACATGTCCTCTATTTTGATTCTTATATCTCCGTCGGGGGGGAATTTTCAAATATCCAAAAATGTCCGGGATTTCGACCCCATTATTTTCGTCATAAAGAATAATTAAAAAAAGTTTTAAGGACAACAGATGAGGAGGTAAGAAAGAGAGATAGAGAATTTCTTAACTTTTCTAGTTCGCTTCGCGACCTACATCGTTGTTCAGTTTCCGTCCTGTACGTTTACTTGACTTGCAAGCTCATGTTGTCTCGGACAAACAAAAAGGCAATTTGTGGAGAGAATTTATCAACCAAATTAACAGATTATTTTGTCAAATCTGGCATTAAAACAGAGGATACTGTTACTTTAGCAGAGGGACTTTTGCATTTCACACAGTTAAACATCATCACAGTTAAAAATCAATGGACTGTTCCTCTGTCTTGCCAAAGAAGATATTTCCTGATTCTGAGGTAGCACAAAAGTGTTCAAGTGCTAGAACCAAATAGGAAGCAATTGTGAATTCTGTCTTTGCACCACTCTGTTGATCAAGCCCTGAAGACATTAGAAGTAAATAACATTGCTTACTGTGGCGTTGCTACAGCTGGGTGCAATAATGGCTCAATCAAAATGTTCCCTTTAATTATTAAATATTTTGACTGGAAGAATGATGGTTTGCAGTCAAAGCTAACTGAGGTCCAAAACACACCAAATGAAACTGTTGAAACAACAATTGCAAACTACATCAAAGATACTCTTGAAAAATGTGGTGTGTTTGACAAATGTATTTCATTCACAGGTGACAACTGCAATACCGTGTTTGGTGGACTTCAATCAATCAAAGTTTATTTATCAAATGCACAACAATACAGCATGCAGCAGTAGTTGCTGGAAATTAAATGTCTTTTCTACAAGCTCACCGGGGGGGGGGGGGGGGGGTGTAAAAAATGCAAAATTAAGGTTACGTAATAGAAATTGAATAAAACAAACTCAATAGAAATAGAGCTGCTATGTGTCCATGGTGTACGCAATATATTATGTCCAAGTAGTGCAGTATGCACAATACAGTGAAAACTGTATGTCCATGTAGCCATTTGGGTGATTTGCTAAAGGAGCTGCAGGTTGGTTATTTAGCAGTCTTACTTCCTGGAGGTAGAAGCTGTTCCATAATCTGGTGGATTTTGACCGAATGCTTCGGTACCGTTTACCAGACAGTAGGAGAGAAAACAGTTTGTGACTGGGGTCCTTGAGAATGAACCTGGATTTCTTAAGACATCCAGCTGAGTAGATATCCTGGATGTTTGGTAGCTCACAGCCGTTAATGAGCTGCGATGACTTCACCACCCTCTGCATTACTTTGCGATGTGATGAATAAAGAATGTGTTTGCAAATTTAAAGAAATCATTAATTGTTGTTGGTTGCCAAGCATGCATTTTGAACAACTGTGTACATCATGCAGCAGAAAGAATGAACATTGATATTGAAAACATTATCTTTAAAATTTACCAGTACTTTCACATCTACATTGTTCGAACAGAAAAGTTGAAGGAATGCTGTGAATTTGTTTAAATTGAATACAGAAAGTTGCTCTCTCACAGTAAACAAGATGGCTGTCATTGTTTCCGAGAATTGCAAGACTGCTACAGATGTTTTCAGCCTTAAAGTCTTTCATTCTGTCACCCACAATGATTAATAATTTTTTTGAGCATGAATTGAGTGAGATTTATCTATAGCACATGCATTCTCTAATGAGTGTTTTCCAAGTTCATATTCAAGAAATCGAAAGAGAAAGTAATTCTGTTGCTGAAGTGTTGAAAGGTTTGAACTGTGTTCACACCATCCTTGTTGAACGTAGAAGTAATGGATGGAGAGTGTGACAGATTATCTGCTGAAGTAGATAACTTGTATAGTAGTTGCATAAAATATTTGGAGAAATGGATTAAGCCCCTAAAAGAATTCTCTTGTTTTCACTGGATGGCTCTGAGTGAAACCATGTATCAAATATCTGACAAAGGAGCACCAATTGACGACGTGAAATGCTTTGATCAAATTAGCAAACTAAGGAAATTTTCAGAAATTAACAAGAGTGATGGAGAGTTCACTAGTTTGCTGGCCCATTAAAAGTGAACCAAATACTTTGAAAAATCAAAAAATACTGAGTGTCACTCAGAACTGTTGGAAATTGCACAGTTCCTGTTTGCAATACCTTCTCATAATGCAAATGGTAAGAGGGTTTTTTCACTAATGCAAAGCCAGTGGACAAAGGAGAGAAGTAACTTGACAGTCAAATCTCTGAAAGGCATTCTGTCTGGTACAGTACAACTTCAAAGACACATGTTGCAAAAAATTCCATTTTTTCCCCATGAGTAATCAACCATTGCTGAGAAAAATTCGATCTACAGAGAAATATGCTTGGGCACATTAAGGGGAAGATAAGTAAAGTTCTACACAACAAAGGAGGTAAGCCAGATAAAAATCTTAGTAATTATTAGATATTTTTATTTACAGGCACAGGACTATTCTGTACTTATACCTGATATGCAGGTAGATTTACCAATGAACATAAAATGTGGGATATTTTATATAATATCCCATCCCCAACCCTTTCCCAGATAAAGCAATAGGATAGTTCCTCATGGCGTCCTCTTTTTTTAATGTCTCTGAAACTCATAAAGGATATTATAGAATATAATTAATAGAAATATATTATACATATTGTATATAGCTGGTAATGGTAGCTAAAATATAGATGTCTGGTATAGACAGAAGCACATTAATTCTTTGTTCGCTTTGGTAAAATAAACAATAATTTAGGCTCACTTGGTTAAATATTTATTAACAATGACAATACAAATACTACTCTATTCACAACAAAAATATACAACACACAAATGTGTATTTACAGTACATTATGTACAGACCAGGTGTTTCAGAAGCCTAAAGTTTTAATCACACCAAAAAACCCAGATTGCTATCAAGCTGCCTTCTAAAAAAAATCTGAATGCTATACAACCTGCAGTTAAATTTCTCTCTCTGCAAACCTAGATGCCACAAAATAAATCAAAGTTCCCTAAAAACACTAAATGGCAAGCTCTCTTAAGCAAGGTTTAAACACTTAGCTCCCATCAGGTTTTGTCTGGATGATCATGAAGAAGGGGCTCTCACCTGGTGCAAGCTTCAAGTTCCAACTTCTCCTGACTCCTCTCTTTTTTGTGATCTGACCTCCCTTCTTCTTTTTTTGTCTTCTGATCTGATCTAATATTGTGTCTTTTTGAGCTGTTGTTTGACACTTAATCATTTACCTAGAATTTAAAGTAAAACAGGAGGTTCTTTTGATCAGTGTTTCTCATACCGAGTACAACTGAGGAAACATCAATTGGTCTGAAGCTCTAGGAAGTGAAAACACTGACACCAGTTACATATTACCTATTATGTCTAAATTCAATCCCCATTGTCATATAATTCAGCCTGTAACATTATCCCTCCTCTTAAAAAAATATTGTCCCCAATAATTGCTTTCATCAAATGACCTTATCAAGCACAGAGCTCATTAAACAGATGAAGGTAACAGATTTCTGCTTTTACCTGAAATATATTTCAGTATTTAGACTACTAATTTTAAATCCCCCCATTTTAAGAGAAAACCAGTAGCTCTTACTGACAGAGTTTAAAGTGTTTTCCAACTTGATTCTACGCTGATTAGAATGTAATTCACTAGGCATCCAAAATCAAGCGAGCATCTGATTCACCAGTACTTCTGCTACAGTGTTAGCTTCCTGATTCTTTAATGGATAACCCTCTGACCATTAAGAAAAATAGTTCATAGCTACCCAAAAATATTCAAAACCAGACTTTGATCTTGGGAAAGGTCCGGCAATATGCCAACTGTAAACCTTTCATGGAATCGTCCCACTTATTACAGTATGTGCAGCCATCAGTTCAAATTGCCTGATATAAGCAGACCTGTCATTTTGTTCATTAAATGTTGGAACCTTTAATAATGCTGGGCAACTGATTTTTTTAAAATAAAAAATAAGAAACAATGACGTGTCCCTGCCAAGCTGAGAAATTGCATGACTTTAAAATCTATAAAATACGGGTTTAGATAGTTAAAAAACATTTTTTATGTGTGAAAAGCAGGTGACTTTTCTTCCTCGTGATCAGTTTAGAATCTCTGTGTACACTGTAAGTTTTTTACTTTTTAATGATACGTTTAAAATAGCTTAATTCCGTAAACGCAACAAGCATTTCGTACAGAAAAAATTACATTCTTCTCTTCCTGTGGTGTGAAGCAGATCAGCAGGTCTTTTTTTTCCCCACTCAGAGGCTGAGAAAATAGCGCACCGCCCACTGAGCTCCGTCAGAGAAGGAGGCAATACCAGGAGAGAGAAGAGGCAAGGAGCTCAGCAATACAGAATGAGCATTCTATAGCCTAGCCCGGAGAACTTACAACACCTATCGCTTCTGCCTTTACAACTTTTATTTTAAATTAAGCAACGTAAATCATTTTCTTTGACTTCTAAGTCCTTTAATTATCATTAAGCATAGCTTTCTCACCAGCTAGATTTATTTTTGACACAAATTATTGTACTTCCTAACGACATTACACATGGAAACATTATAGATTATAACATTATAGATTTTAATCGTTTTTATTTTTTTATAAATGTAAAAACATTTTCATCTCATGCACATTCTCTCTGGGTTCACGTGGGTTTTCTCCAGGTGATCTGATTTCCTCTTGCAGTCCAAAACATACTGTGGGTTGTGGGAAAGGTGGCCTTGATGTGTTTGTGTCGGTTTGTCTGCCCTGTAATGGACTGGCATTATGTCCATCATAATGCCAACTGGCTTGCTGGGATAGGCTCGAGATACCCTGTACTGGATAAAGAGATTAGAAAATGGATGGAACTAAAAGGCACTGTGTAACTATACACAGTGATAGAAACAGCAGTTATCCTCACTGGGGATAAATTATTTTATAGTGCTGGCATAAGGAAACAGCCTTTCCACCTCTCTGGCACATCAGTATCCACAACTCATCTGTACTGAAACAAATTGTCTCTAAATATAAACATCTTAAGATGCTGGCTCCGTGGATCAGCATCAGCTATGTTTGCCTATTCCTTCAATTTATGAACATACACACAGTTCAATGCTAGCAACTACACAAAATTTAAAATACAATCCTCATTTTAGTATCTATAGAAACATTCAGCAGTAGAAATGCAAGGAGTCTGTTAACTTCATCATCTTCACTAGGGTAATTTAATCTACACCAAGCAATCTCCAGTATGTTCAGAAGTTGGCAGCAAGCATCCTGACCGGGTCGCAGGCAAGCAATCACATTATCTTTGTTCGTCTAACTCTAGTCTTAAAGATGTGCTCAAGACAATCTACATTCTACAGGTGACAGTATTTTTTTTTATCCCAAATAGCTGGATTTGTATCCCATGATATCAGTTACCTGAGTGCATTTTAATCTAAACTTAAAACCTTTATTTTCAGAAAGGCTATTTAGTGTCTGTATCTACTTCATTTTCTAACTTCTGCAGCACTTCTAACTGCATGTCTTTCTTATACAGTATGCATTTACTTTGTAACGTGTGGTCCTTATAACTGTTTTACACCTACTGTATTGCTTTGAGATGCTACTTTTAAAGGTGCTATATAAAATAAAGTTAATTATTATAGTTATAGAGAAACATGATCGAATTTTATCTGGTTCAGAAAAAAGATGTAAACTATATTGGTTTGTCACTCTTCTCACACCCTTTGCTAAACGGCTTTGCCTATTTTCTGTGCTTGCCCTATCTTGTTACATTTATAATTATTCTGAAAATGAACCATTTCTAAAGACCTGTTTTCACCGTTAACATCGTGCACCAGCTCTGCGACAAAATATACAACGAGGTCAGCCCGACAGCTGCTGAGTCCTAAGTTCATCCTGCTACCAACACAGAATAAAATATCTTTAGATTTCTATTGTTGTCCTTATTTAGTAGTTCCATTAGTGACAAAAGCTAAATTACTTTATTGAAAAAAACTCTTATGTAAAACTGACTTGTTTTAACAAAATATATTTAGAAATCATTTCCCCTGGCAATCTACCTGAATCCCCAACTATTTCAGAAGCCTTACATTAAACCATTTTTTCAATTAAAACCATTTAAGGCTTTCTGACAGAACTGCATGGTTTTTCATCTGTGCTAATTAATTATCCCATCAAACCTTCATACCCTCCCTGCCAAAAATGCACCTGTTTCAAGCCCATCTCTGCCAAATCGACTTCAGGCTCACATTTTCGTTTGTAACACACAGCATTCTGTGATTTTTTTTAAATCTGTGATTTTTAAAATGTTTTCTTTCGCTTGCTTATTAAACACTGAGATTCTGACTGATTTGACTTTGTATACCCCAAAATGTAGCTGAAACTGAAAAATATTTTTTATTAACAGACACTCCTACTCAAACCTGTGTCGTACAGTGATATAGACGTGGGTAATGTCACCCCCATTAAACAATGTACTTAGTGCGCAAATCCTGCTTAACTAGAAGCACTGCAGAAGGTGATATACTGTACATTATTTACTGGAAAGCAGTTTAGTTCAAAGAAGGAAGTCCATGAAGTCCTGCTGTTAGGTGGTACCAAACATTGATGAGATGTCACGGTTCTGTACAGATTAAAGAAAACTGAACGCTGAAACTCCACCAGACATTGTATGTACTGTTTAACGTTAAGCAAGGACTGATGCGCTGTTCCCTTTTGTAATAGGGTTATTTGCTGGGAATTAGACACAAGAAGGGCAATGTTGGACAATGTTACTGGGAAATTTTTCTGAAGAGTTATAGAGGAGATACATTGTGTATCACCTCTTTTTATACTTGTAAGAACATTCCAATGTTAATGTGATACAGAAGATATTATTAATAATAATTCTTTATTAGCCCTATACAATTTCTTGCATTAGGAATTCGTCTTTTCGCATACCCCAGCTTTTCTCCAAGGAGACACAGACACACAGACAGGGAGAGAAGCTTGGGGTCAGAGCACAGGGTCTGCCATTGTACGGCGCCCCTGGAGCAGTTGGGGTTAAGGGCCTTGCTCAGGGGCCCAACAGAGTAGGATTTCTCTGCCGGATGCGGGATTTGAACCGGCAACCTTCCAGTCACAGACGCAGATTCTTAGCCACAGAGCCACCGCTCCGCCCTTTAACTCTTCAGTTTACAGCTCGTCAATGCTATTAGAATTAATAATATTAATTCTTAATATATATTAATAATATTAATAATGAATGACCATTGACAAGCTGTAAACTGAAGAGTTAAAGAGAAGACATGTCGAGTCTTGTCTTTTTAGTCTTCTTCAGCTTTTCAGCTTCCTGTGATTCCTGTGTGGAACAGCGGGAGGTGAGAGTCGGTGAGGGTGGGGCTGGGGGGGATTATTTTTCATTCTAATATGAATGAGTGTGCTATAGCATATCATCCAAACTTCAGATTTATAAAAAATAAACCTTTAATGAGTTTGAGAGAAAAAAGTACTTTTTCAGAAGTCGTGTACTGCACAAAGTAGGTGAATTGGACAGCTAGTTGTTTAAAGAATTTAAAATCTATCCGATTGTACTTTAGATCTCATGTAATTGAGCAGAAAGTCACCTTGCTCTCACAAGCGCCTGTTAGTTTGGGTTAACACACTGCACCCTTTTGAATGGATTTTTATCACCTTCATCGCCTTTGTCTTTCTGGGCATGGGGATTGAATGCCTTCCACAGCTTAACATCTGATATGTCCCCAGTAAACCGAAAGACTAAAACCCACTATCTGCCTTCCGAAATTTCCCAGACTGTCCCAAAGCCCGGCGCAGAATTAAATCCACTAAACTGAAAGCCACAATGGACACCACAATTACCCATAATACAAACTGCAGTACCGCAATACCTGTAATACAAAGGACCATTACAAACTAAATCAGCAGCAAGCGTGAATCAAGGGAAAAATATTGGCTCCACAAAACAAATCAATGATCCTGAACAAGCCCCCAAATATGCTACATTCCCACCATAGTTACGGCAAGGTGAAAGTGGGAAGCTAATTTTTTAACATTTTTAAAAGAAAATCAAAAATAAGAAACAATGGCAAGCTTAAAGTAGAACCTAAATTATATTCGTCATTGTATTTCCAATTCCACCAGATACAAATCTTAACACAAATCCAAAACCTTTTAAAAACAGAAGCTGTGAACTACTTCACACCCAGCAGCTCTTTTGTTTGGATTATACTACAGATAGGATAAGTCCCTAGGGCATACCATCCCAAGGTTTTAAAATTTAAAAAAATCAAACCTATGGATGACAGAAACGGGTACAATATCTTCAGAGAAATCGTGTACCAATTGCAAAGAATCTGATTTTGACAAACCTTAAAAGGCTAGTTTTGCTTGAAGAATTTAAAATCTGTCTGCCTAACTGTATTGAAGTTTATTTCATTGAACTGTTCCGACACCTACGGAGAAACCCAATATAAGTTTAAAGTCTACTTCTTTCATGGTTTTGTTAAACAGTCCAAGATCCTGACCGATTTGACTTTATATTTGCCCCATTAAGCTGAAACAGAAATAGAAGACGTTCTTTAGTTAATCTTTTTAGAATTTGATACTTTATATTATTATTGTTGTTGTTGTTGTTGTTAATAATATTATTATATATTTTTTTTATAAAACCACCAACATTGACACAGGTGCTGTTGCTGTTCATAGCCTCTCAGTAATTTAAAAGGCACTGAACTCTGCCACAGGAACCCCTTTGAATTTTTAACATCTTTATCACCTTTGTCTGTCCAGGGTGGGTTCCCCAGTACACCACTATGAGAACATAAATGTTTTCCATCACCATCCCCCAAGCATAACTGTCTATTCCACATAAACACAGCGGGGTGTAACACTCCTAGTCTTTGTGACAAGATGTTTGTTGAAGAAGTACAGACCTGTGTTACATAAAGTGGCTGTAATACATAAAAGTTAATTCCAAGTGGAAAAGGAAAGTCTCATCGATTTTACTACTATAAATCCACCAGTTTTTATTTTGTAACTGCTTTATCCAGGACAGATAGTAGTCTCAGCTACACTTTTAGTTACATTTATTATGATTCTGACAGACTTCTGTATGCTTCGACTGATGCTTAAAAAAAGGAACATAATGCGTACTGTGGTGAAAGACCCAATAAGCACAGAACATCTTTCCGCCTGTAAAAATATTTGCATATGTAGCTTATTCTTATCTGTGTGAAAATAGGAAAAACAGAGAGTTTCACAAATTAAAGAGAGGTCTGGAACACCCTTTCTCAAAAATAGGTGTTTTAATAAAAAAGAGAAGGTTGTGAAAACAGTAATAAATCACCCCGAAAAAAATACAATTTCAAAATACAAGCAGTTTGAAATTATTAGCTGTTATTAATAACACTGTTAATAACATATTCATATTATTCATAAATATTAGATACGTTATTATAGTTCAGTTTCAAAGGTCTTTTTAATACCGTTTTGTTATTTGTGATTATAATGATAATATATACAATTTCGTTTTAAGGCTAAAAAAATCAATATAGTGTCCATGACATCTACTATTTTAGTTTTTTTTAAAGAAATGTTAAAGGAAAACTCATGCCCTGAGTAGTATTTGAACCCTAGTTTCCAGGGTATGAGTCACACACTTAAAGCCATTAAGCCATCATGCCACTTGGTAGCTGAAGCTATAGTTGAAAAGGACAGACAAAATGTTTCCAAGTAATCACAAGTGAATCAGTCAACTTTATGCAGATGTTTACAAAGAAAGTGGACTATGGAAATACTTTCAGCTACTTAATAATAATAATAATAATAATAATAATAATAATTGCTTACATTTATATAGCACTTTTCTGGACACTCCACTCAAAACGCTTTACAGGTAATGGGGACTCCCCTCCACCACCACCAATTTAAATATATTTAGATCCTTAAATCAATATCGTTTTTCATTTCTTTACATACACAATTCCATATTATATTCCCTATTAAGCAGATTATAAAAAGTACACGTTTTTGAGGGGGCATGGCCCCCCTAAGAGGAGAAGGACGTGTATCTGTTGAGCTCCTCGCTGAATTTAGCAAAATAGGCATATAAATAGTCTTTGAACACAAAATACTAATATAACACTCTTACAGGGAAATAATGTAACTTGTCGACTATTTCGGGCAAACCCTGCTCACCCAAAACCAAACAAAAGCATCAAGAAAGACACGATGACAACGGAGAGAAGGCGAGCAAGATGGCAAATTCACTGGGGGAGACGGTACAGTTGAGACTAACCTAATCATAGAAAAAGTAACAGCAAACATCACCGAAATATTAGATTCAGAACTCGCAATGATTCGAGAACCTGTCACTGCTATATCCAATAGAATGGACATAGTGATTAAAAGAATAGATTAAGTGGAACAGCGAGTTTTGGACCTGGAAGACGGCAGTGTAACGGCGGGCAATAGGATACGGGTGCTCGAGACAGACCTGCGCAAGGCACTGGATCGTCTTGAAGACTTTGAAAACAGAAGCCGGCGGAAAAATGTGAGAATCCTCAGGCTAAGAGAAAACATCGAAGGAAACAACCCAGCTGAGTTTTTTTGAGAGATGGATCCCTGAAACCCTTGGCATGAAAATGAAGGGGGACAAAATCAAGTTGGAACGTTGCCATCGCATGGGACCCCAGCACAAGTCGGGGGAGGGCGGAACACCTGTACCCAGGGCCGTGCTGGTGAGGCTGCACAACTACTGGGATAAGCAGAACGTAATGGAAGCGGCCAGGGCCAAGAAAGAAATCATTGTGGAGGGGAAAAGAGTCCAAGACTTCTCGGAAGACTTTTCTCAAGACTTTTTTTCTTCAAAATATATGTAAAAGTTACATGCAGCTGCTCTATTTGCTATTCACTGTTATGTTGCATTATACTGCGATTCAGCCACCGCGTTACCATATTAGAACTAAAAAAACACCATGAATAGTGTTAAGATATGCACTTGGAATGTAAAGGGGGTGAACAGCATAGTTAAAAGGAAAAAGATTCCAAATGTCCTGAAACGAGATAAGACTAAAATAGCATTTTTACAGGAAACTCACTTGATGATCTGGAACATAAACTTAAAAGGGAATGGGTAGTTCAAGTTTATTACTCATCGTTCTCCACCAAAAAAGGAGGTGTGATTATTCTCATGCATAAGAATCTCCCATTTACAGTCAACTCAACTTATGTGGATAAAGAAGGTAGAGTGGTAATAGTTAAGGGATTGCTATATGGGGAAGAAGTGGTGATAGGATGTATATATGCCCCTAATGAACAAGATGAACAATTCTTTATTGATGTGTTTGGACAACTCACTATTATGGATTGTAATAATATTATCCTTGCAGGAGACATTCATTTTTCCTTCTGACCTAGGTTAGATAAGATGCTTTCATCTAAAATCTCCAAGGTAGTGACCAATGGATGTTATTGATATATGAAGATTCTTCAACCCAACTGCTAAGGGCTTCAGATTTTACTCCTCACCAAATCAAACAGCTTCTGGTATTGACCACATCCTCCTATCCAGCCATATGGTATCCAGCCACATCCTCCTATCCAGCCATCTAGTAACAGATATAGGTATTGATCCAATTACTATATCAGATCATGCTGCTGTGACAATGAGTATGTCCTCTCCACGACCAGTGGAGCGCTCTTGTATGGAGACTAAATCCATTTAATCTGCTGGATGATGAATTCAGAAAGTTCCTTAATGAACAAACAAAGCTATACTTACAGTGCAATGACATTGAAGAAATCGATCCTAGGGCAGTATGAGAGGCTTAAAAAGCATACATGAGAGGTATGTTAATTTCTTATACGAGTACAAAGAAAAAGGAACAAATCTCTTTGCAATTAGCATTCGAGAAAAAGAAATCAAAATTGGAAGAAGAGTTCTACACTGCTAAATCTGAGAAAATTCTAATTGAAATTAAAGAAGCTAGGTCACAATTTATTAACCTATTGACAAAAAAGCTGAAAAAGATGTTCTATAACAAGACAGCATCTATTTGAAAAGGGCAATAAACCCAACTGCCTCCTTGCAAGAATGGCAAGAATGGAACCATCCAAAAATTTCATTTCTGCCATTAAAGATGAGAATGGCCAGTGAACACTAGAAAATAAGAAAATAAATGGCATCTTTAAGAATTCTTTTTTGAGAAGCTATATAGCTCAGAAACAGATAAAAAAACTGCTTCAGGAGAGCACTTTTTTAAAGGCATAGATATACCTCAAGTCAATGATACACAGAAGGAACTTCTAAATAAACCTATCTCCAGTAAAGAGATTAAAACAGCTATCATATCACTACAGTCAGGAAAGACACCGGGACCTGATGGCTACCCTGTAGATTTGTTTTAAATAATGAAGGATCAGATCTGTAACATTTATCTCACGGCCATCAATAAATCTATTAAAGAAGCTTCCCTACCAGAATCTATGAATATTGCCAACATAACAGTTATTCACCAAAAAGGAAAAGATCCTGAACTATGTATCTTATAGTTCATGAGTTTTATTAATGTTGATATAAAAGTGCTAGCTAAAATACTGGCAACACGCTTAGAGAGAATAATGACTAGCATTATTGACCCAGATCAGACAGAGTTTATTAAAGGAAGAAACTCATTTAATAATACCAGGAGATTGTTTAACATAAGGCACCATCTTGACCAGCTACAGGTTTCAGGCCTCCTTGTGTCGATGGATGCTGAGAAGATATAGTGGAGTGGGAAAATATGTTTGATGTTATGAGCAGATTTAATCTGGGTGAAGACTTTATCAAATGGACTAAGTTATTATATACTGCACCTAAAGCCACAATACAAACTAACGGTCTCATCTCCCCCCCCATTCAGGCTGCACAGGGGCAGACGACAAGGGTGCCCCTTGTCACCCTTACTATTCGCTATAGCAATTGAGCCACTGGCTATATATATTAAATGTAATCCAAAAATCAAGGGGGTCTAACTGGAGGGGAGACATCACAAAATTATGCTGTATGCTGATGATGTTATTATGACAGTAACAGACCCTGTTCACTCCCTACCTGAAATTATTACTGGTATAAAAATGTTCTCAACCATATCAGGCTATAAGGTCAATTTCAGTAAATCTAAGATTATGCCTTTGGGAACATGGGAAAAGGAGAACCCGCCTATAATAAACCATTACACTGGAATCCTAAAGGTATCACGTACCTTGGGATTCAGGTGACCCCCAAAATCTCCCATCTATATTCTGTAAATATAAGACCTCTCCTGATACACTTAAAGGAAAACATGAATAAGTGGACAAACTTACCAATATCTTTCCTGGGCAGAATTAACCTGGTAAAGATGATAATATTAACCTAGACTTCTCTATCCTCTATCTACGATATTCACTACCATGACTAAAGCTGACATAAAGGATCTGAATAAAGCAATATCAACATTTGTATGGACAGGAAAAATAACAAAAATCAAATATAAGACTTTGCAGTTACCCATGGATTGCGGTGGATGTGCCTTGCCAAATCTGAAATACTATACCTGGGCAAGACAAGCTAGAATCCTCCAGCAGTGGATTCATGTACCACAAGACTCCACCTGGGTGGATATGGAGGCTGAACTCGGTAAACCAGCTTCTCTTGTAAACCTCTTAAGCAGGAAGATGACTAATGTACCCCCACTTGCTAAAAAGAACCCTTGAATAATAAATGTACTGAGAACATGGGTCAAGATAACTAAATTCTTAAGTTATCATCCCTCTCTTTATATGCTATCTTCACCTGTGGGCAACCCGGACCTACTACCTGAAAAGACAGGCTTCCTTATTTATGGTGTTTTTAATGAAAGTTTGGGAGGAATGAAGGCAGCCAAGCTCATTCGACACAGCTGCTGCAATTCCCACTAATTTTGACGTAACCAACCAGTCTCCATATATACCAAACATCACCCTCTCTTCTTCCTCGTTCGTTTTCTGCATGGCTTGTTTTCGCGTAGCCCAAATCCATGCTTACTTCTCGCGCTACCACTTCTCATGGATCTGCAAATCACCTGCTCCGATGAAGGCCTTTTCAGCAGTGCAGGGGACTCTCCTACATCCCCTAACGTCTCCTTGTCCAGTCCTCCGCCCCTGCTCCCCTTACCTCCATCATTCGCAGTGCCACACCAGCGCCGCTCATCTCCCAGCCAGTCCTCACAAGATCCAACTCCTCGCCAAAGACGGTGTTTCGCCGTCATAGTCCCTCTCTTGTCAGAAACCCAGCCTTCCTGTTCCTCTACGGCAAAGTCTCCAAATAACCCCCGCTTCTCACGAGGTCGTCCCCGCCGCCGTGCTTCACGCACATCAGCTGCCCCTTCTCCTGGATCATCTCTCGTGATTTCCAATTGTACCGTAGCAAGTCTCCAGAGGATACTTAGAAAATATGGCGTCCGTTTTAAAAGAAACGCTTCCAAAAAGGCTCTGTTTTGCCTGTACCTAACTGCAGTCTACACAAAGGAAACCTCGGCTCCAGAGCTTCCCCCGGTGCCCTCTGATGACATCACCTGTGCCGCTGCCCCTCATCCCAACGTGAGGACCCTGAGGTCGCCTGCGCCTCTGCCTGCCGCGTCTTCCATCTCGTCTTATCCAGGTATATCTGTGGCCGTGTCTCTTCCCCAACCAATCCATACCTCTGCTGGCCAACTGCACCTAGCCTCTTCCACTCAGCCTCCTTCCCTAAACTCCTTGCTGCCGAGTCCAAGGCCCCAGGTTTATATCCCTCCCCCATCCCCTTCTTCTCTGCTTAATCCAATTTCTGCACTCCCCTCTGTCTCTACCTCCGGTGTCCAACACAGCTCGGGCTCCGCCTGCTTGGTGCCTTCGACCCCGGTTTCTTTTCTTTCGGCCCCTGCTGCAGTCTCCATGGCCCAAAGGACATCCAGCAAACGACATGCAGCTCAGCCAGCAGGTGGCCCTTACCCTCCCCCACCCCCTGGCGTACAAGATAACTCAGCAGCCTCCTCTGTTCTTCACGCAGCCTTTGCCCCTGCTTCAATTCCTCCTCAACAGTCTTCGGCTTCCATATCCCAAGCTACCGAGCTTCAGGCCCTAGATCTGTCTAACCCCTCCTACCACAATCTGCTTTCCACTTTTCTTCCCTCCTCATCTTCTCCCATCCCCGGTGTCCAACATGGCATCAGTCATCCCATGCCTTCGGCCCCGGATTCCAATCTCCCCTTTACTAGGGACTTTTCTCTCCTAACAGCCGTTCCTCTCCCAACTCCTCCTAACGCACTAAAGTTTAGTCCTCCTCCCATCCCCCTTTCACTCCAGCAGCAAATTCTACAAGATGCAGACATCAATCTAGCTCACCTTCTCTCTTCCTCCACTTACAACTCCGATTCTAGAACAGTCGACTGTGGCACGATCTCCGTTACTCTCAAATCTTCCTACCCTCACTCTGCTTCAGACCTTAGAATTTCCGAGTTCTGTCTGGATTTCAGAATTTTTCGTGACATCATGTGCTCAGCCTTTCGCAAACGTCCCCAGGAACTCGATTACATGCACATTGTCCTCAATTTATCCATCCGTTTCGAGGGCTCCCTGATCTACGATTATCCCTTTCTCGGCCAAGGCCGCTGCCTGCCTACTCCAATGGAATCGGCACACCTACTGGGGAGCCCTCGACATCGAGACATTGAGCTTTACTGCCGCACTTTCACCGGCGTCGGAGCTCTTTCCTGTGACTCTTTCAAATCTTTGCCCAGATACCGTCTGCAAGCTTAACCTCAACTCCGCCTTTTCTCCCCCACAGCATCAATTTTCCCACCAGGTCTTCTTCAAACCTCGGTCCAAAGACGTTCGCGGTCGCCCCATCGTAACGATCGGAGGCCAACAATTCTGCAACAACTTTAATTCCTCGACATCTACCTCTTCCCTTTGTCGCTTTCTTCACATTTGCAGCCTCTGCCGCGAAGCTCATGATCTCTCTGCCTGCCCCCGCCAGCCCTTCCATGCTCGCTCCACTTTCAGCGTTCCCAAAAGACTACTGGCTTATCCGTCTACCTCAATTGATATCCCCGCTCTTGCTTCCGAACTGCTCCGTCACCCCGACCCCTCTTCCACTCACATCTTACTCTACGGCCTTTCCTTTGGATTCTCACAAGGCCTGTGCACACTTCCTTCTTCCCTCGTCTTTTGCAAAAAATCTGCAATCTGCTACTGCCAATCCCCAGTCCGCCGATTCCTCGCTAGCATCCGAAGTCGAGAACGGTTTCATGATCGGCCCACTTGACTCTCCCCCATTCCCTGCATACCGCATTAATCCCATCGGTTATAATTGACTTGTCAGCCCCTCATAACTCCCACATGCCAAGTCTTAATAGCCTCGTTCCCAGTTCAGACTTCTCCCTCCACTATGCCACAACTGACCACACCATTTCTCTCATCAAAATAGCAGGTCCGGGTGCCTGGCTTGCTAAGGCCGACATCTCTAGTGCCTTTAAAGTAATGCCCTATCGACCCAGACTTCTGGCACCTCTTCGGAGTTTATTGGCGGAAGTTCGTCTTTGCAGTCTGCCTAACTTTCAGATGTACAGATGCAGCCATTCAAAATGGGTGAGGTATTTCACGGCATACCGCGACACGCCCACCGGGGTATCACGCGGTATCACGTGTCACGTGACTAGCTATCCGGCGTCGCCTTGTAAAACCGCCAGGGGTTGCTTAACCTCTCATGTACAGCATTCGAGCCTTTAATTTTGAACTGTGTATTACAGCATGTTAATCATCAGTCATTCAAATGTTGGTATATTTTATGAAAGCAAGATTGCTCAGTTGGACAAAAGTACACAACCTACCTTTATCAGAAATATTTATGCATCAAAGCCTTTACTGAAGATATTACTAATAGTATTAATAATGGATGACTTTGGACAAGCTGTATACTCAAAGTATAATTTCTTTAGCACATTTGTACAAGCACTTGGAATCTGTCCAAGCCATACTTTGTCAGGCATTTGTCAGACGTTTTGAATAGAAAGAAATCCTCTTCCTGGTATAGCACACCAGCACGTCTTTTTTCTCCAATCAGAGGGGTGTCAGATGGTGTCAGCCAATCACCATTCTGCGTTGGGTAGCAACGGGTGACTGTTCTCAGGCGGAAGATGTAAGCAGCTTAATGTTCGTGTTAAATATTTTTTTTTAATTCAATTAAACGGGCACAGTTAAGACATTAAATATACATATACATACTGTATACAGTACAGTTTGCATACGGTAATATGTTTATGTTACGCGATTAAAAAATAAATAAATAAAAATGAAAAGTACAGCACCAGCTGGATTCGAACACCCAACCTGTCAGTTGGTAGTCACGCACCTAGACCAGTAGGCTACAAGAGAGCTCGCATGATCAGGCAGGCGAAACAGCCCTACATAGCTCTGCCGCAGTACACGGATATAATCATACCGTTATTAAATTATTGAGATACGCAATTCCATATTATATTCCCTTTTAATCAAATTCTAAAAGTATGCTTGTTGACTCCAGTATCACGTTAGTTAAAGACTTCGAAGCTTACAATGTTTAGGGAGAAATGGAATACTGGTGTGTATTTTTTTCTTTAAAGTACCAAGACCAGCTATATACTGTATGTTTACGTTCCAAAATTAATATCATTTATGGCCTTCACACGCGTTACAGTATGCTCCTATTCTTTTTATGCTCAGCTACTAATATTTCCCTTCAGTGGTAAAATTCAATATCTACAACGGGCACAGTAAAGACGTTTACAGTAAGTCTTTCTACGACAGTCCAACGGACCACGAGTGCCCCTGTCGGTCAACCAATCACGCACCGCGGTATCGCGTGTCATCTTACCTGCGGTACGTGTCTGTACCGCTTACTTTGAATGGCTGCATCTGTAGGAGTAGCCCAAAAATTTTCGATACATTAGCTGAAGCTCTCTGCTGGATCCTCTTGAATAACACCTTTGGCAGTTATTCTTGGCCAACTGGAATGGCATCTCTCTCTTCTACGACGACTTCCTCTCTGATCCTGAGAATATCCAGCTTTCTGCAGACGCAGCCTAATCAGTTGGTTCCGGAGGCTATTACCAAGGCCAATGGTTTGCGGCCCCTTGGCCTCCTGAATTCTCTTCAATCCCTCTTGCCAATCAGTCATCGGCCTTATTCGAAATATTTCCTATTGTCGTTGCCGCTTTTTGGGGCCACAATTGGAAACAAAAATCCGTCCTCATTCATTCGGACAACTCCACAGTAGTTCATATAATCAACAAAGGAAGGTCTTCATCCCAATCTATCATGAAATTTCTCCGCCGCCTTATATGAATTTCTCTTGCACACCAATTCATCCTCGTAGCAGCTCATATTCCAGGCCATCTTAATGAGATAGCTGACTCTCTCTCTCGCTTTCAATTTCAGAAATTCAGGAACTTGGCACCAGATGCGAGACTGAATCCGTGCACAGTACCTCCCTATTCGGAACTCACGTTCCTCTGAATCATCCCTTCCATCACTATCTCCAGCTGGCCCAGCAAACTATCCTCTCAGGGATTATCCCTCAAACTCAGTTCTTACTGGACTGCCTGGAAGGGCTTCCAATCCTTCCACCTCTCAGCGAACATAAAATTCCCTTCTTTTGATATTCTCACCATATCATCCTTTGTTTGCTATTGTAGAAACTCACTCAAAGTATGGGTATCCACCACCAAAGTATACCTCTGCGGCATCCACTTCTTCTATAAACTCCTTTTTGGCATGACCTGTCCATCCCTTATCCACCCTCAAATTACTCTCCTTCTTAAAGGCTTTCAGCGATCTGAAAAACCACTTCCGAACCAGTGTGCACCACTTACCTCAGACATCCTGGAATCCTGCATCTACGTTCTCAGGTCTGGTAACCACTCACCCTGGGTCGACCGCACTCTCTAATCATTATTCTTGCTAGCATTCTTCGGCTTTCTGAGGTGCTCCGAACTTAACACTGCTTCCTTATCCTTCGATCCTTCTTCTCAACCCTGCTTATCTGACATCTCTATCTTATCTTCCGATACATTGACCTTCTATCATAAGAAAAGCAAAACTGACCAACTCAGGTCCGGCACCCTCATTTATTATTTCAAACTCCGTTCCTACATAAGAGCCTTTATCTCTTTACGCGCATCTTTGCAGCTCTGCTGGAGCTTTACCTACCGAGCCTCTGTTCCTAAACGAGAAGGGCCTTATCGTGACCCACGACTGGTTTCTCTCTCACCTCCACAACGTCCTTCTAACTGCTGGATACCCTCCTGAACGATTCTCTGGTCATTCCTGTAGATCAGGGGCCGCTTCCTCTGCCGCTCGCCAAGGCATACCTGAGTATCTTATCAAACAACTCAGCCATTGGTCCTCCAAGGCTTACCACGCATACATTAAAACTAACCCTGGTATCCTCAAGCAGGCACTTTCTCTCCTCGGCTGAATCAGTTCAATAATCATTGTTTTTCTGCAATGGTGACTGGGGGTCCTGCTTGGTTCTTTTGGGGGTCCTATTCTCCCCGTCCAACAGCCGGGAGGTTGGCCCTCAGCCAAGCAGGTTAAGCCAGGTCTTCACATCCCAATAAACGATTCTAATTTCTCCCAACCTTTCGGCTGCTGTCATTCCTCGTGAAAATAATTGGCAAACAGCATGTATACATAGAATTTTTGACTTATTTGAAGGAGGGGTATTTAAATCATTTGAACGTCTTCAAGCACGTATACCAACATATATACCAACAAGAGACTTCTTTAAATATCTCCAGGTCAGGCATTATGTGGGTACCAAGAATGGTGGTCTTGATTTGTTCAGCAGTTTGCACACACTAGAAAAAATCTTTCTAAAGAACGGGAACTCAAAGAAATTTCTATCCAAGCTTTACACTTTCTTGTCTAGGCATGAGGTTGACTCCCAAAAATCTTTGCAGACAACCTGGAGCCAGGAACTGAGTTGCTGTATAGATGATAACACTTGGAAAACTATTCTTTCATTGCCTTCAACAATCTCCATCTATAACCGGTATAAAGAAATGCAGAACAGTTTGTTACATAGAGCATATATATCTCCACAGATCTATAGCAAATTTAGCACAGACATATCACCTAACTGCCCTAAATGTAAAACCCAGGTTGGAACACTGTTCCACTGTCTGTGGGAATGTACATATGTCCAGAAGTTCTGGGAGAAGGTATGTAGAAAAATCTCTTTGATCTTTGTAATACAGTTAGATCCTCATCCTCTGACGTGCATCTTGGAAGTCTTGCCTGTTCAGCTGCTGAACCATTGAGAAGTAGTCCAGCCTGTTCTGATGCTGGCAAGAAAGGCAATCATGATCAGGGGGGTGGGTGATGAGCCTCCCTCTCTAGCTCTCTGGGAATTACTAATAAGAGACTTGATCTCTTTGGAAAAGTTAAGATTCATCCTAAAAGGTGAACTGGACCGTTTTAAAGATTTGTGGGATAAGCCTCAGAGAGCACTAGGTTTAAAAAAGGAGCTCAGTATATACTCCTAAGCCATTATATATAATTATGTTATAACCTTTATGCCTTGTTATGGTAAACTCTGATATAGCTGTGACTGTACCTGTTTTTGGTTTGTTTTTTTTTCTTTCCTCTTTCACTTCTTTTCCCTAATTCCATTCTTTGTTTCTTTTTCTTACATTCATTGATATTCTCTTACAAAGTGTAAAAATTGATGTCAATTAGAAGACAATTCCTGACATGCCACATGAATCACATGAAGTTACAGATGCAGCCATTCAAAATGGGTGAGGTATTTCGCGGCATACCCCGGTGGGCGTGTCACAGTATCACGCAGTATCACGCGGTGTCACGTGTGTCACGTGACTAACTATCCGGCGTCGCCTTGTAAAACCGCCAGGGGGAGCTTAACCTCTCATGTACAGCATTTGAGCCTTTAATTTTGAACTGTGTATTACAGCATGTTAATCATCAGTCATTAAAATGTTGGTATATATTATGAAAGCAAGATTGCTCAGTTGGACAGAAGTACACAACCTACCTTTATCAGAAATATTTATGCATCAAAGCCTTTACTGAAGATATTACTAATAGTATTGATAATGGATGACTTTGGACAAGCTGTATACTCAAAGTATAATTTCTTTAGCACATTTGTACAAGCACTTGGAATCTGTCCAAGCCATACTTTGTCAGGCATTTTGTTTTACTTCAACGGGGCATAAAGACTTCCTTGCTTTTAACAGGGCGTTTCATAATTTCTAGCTACGAAAATGATTTAAAATGCGACACCTATCATTCAACTAGAGCTTAAAATATCACAAGGAAAAATACACACCGGTATTCCATTTCTCCCTAAACATTGTAAGCTTCGAAGTCTTTAACTAACGTGATACCGGAGTCAACAAGCATACTTTTAGAATTTGATTAAAAGGGAATATAATATGGAATCGCGTATCTAAAGAATTTAATAACGGTATGATTATATCCGTGTACTGCGGCAGGACTGTGTAAGGCTGTTTCGCCTACCTGATCATGCGAGCTATCTTGTAGCCTACTGGTCTAGGTGCGTGACTACCAGCTGGCAGGTTGTGTGTTCGAATCCAGCTGGTGCTGGACTTTTATTTTAACAAACATTTCTTCGAAAAAATAGAATAGCGATATTATGGACAATCAATTGACTTTTATATTTCAAAATATCGCAACATGATCGATATTTGCGATATTTTGAATATATCTTCCCTTCTGACAGTGGTTCCTGCTTCTATTGTGTGTGTGTGTGCAACAGTAAATTTTTATAGAGAAATGGAGGCTGGACAGTATGCGTTACAATATAAACATTTATATTGATTTAAATCGTGTTCTGATTTAAATCGCAAACGCGTGTTTAATTATGTGTTTTTTAATCATGATCAGGCTAATGCATTTCTACATTTTCTGTATGAACCAGCTTAGAGGTTCATACAGAAAGACAGCTTGTGTTTAAATTGAGTGTAAGGTAATTTATGCTTCTAAAGTCATGGTCAGTATTGTTGTACTGTGCTGTACTGTGTCACATTATTTTATAGCGTTTTTATTGCGTTATTAAATCCGGTGGCGCTGTGTTAGTTTCCTGACTCACATTATTTAAACTGCGACACTGATCATTCATCTCTAAATAAACTTTATTTTATATAGCGTTTTAAGCAAATAGGTAATTAGATTGCTCATAAACCTAATCACTTTTTCTACATAAACACAGCGTGATTGCTCTCTGAAAATGCTTTTCCGTTATTTTTAAAGTAGGCTCAGATTTCAACTATAGATCGTATTATTATAAACTTTCTTGGAAAAATGTATTTTATGTAAACCATGTTTGCTATTAATTCATTTAGGGCTAAAATACGTTCATTGTCTTCTAATCGAGTCGAGTTGACATTGGAAGCCTGCCACACCCGGACCGTTAAACCAACGCATTAGCACGTCAAAGCCCATTGAGCCAGTATTGGCTTTAGTATCCCCCCCTTCTCCCCTCAATTCAATTCAGTTCAAGGTGTTTTATTTGCATGACAGATGGGTACAAGCAGTGTTGGGTACTGTATGTATATTGTAACGCTTACGGCAGACAGGCACTGTGTAGGAGCCGACGCACCAGAGCAGCGCCTGCAATTTTTATATTTATATCTTAGTTTTTAAAATTAGTCAAGCAATACGAAGCATCTCCTTTTACTTAGTGCCTGAGCATACTGCAACGCGTGTGAAGCCCATAAACGATATTAATTTTGGAACTTAAACATACAGTATATGGCTGGTCTCGGTACTTTAAAGAAAACATACACACCAGTATTCCATTTCTCCCTAAACATTTTAAGCATCGAAGTCTTTAACTAACGCGATACCGGAGTCAACAAGCATACTTTTAGAATTTGATTAAAAGGGAATATAATATGGAATCGCGTATCTAAAGAATTTAATAACGATATAATTATATTCATGTTGCAAAAGATCTGCAACGGACATAAAAACTCCCTTGCATGGTTTCATTACGACCAGAATCGGTCTTGAGATATTTTTAACTTGATTTACAGTATTTGAGAGGTATGTCTTAACACCGATACTACAGAACAAGTTTACAACACAGTACAAAGATAAATGCTGACCATGACTTTAGAAGCATAAATTGCCTTACGCTCAATTTAAACACAAGCTGTCTTTAGCCCTCTAAGCTGGCTAGGCTCAGAACACACAGCTTCATTAGCGAATACATATGCAGGACAACTAGAGAAGACGTTTTACAGAGGATGGATTTTTAGGAACATCCCATCAGACATCCCATCATATTCACAACGTGAAATCTAGAAAATAATATTACGTAACCAAAATCCGCAATATGGAAACAGAACCTGTGTAATTGTTGATAGATGATGTACTCGTAACATTTTTTCAAGACGAACTACAACATTTAAAAAATGACTTGTATGTACTTGATATCTCTAATCAATCCACGGGTCCCAGCACAAAACGAAAGTAAAACGCATACCGTTTCTCGCTTCTTATTGCTCAAAAGTAATTTGACCGAATGAAATGCATAATATAAACCTAGAAACATATACGTGAGCAGTACTTAAGCACTGTAGTATCGGTGTTAAGACATACCTCTCAAATACTGTAAATCAAGTTAAAAATATCTCAAGACCGATTCTGGTCGTAATGAAACCATGCAAGGGAGTTTTTATGTCCGTTGCAGTTCTTTTGCAACATGAATATAATTATATCGTTATTAAATTCTTTAGATACGCGATTCCATATTATATTCCCTTTTAATCAAATTCTAAAAGTATGCTTGTTGACTCCGGTATCACGTTAGTTAAAGACTTCGAAGCTTACAATGTTTAGGGAGAAATGGAATACCGGTGTGTATTTTTTTCTTTAAAGTACCGAGACCAGCCATATACTGTATGTTTATGTTAAGATTTCCCTTCAGTGGTAAAATTAGATATGAATATTCAATACTTAAACGGGCACAGTTAAGACATTAAATATACATATACATATTGTATACAGTACAGTTTGCATACGGTAATATGTTTATGTTACGCGATTAAAAAATAAATAAATAAAACTGGAAGGTCCAGCACCACCATTATGTTTATATGGTTGTTTTTGTTGGTTGGTTGTTATTATGGTTATTAATAATACGATCTATAGTTGAAATCTGAGCCTAAATACAAAGAAAAAGCAAGTGATTAGGTTTATGAGCAATCTAATTACTTATTCGTTTAAAACGCTATATAAAATAAAGTTTATTATTAATTTGCTGGACAGAGCGGTGAACATTATTATGCATAAGACAAAGATAACGATCCTGATCAGTTTAGAAATCTGTGTACGCTGTAAGGTTTTTACTTCTTAAACTTTTAAAATACACGTTTTGAATAGAAAGAATTCCTCTTCCTGGTAGTGTGTATAGCACGCCAGCATGTCTTTTTTCTCCAATCAGAGGGGTGTCAGATGGTGTCAGCCAATCACCATTCTGCGTTGGGTAGCAACGGGTGACTGTTCTCAGGCGGAAGATGTAAACAGCTTAATGTTCGTGTTAAATAATTTTTTTTAATTCAATTAAACGGGCACAGTTAAGACATCAAATATACATATACATACTGTATACAGTACAGTTTGCATACGCTAATATGTTTATGTTACGCGATTCAAAAATAAATAAATAAAAATGAAAAGTCCAACACCAGCTGGATTCGAACACACAACCTGCCAGCTGGTAGTCACGCACCTAGACCAGTAGGCTACAAGACAGCTCGCATGATCAGGTAGGCGAAACAGCCTTACACAGTCCTGCCGCAGTACACGGATATAATCATACCGTTATTAAATTCTTTAGATACGCGATTCCATATTATATTCCCTTTTAATCAAATTCTAAAAGTATGCTTGTTGACTCCGGTATCACGTTAGTTAAAGACTTCGAAGCTTACAATGTTTAGGGAGAAATGGAATACTGGTGTGTATTTTTTTCTTTAAAGTACCAAGACCAGCCATATACTGTATGTTTACGTTCCAAAATTAATATCGTTTATGGCCTTCACACGCGTTACAGTATGCTCCTATTCTTTTTATGCTCAGCTACTAAGATTTCCCTTCAGTGGTAAAATTCAATATCTACAACGGGCACAGTAAAGACGTTTACAGTAAGTCTTTCTACGACAGACCAACGGACCACGAGTGCCCCTGTCGGTCAACCAATCACGTACCGCGGTATCGCGTGTCATCATACCTGCGGTATCTGTACTGCGGTGTCTGTACCGCGCACTTTGAATGGCTGCATCTGTATGTCCTGAAACAATAGTGTACAAGTCGATAATCGGTATACTATATAAATATACTGTATATACAGGAAGTACAGTATGATACTGTATGATTTTAAAGCCATTACAGTACAGTATGTGTGAAATATATTTTTCATATACAAAATTTAAAGTAAAACTGTTTCGTCATTACTTATTGCTTAAATTTGCATTGAGACCAAATATAGATTATTTTAAGCACTCACTGCACTAACCGGCAGTTTCACAAAGTACTGCAGTCAGAATATTTTTTTAAAAAGTGCAGCTCGGTGGGTGTGTACACTGCATTCTGCTGCATTATTCGCCATGCATTACTACAATATAATGCAGTCTTAAGCGGTTTCTGTGGTTGACCAATTATATTATAATAATTCTATATTTATTACTATAAATATTAACAATTCTGGCCAATTTCCCTTTACTCTTAATACTCAGGCTACCATACCACACAGCGATACAAAATGTAGGGATGATTGATATCATCATGCTCAAAGAGATACTATGGATCTTTGAAATGTCCGTGCCTTTATCTTTATCCTCAAGTTGTTTTGAAAGTTTCTTGGTCTCATGGTTTAATCTCATATTGACATTCACTACCTGACTGGAGGGGTTTACAGAAATAGGTGTCTTAACTTTGAAATCATGTGAATCACTATTATTACTGTACATACAGGTATTATACCACACAATTAATTGTGTGGCTAATTAATGTAATTTTGTACACATATATTAATTTAGGTTTGCCATTGCAAAATAATTTGAATACTTATGCAATAATGACTTAAAAGACTATTTATATTTTTTGTTTAGCTTTAAAAGTGTGGAGTAAGTTGTGTACATAACATGTTAATTGCTACTTCAATGCCATGGCTTTAAGCATTAAAGCAACAAAATGTGCAAACTGTGCAATGGTCTGAATACTTTTGCAAATCTCTATAAATTGAAAGCAAGAGCTTCTACGCAGGTGTGGCTCATGCATTAAGCAAATAACATCCCAGTATTATGTTTACATTCAGCATCTACACCAAGCATGTGTTATATATAAAGTGCTTGTCCTCGGTGACTTTGAAAGAAGAGTGATTGCTGGGGAGCATTTATCAGGTTCTGTGTCAGATTCAGTGACCAAACCAATTCATCTTGCTAATATTTAATGAGCAATGGTATCTAAACTGATGTCTGCATGGAACTCCAAAGGAGTTAGGGAAGGGAAGAAGAATAACCATTTAAATAAACCTCAGACCACCATAGATTAATTATAACACAACTATTAATGTTATTATGTTTTTCAATAAGAAAATCACGATTGTACATGTAAATAAAAATTCCAGGTCACCACTTGTAAGTTCTACATCATTCAGAGATTTAAAGTACACATCAACTGTTGACATATTGCAGTCAGTTTCCCAGCTGTTTATCACATGTATTACCGTAATTGTTTCCTGGCATTTAAAAACAATTTGGTAGGTAAGAGCTTTCCCTTTTGGTGGTGCCTCCACTAACTGGGTTTACAAGTATTCATTAACCATCTAAACCATATCAAATGTCAGCATCTATATTTCTTATCACAATATCTTCATGTGTAAGATATTAAGATCTTCCTGTAATTTCACATTACCTTTGATACATACTTTACCTTGCTATTCATATCATATAGTATGCTACTTATGGATTAGGTGATCTGTAGTAGACCCCTATTCTGTTCTTAAAATTTAGTTAAGTTAAGCCCAGACGATACAAAGCACTACTATGGCAAATGACTGTCTTCTACCATGGGAGAATTCTATTCTGTGTAAATTTCATGACATCACTTTTTTAACATGCTCAATACCACCGAGCTATGTTACATGGGCACCCTTAGTCTGACATCCAACTGCACCCCCTAGTTTGTGCCAGTGATGTTTAAGTTAGCATTGTAACTGGTTAGACATGCATCATTCTTCCAGTTAGCGCTCGTTTCAATAATGCCATGGGAAGTAGTCAAACAGTGAGCAGCTTGACACTGTGAATGTCACAGAAGAGCATTCTCTTTGCTGGTCCAAAACCCTTTTTATTGTTTTTACTACCATCTGCTTCATGCAGTATATGTTTCCAATGTGCCAAACAAAATAGCTGAAAACAGTGTTTAATGACCAATATACACAGAATGTATTACACTGTATAAAGACTATGTCTTATTTCTTTATTTTTCTCTACATCTATTTCATGACCCCTTCAAGGTCACTGTTGGTTTTTCGTTTAATTGGAACTCTCCCAAAGCTCGGCTAATATTAAACACAATATCTTGCCAAGTCTTTATTATATACAAAAAATAATCTCCCAACTATCGTGGAATACAAATTTGTGACCCTGGGAAAGGAACTACTAAGCTATACTTAGCTGAAGTGCCCCAGTTTGAGTTTTAATGCAAATACAGAAGAAGAAACCACATCGATACTCAAAACAAAAGAGACCACTCAGAACATAAACAAACATGTAAATTAAATATAAATGATTAAACTACAAATTTACCAATTTAATGCTTTAGCCTTGCCTGTTATGTGCCAACCAAAAATTACTGCCCTTTATTAGTGTATTTACCTTATTTTTTACCATGCATGAAAGACTTAACTTTTGCTCTGAGTGCACCCACAAAACCAGCTAAGCCATCACCAAAATCATACAAACCTTGTGGTAACTGCTAATGACCACATTTGTACTTTCTTCAAAAAGTGAATCATGTCTATGTGACTGAGGATCCTTTTGAGTACTGCCTGGGTTGATGAAGGAGTTTTCATTTACAATTCTCCTGAAGTACAGATGTAATCCAAGATTTGCTTACAACATTCTTCTGCTTCATCATGATATACATCTACACCTCAATAATTGACTCATTACAGCTTTGAAATCCAGGTGGGCATCAAACAAGGAAGTGAGCACCATGTTCGATTTAACAACAATTCTCTGCTGGAGTGTAGCTGACCCACCTAATAGACAGTAAATTATTTAACCATCAACAACTCAAGATTATGAGGCATGTGAGAAGAGGTGACTGTGAGAAGTAGTTTTGTGGGAAAGTCAGCATAATGGATCAAAATTCAAGTCCAGTGGTTTGGCATTGAACCAAGATTTCTGCCTGTTAATTGGGAAACCCTGCATAATGAGGCACAACAACATTTTAATAAGTCATTCGCACTCAGAAGGTGTGGTATTCCACATAAGGGAAAGGAACTCTGAGGATAGTCCTTGCATGGAATTAGCCACTCCTTGGGGCTAATTATGAGGCTAATAAATCCAGTTGGAAGGAAAAGGCTTGCAGGTTCAAGGAGAGAAGTAGGGACAGAATGAGTTTTTACTAGTAAAGGAATGGTCTGGCTTATAAGCCTGTTGGACTCAGCAAGGTAGGGAAGTTTGAAAAAGATACAGCTTAAGCTGTAATGAGAAGTATCACAGGCTCTGGATAGGGGGGCTGCATCATAGTGTGTGTGCCAGACCCAATGGGGAAGAAATATACTAGCAGGGAACAAGGTTGGCTTGCTAGAAAAGGAACAAGTAAAGGTTTATTTCATGCTGAAAAGAGAAGAAAAGTAAAAAACATCATTTCGTCTGGGGAGACTTCTTTGAGTGCGTCAGAGGGCTCCACAGTTGAAATGTTGTTTCTTTTCTTCTATCTTCAGCATGGAATAAACCTTTATTTGTTCCTTTGTAGCCTACGCATGCTGACGCAGCTACCGACTTGACCTACTTGCCCGGAAAAGAGCTGACTGCACTTAGCACTTTAAGGTAGCAGCATGTCTTTGGTGATTTAAAAAAAAAAACACCATTAAAAAATACATTTTTACTTCACTTCATTTTCAAAACTGGGCAGAAAGTGTTTCTGGATGCACCATTCAGTCTGGGCTCTGTTTCATTTATCGTTAATTAAGCTTACATAAATGATTAGTCCATAGAAATTGGAGCATTTGTAGAATGTTTGTCCCCTTTGCTTAAAATCTTTTGAGTCTGAAATAAAAGATCTGACAACACGAGCATCATAAGAATGTGATCTCGTAAGTTTGCACATTTAAAGGTTAGTTTTGAATGTGAAATAGTATCTTCCTCCACCAGGATTCGATCATGGCCACTTAAAGATGTCTCTGGTTTCAAAGCCCCAATGTAAAAAAACTTTCCACTGCACCAAAAGACCAGGTCCCCATCTATGGGAGGATTGCGAGCTATCCAAGTTCCAAGGTGATGTCACCTTCCGTAAAAGGCTAAGTGGCAGTGAGCCATGCTGTATGCCCTCCCTCTATACTATCCACAGTTTTGGATGTTTCTATCTACGTCCACTGATACAGAAGCAAAACAATGCTTGTTTGTTAACCATTTCACACTATAAAAGCTAGACATTGCCAAATTCTTCAATGCTAGGAGAGGGCATATCTGTAATTTTAAGATCTGCGTCATTAACATTCAGGATAATAAATAGTACATCCTTTGAGGTTTGTATGAAACAATACAGCTTTAACAGTGGTTAGATAGCAGTGGGTAGGGCTCTGGATCCACTGAAATGTCATAATCTCAATTCCAATGTGTGGCACTGCTGTGGAACTCTTGATTAAGGTACTTAATTCAATATAAGCTTGTTTTGAGAAACGTGTCAGTCAATTTAACAGGAAATTAAAATAAACAGGAAAAAAGGCAATTAAATAAAAATTCCAAAATTTCAAAAACTCTTATTATGTGATATGATGCTATTCTATCATCTATTCTGAGGCCCAACCTGTTGTATGACTGAGAAGGGCACAATGCCCTAATTTCTCATACATTGTCTGAGGGCAAGTCTGTGAGCTCAACAGAATTTTTCTAATAGTTTAATGTAAAATCCAATGGGGAACCACAAACACTGTTTATTTTGTAAACAACACCATAGCATTAAAGCTTTTGCTGCCTTGGATAGTAAAGTGTGGTCTAATATACCAACAATTGTATACAATAAGTAGCACAACGGATCGCATTCCAATAACTGTTGTTTATCTGATTGGCTTTTTCAGTTAAAAATAAAATTTTCTTACCTGAACTGATATTTGCATTTAAATAATGTGTGCACAAAAACTGCAATTCATAACCTATTACTTTGAGTTGCATTAAGTGTGAAATGCAAAATAAAGGAAAACCAACAATAAATACCGACATAATATCGTGAAAAGGGTACTGTTCAACTAAAAATATAAACGCGTGGCTTTTTGCAGTCTGTTAACCTTGTACCATGCAACACAATAGAAACCTTATCACTCCAACGCAATTTTGAAAATACAACAAAGTATTAAATAAACAAAATAGATTTTAGGCGTAGTCAAACTAATACCGTATCTGATTACTGCCACTTCCGCACGCCCCTCCGTTATTTCCTGCCAAAACACCATGATGGTCCCTACACCTACAAACGATTTTATTATTGTGTATAAAATACATCAGTTAAATCAAAGTTCTTGACTATATTATGCCATCAAATTACACTGCGTAGTAAATGTAATGTACGAGTACTACCTGGATCTGTATGTCCCCCTTTTCCTCACCACACTGATCCCTGCGTTGTGAAAGGAATGCCGCAGCTTGCAACCCTGGTGTTTCAGTAAAGCAGTAACAGTACAGCTTCCGGGACTTCCAAATAAAGCAAGGTCAGTGAACCTAAGAAAACGGAGGAAAGCTCGATGGACAGCTCCCAGCTTTCGTGGCTACCGCCTAATAAGGAATGCAGGAATGCTTGCAGCCACCAGGAGAAAGTGTGGACTCAAGAATGAATAGACTTAAATTCAGGTGCTGAGATGTACTGATATGCCATCACTTACTGCAGTCTTAAAGCTATTGTGCAAGCTGCGTCTACCGCAAAAACAGAATGTGAAGGTCTCGCATTAATCCTAATCTAAATGAACATTATCCAATAAGAACACGCTTCATTACAGTATAATATCAACAATATATAAACAAATATGCATGTTGTATAAAAAAAGTTAATTCATATTCGTCTGGCATTGCATGATGTCTGGAATTCAAACAGAATCTGCGTGTCCTGTATATGTTTGTATATACAGTATGTTTTATGTACAGTAGTTCAGGTGGGTAGCTGCGTCAGTATGCGTTGTCTGCAAAGGAACAAGTAATAGGTTTATACCACCTATTATATATTTATTCACCCATTATAGGTTTATTCCATGCTGAACAGAGAAGAAAGAAAACACAACGTTTCGGCTGTGAAGCCTTCTTCGGGTGTGAGCACCTCTTCACACCCGAAGAAGGCTTCTCCACAGCCGAAACGTTGTTTTCTGTCTTCTCTTTTCAGCATGGAATAAACCTATTACTTGTTCTTTATGTACAATATATTATAATAACATGTACGGTATATGTATTATAATTTGTATACAGTACATTATAGTACAGTATATCATATACACATACCCATACGTACAATGTGAGCTGTTAAGATTTGTACATAAGGTAATAATTTGGACAGAAAGCAGTGTTAACATGTATGGGTATCAATTGTATAAATATTGTCCTTCATCATGCTTGAATTACTGCAAAAGCCCTTTAGGGCTTATCAACCACATGTTTCTTTATGGCAGCACTTCAATCTTCCCCTTGTCATTTCTGATTTCTGGTCTAGAAAGAGATACTGTATTAAGGTAGTGTTGAGGTACATACACCAAATGAAACCTAGTGCAGAGAAGAAGTCAGATGTAGCTGTACGATTATACATACCACTATACCCACTTTGAACAAACAGCTTTCTGTAGAAAGGATAACTGTGTTATTTACTATAATTTTCTTTAGCTAGATAAAATTGTGATGTGTTAAAAGTAAAAGAAATAGAATTTCCATTACAGAGATACAGAAAATAAAATAAATTTTCTTAATGTCCAAAAAGCCAGAAATCAAGTCCACCCATAGAACACATCAAGTTCAAATGCAGGAGTATTTAAGACTTAAAGCAATAGACACTTTTTTCCTTGAGTGTCTATAAGTAGATGAACAGAATTTACCTAGTCTTGTTGTTGAGGCTTATGTTGTTGAGGCTTTAGGTAACAAGCTGAATGAAAATTATTGGACCATAAACCTCCTAGCAACAGCATAAGCAAGTTTTATTAAAAAAAACTGTTTAGCCATTCAAATTCCTTTGATCCCTATGTCTTAAGTAGAAATTGTAATTATTTTAAAAGGCAAAAAAAAATACTTCTGTCTGTACCTTAATGTTTTGTCTGTCAAATACTTGTGCTCCTAGCCAGGTTATTCACCAGATTAAAGAATCATCATACTCTATCTGCCCACTAGCCTCTGGTTGTCTCATTAAATATGTAAGGAGAGATGTTTAAATAAAATGTTGTATCCTGGAAAAATCCTTCTAGATCTATTCAAAGTTTAGTAGAGATATGTCCTGTATACTGTAGTTTTCCCCCAAAATATAATGATCTTAAAGTAATTTTGTAGTAATTCTCCTTTAAAATAAATCAAGGTTGAAAACTACTAAATTTAGTGGCATTTTAACTGTTGTTTATAACAGTTATTTAAAGGTAGAAAATTCCCATAAGAAATTAACAAAGTTGAGATCAAAAGGTTAACAGCACAATGTGCATTCTTGTACAAATTACAATATATGTTTTAAATTGTGACAAATACATTAACAATAAAAAGTGAAAGAACAAGCCCTGTCTCGTTTCTCTCTGAATACTGTGACAGAGTAAAAGATTTAAGTGAACAGAGAAGGCCTACACTTGTGTCAAAATCCTCAGATGTCAACAATGTCAACGCAATTGACTTCTTCAGAATCAACAGTGAAACACAAACCAGAGGAAACAAGTGGAAACTATGTGGCAATTCATTTAAAACTCAGAAAAGAGTGGTGGATCTTAAATTACTCAACTTTGTTTCTGAAATTCATACTCCAGATTTTTCTGAAGGAGCAGCTGGACAAAATCCTGGTATCACTTAACTACTAGCAATCAAACAATACATTGGCTTATAGTTGTAACGGAGTGCCAATGACACCCTCCCCCCCCCAAAAAAAAAATCTCCACAGGGTTAAGTATATTCCATAAATAAAACTGAGATGAATCATCAGATGATTTGGCGTTCCAGAGCAAAGAGACCATTCTGCCCATTTTGCTTAATTGTTTGCTAAGTGATCAGAAGCTCTCATCCATGTCTTGAATGAAACTGGGGGTATCTACCTGTGAAGGTGATTATTCAGTGATTTAGTAAGGCAAAGGTTTACAGTATTTAAACCTGTAGAGAACAAAAAATAAACTTTTACTTAGCTAGAAATGATCAGTTTTATATGAAAAACTGTGTCTGCCTTACCTATCAAAATAAGTTAAAACATTGGTAAAATATTATTGTGTAAATAATGGCATAGACAGAAGAAAAGAAGTGCCAGGTAAATTAGAATGTGAATGGTAGTACAAAGGTAGTTGTCATTATTCAAAATTGCAAAAATATTAATAAAAAGCAACATTATGAAGATGATTGAGGAGTACAAATACCAAATTAATTTACTTAAATTATGCCTTTCCGCCAAACACAATTTGTACAATGGTCAAATAATTTCAATTCTACCTTATAACTTCAATCATACACACTAGTGACAACAAAATATAGTACTATTTAAAGAAATCCCAGATTTTCCTCTGGAAGACATAATGAAACAAAAACCTTAGACTCAAATCCATACAAACCCCTATTGCTGCAATGCCCAGTAGAACAAATGAAGAGAAATTAAAATTAAAATTTGGTAGAGACATTCCTCCTGTGGATTTAACACCCTGTAATACATGGATGCCTTTCCTTCCACAGAAATTTAGAAATTATTAATTGCATCTTACTCTAGTATCCTGAATGGAGAGGGAATGGAAACATTGAGCAATATGGAATTGTTTCATTTAGAAATGGGTAGATTTCCAAACAATCCCCTCATTTTCTAAGCCACTTCACCCAATTGAGGCTCTGGCTCCCCAGTGACTGTATATTGGCAAGCAATGGGTGCTCTCAGGGATCTGGCAGGTAGTTCTCCGGGGATTCTGTGCGTAGCTGTGAGCTCTGCGGGATGCAGAGGCAAACAATCTAAAATCGTAATCCAGAAGGTCGATAGGAGAGGCTAGAGATCAGTAAACCAGAAAGAGCTGAGACAAACTGAGAAGACAATCCAAAAGGTGAAATCCAAGAGACAAGATCAAAAGGGAAAAGTTGGAAAAGTCCAAAAACCGGGAAATCCAACAAGACAAAAACGCACTAGAAAACTCTAACAGAGGCTTTTCAATAGTGAGCAAGGTTTGGTGCATGAGGGAACTTTAAATAGTGTAGGGAGAGGGACGTGGTTGGATAATTGGTTCAGGAGCGAGAATCTGTGGAATCTGGTGCATGTGAGAATGGGTTCAGTGATGGGTTCAGTTAGGAATGGGATCATTAAACAGTGGGTTTGGAAATATAATAGCTTTTGCGAGTGGCGAGTGTGGGGCATGACAGTACCCCCCCTTTACGGTCAGTTCCTGATGATCCCATTGAGCGTTCATGCAAGAAGTCATCAATGAGGCTGCAAAATATTTCCCTTGTAGACCCAAGAAATTTCCTCAGGGCCATAGCCCTCCCAGTCGACAAGAAACTGCTGGCGGCTCCAGAGCCAGCGGGTATCCAAGATTGTATTAACTGTGTAAGATGGCAGGCTATCAATGATTCGTGAAGGACGTCGAGGTTGGGAGAAGGGAGATCTGTGGTAGGGCTTCAAGAGAGAAACATGAAAGAAGGGAAGCACCCTGAGAGTCGGAGGAATGGCAAGATGATAGGTGACAGGGGTGATCTGGGAAAGAATGCGGAAAGGTCCAATATAACAGGGTCCGAATTTATGTAAAGGTTGCCTAAGGGGTAAATTCCTGGTTGACAGTCAGACGAATTGCCCTCGCCGTAACCTGGGAACAGATTGTCGATGACGATCAGGGGTGGCCTTCTGTCTCAAGGTGCATTTGAGAAAGGAGGATCTGGCATGCCTCCAGATCTTCTTTAGGGAGATGAGGCGGGTTTGGCGGGCGGGAATATCTGAGTCAGGAAGAGAATCCGGGAGAAGGGATGGTTGGTATCCCAGTGAACAATAGAAGGGGGACATCCCAGTCGTGGAAGAGGAGAGATAATTATGTGCGGATTCCGCCCATGGGAGAAGAGAGGTCCAGTCATCTTGTGAAGGGGAGACATAAGCTCAGAGGTAAGTGAGAAGGCCTTGGTTGGTTCTTTCAACCCAATACTGTTGATATTCATAGATGGCCACCAAAAATATCTAGAGAATAATTCCAGGGTGCGTTTGATACCGGGGTGACCTACAAAAAGCGAGTCATGACCCCAGTGGAGAACAGTCGAACGAATGGAGTCAGGAACAAAAAGTCTGGCCGGGGGCATTGGGGAGGAACAGTTTGGTTCGTAAGTGCACATTTGATCTGGTTCTCCAGGTCCCATCTAATTGCGGCAATGAATTTCTCAAGGGGTATAACAGGTTCAGGTGGATCCACAAAGTCAGGTGGGTCATGGAGACGAGATAGGGCGTCAGCCTTTACATTCTTGAACCCTGGTGTATAAGTAATGAAGAAACGGAATCTAGAGAAGAAAAGCGACCAGCGAGCCTGGCGTGGGTTTAACCATTTGACAGCCTGCAAAAAGGAAAGATTTTTATGGTCTGTGAGGATAGTGAAAGGGTGTAGTGCCCCCTCCAGCCAGTGTCACCATTCCTGCAGGGCAAATCTGATAGTCAGGAGTTCCCTGTCTCTGACATCGTAATTGACTTCGGCCCGAGACAGCTTTTTGGAAAAATATGAGATAATGTAGCCAAGGAAATGAATTCTGGGAACTTGAAAGTACATTTGTCCAGTTTGGTGTAGTTTGTTCTGTATCAAACAGTGTAGCACCTCACGCATTTGGGAGATATGATCCTGGAGACTGCTGGAAAATATGAGAATGTCATCCAAATACACCAGGGCATATTTGTGTAAGACATCCCTAAAAACGTCATTCATGAAGCCCTGAAAGACAACAGGAGCATTTTGCCAACCCAAATGGCATTACCTGGTACTCATAATGACCGTGGGTAGTAATGAACGTCATTTTCCATTCATTACCCTCTCGAATGCGGATTAGGTTATAAGTTCTGCAGAGATTCAATTTGGAAAAAATAGTAGATCCTCGGAGTGATTCCAGAGCCAACATATTTAAAGGAAGGATGTAATTATTCTTAATTGTTAAATTATTCAGACCACGATAGTCAATGCAGGGCCTGAGGGACCCCTCTTTCTTTTAAACGAAAAAGAAACAAGCGCAGGCAGGTGAGGAAAAGGGGTGAATGAAGCCAGAGTTTAAAGATTCCTGAACAGTTCTCCATAGCCTGCGTCTCCTCACGGGAGAGGGAATAGATATGACCCTTGGGAGGAAGGACTCCTGGAATTAAATCTATAGGGCGATCGTAAGGGCGGTGAGAATGGAGGGATAGAGCCTCCTGTTTACTAAATTCCAGGTGTAGATCAGAGTAGTGAGAAGGTATTTTGGAGAGATTATTGTGAGAAATACAGGAAACTGAAAGTTTCCGGGGGAGTACACAGTAATGCGAAAGACAGTGAGCTCCCCAGGCAGTGAGTTTGCTTTCTGACCAGGAAATGTGTGGGTTGTGTGTCTGTAACCAAGGGAAAGCAAGAACCACTGGGTGAGAAGGGGACTGGATGATAAGGAACTGAATAACTTCCTGGTGGGTGGCTCCAATACGGAGATTGAGAGGAGGGGTCTGCCATTTCACCAAACCAGGGGAGAAGGGGGATCCACCAAGTGTAAGCAGATGGATAGGAGGCGTGGTGTGTAACAGAGGAATGTTGCAAGACGAAGCGAGTCCGGAGTCCAGGAAATTCCCCTCGCATCCTGAATCAACAAAAACAGAGAGAGGAATTCGCTCCTTGTTCCATGAAAGGTCAGCTGGTAGAAAAAGCACTGATCCAGACAAGGAAGAGGAAGTAATACTGACCCTGGCTGTGGGTGGAAAGGTGTGGGGGGGAAATCTGGGGCAGAAGGCTGGAGGTGATCAGGGAAACTGCAGTAAAGACAGCGCCCCTCATCGATTCGGCGGCTTCTCTCTTCAGGGGGTAATCTAGAAAAGGAAGGAGGACAGGAGGGGGTGAAGGGGGTTCAATTATCCAATTTATGTTGTTGAAGCCTAATCTCAAGTTCAAAACTTGTGCGATGAAAGCCTCAAGTGATGGGGGGTCGCTGCATAACAAGATCCTTAAATTCATCCGATAGTCCAAGGCGGAACTGGTGAATAAGGGCTTCGTGATTCCAAGGGACTAGAGCAGCCAGGAAGGGGAACTCAGTGATGTAGTCCTGAAGGGAATGGAATACTTGAGCGAGGGAAGTGAGGCGTGCAACAGTGAGGTGATGCAAGTGAATGTGCCTGGAGACCAAATGAAGGGCAGCTTCAATAAGGTAAAAGTTGGAAGTCTCTGGAGCATTCCAAGGAGGAATGGAGAATGGAGAAAGGAGATGTGCGGCCCAATCCAGAGCTCATCCAGTGAGATAAGATACCATAAAGGCAATTCTTACTGTTTGCATTTGGAAGCAGTCTGGGTGGATGTGAAAAGCCATACAACATTGAGTCAGAAAACCCTGACACTTGGAGGGGTCTCCACCATCAGATCTTTTCAGGGTGGGGGTGGGGGTAATGGATTTACAGGTGCAGGAGTTGGGGGGGCAGGAACCGGAGCTGCAGGTTGTGGAGGTGGTGATCGTGTGACATGGTTCACTAGTTCCTGGACTGCCATAGTTACAGTAGTTGGCCCAGAGTCTGGGATTGTTTGCCTCTGCAGGATGCAGAGGCAAACAATCCAAAATCGTAATCCAGAAGGTCGATAGGATCAGTAAACCAGAAAGAGCTGAGACAAACAGAGAAGACAATCGAAAAGACAAAATCCAAGAGACGAGATCAAAAGGGAAAAGTTAAGTCCAAAAACCGGGAAATCCAACAAGACAAAAACACACACTAGAAAACTCTAATGGAGGCTTTTCAATAGTGAGCAAGGTTTGGTGCGTGAGGGAACTTTAAATAGTGAAGGGAGAGGGATGTGGTTGGATAATTGGTTCAGGAGGGAGAATCCGTGGAATCTGGTGTCTGTGAGAATGTAATGGGTTCAGTTAGGAATGGGATCGTGAAACAGTGGGTTTGGGAATATTATGGCGTTTGCAAGGGAGAGTACAAGGCATGACAGGTGCAAGGCGGAATACATCTTGGACTAGACACAAACTCCCAATTGGAAATTTTCCCAGAAGCCAATTAACCTACCAATATGTCTTTGGACTGTGGGTGGAAACCAGAGTACACAAAGGAAACCCATGGAAACTCCACACAAATAGAACCTCAGGTCTAGAACTGAATGCAGGGCCCCATCACTGCATGGCAGCAATGCTAACAACTGGCCACTGTGTCTCTAAGTTCCCAATCCTAAATAATAATAATAATAATAATTATAATAATTGCTAACACTTACAGTATATAGCACTTTTCTGGAAACTCCACTCAAAGCGCTTTACAGGTAATGGGGACTCCCCTCCACCACCACCAATGTGGTGGTATATTTATAGAGCAGCATCGCAAATGGATTTGAATATAAAAGTTTGATTATTTTAATGAATTGCCACCTATATCATATGAAATAAAATTGACCAAAGATAATCCACCATATGATCTTAAATAATAGGAAGAAGACAAACATGTCTGCCACTGACCAAATTTTATTAAATCCTATTTGGTTATGATTAATTTATTTATGTAATTATCAAGTATACATTACATGCAAGGACACATGCAGCTTAACATCAGAATTTATTAGGCAAGGTCAATAGCTGGCACAAAGAAATGTGGCATGTTTTCAATATTAATCAAATAATTGAACATTTGTCTCTTTTAAAGGACCAGTTACCTCTGTATGTTCACATCATCTTAAATAGTAAGTGTTCCATCTCATCCAAGAGAAATAACTCAGCCATCCAATCTAGGGGATTTGCTTTTGTTCAAACACAGCAATGCTTCCTTCAATTTGCTCAGAAAAAATAGACCCTCCCAGAGAAGCTGATTGACTCTCAGGAACATGGCACCAGAAAGCCTTCATTTGTCCATGTCATGGGGGATGTTAGAACTATTTAATTTTGAATACCAAAAAAATACAATTTACTAAGATTGAATTTGAGTCTATAACTCTACTTGTACTTTTGATATCAAGTTTAATTGTTGCAGAGTCCTAAATCTAGAAGATCACCCCATCTATCCATCAATTCTCTTTCTTACCACATGACCAAGTCTGAATGAAAATAAGTTCAACCAGTCTAATGAACAAGAAACTCTTAAAGTCATGTTTCAGAAAAAGAGACTTTCAATGTGCGCTTACATTATTCCAGTTCTTTTATTTTGTAAGTTTTTCTTGTAAGCATTTAGATAGATAGATACTTTATTGATCCCGTGAGGGAAATTGCACTGCAACAGCAGCTTAACACACACAACACAGCCACAGTGTAACGAATTATAGAATAATAGTACAATACATACAATACAATACAAGAGTTACTCACAGTCCGGACACACAAGAACAAACTAGAACAGAACAGTACACAGAAAATCGTATCACACATATGAATATAAATATAGATGTAACTATAGATATAAATATAAATGTATTGCACAGGTCCCTGGCATATATTGCACAAAAAATGGTTGTAAACGGGAAAAAGAAAAAGAAAAAGAAAGAGAACAGATGTAGCAGTAGATGTGTATATGCGTTTAGTCCAGAAACAGGTCACTGTTGATGTTGCCTCTGCCAAGACGCAAGGTGGATGCGTTGTACAGTCTTATGGCAGAAGGCAAGAATGACCTCCTGTAGCGCTCCCTGTCGCACTGTGGATGAATCAGTCTATTGCTGAACGTGCTCTTCATTCCTGCAAGCCTGTCATAGAGGGGATGGGAGTTGTCCATGATGGCCTCTAGTTTGGACATCATTCTCCTCTCAGCCACTACCTCCAAGGGGTCCAGGTCAGACCCAATGACAGAGCTTGCTCTCCTGATGAGCTTGTTCAGCCTTTTGGAATCCACTGCTCTAATCCCAGAGCCCCAGCACACCACTGCGTAGAAAATGGCACTCGCTACCACCGACTGATAGAACATAGCATCTTACTACACCGATTGAAGGACCTGAGCCTCCTCAAGAAGTAAAGTCGGCTCTGTCCCTTCTTATAGATGGCCTCGATGTTCTTAGACCATTCCAGTCTATCGTCGATGTGCACTCCCAGGTACTTGTACGAGTCCACCATCTCCACACCACTCCCATGGATGTAGACAGGAGTAGGTTTGACCTTTTTCCTCCTGAAATCTACCACCAGTTCCTTTGTCTTTGTTACATTCAGTTCCAAGTGGTTCACCCCACACCACTCCACAAAGCTGCTGACCAGTCCTCTGTACTCCTCCTCCTGCTCACCCTTGATACATCCCACAATTGCAGAGTCATCTGAGAACTTCTGCAGGTGGCATGACTTTGAGTTGTACTTAAAGTCCGAAGTATAGAGGGTGAAGAGGAATGGAGAAAGAACTGTCCCTTGAGGTGCCCCTGTGTTACTCAATTTCTTGAGATTAGGCGCATATCATAATAATGTAATATAATGTAATGTTTCTTTATTAGCCCTATACAATTTCATGCATTAGGAGTTAATCTTTTCACATACCCCAGCTTTTCTCCATGGAGACACAGACACACACACAGGGAGAGAAGCTTGGGGTCAGAGCGCAGAGTCTGCCATTGTACAGCGCCCCTGGAGCAGTTAAGGTTAAGGGTTTAAAAGGGTTACAAAGTGTTGAGTAAACCATGCTCTGATGTAAGTCATTCCCTGTTGTCTACACATCCTGTTTTTAAAAGAAACAGGATTACCTGCTTCAATGTCAATGCCAACAATTAAATTATGGTTACAGAGGTCTGAAAGTAGTTTAGTTAGAGATTCAAACTAGAGCTGAAAACATCTGGGCCAAATGCTGCCAGTTCATAAAGGAGAGCAAAGACAAGTTTTTTTTCACCGAGATGCTTGTTTTCAGAAATGCAGCACTTCCTTCTTAATTGTACCCATTGACCAGGTCATTAAACTCAGATACACTGTAACAGGATTAGAGAATTACACCTCATACGTTTAGTTGAATAAGTGGCCATGTAATAGTATTTATTAGGAACAAGTAATAGGTTTATTCCATGCTGAAAAAGAGAAGAGAGAAAACAACGTTTCGGCTGTAGAGCCTTCTTCAGGTGACAAGAAGACACCCGAAGAAGGCTCTACGGCCGAAACGTGTTTTCTCTCTTCTTTTTTTCAGCATGGAATAAACCTATTACTTGTTCCTTTGCAGCCTACGCATTCTGACGCAGCTACCCACCCGATAGTATTTATTAGCTAATCACTCAATAGTCAATCCCATGGATGGTAAAATCTCCTCTCAGCCAACACAAATGTCAGAAAAGTAAGACCACTGACAGAATATTCCAGGACATCATCATCCCTCATCCAGAGAATGTGCTATCCACCCCTTCCCAACAATACACAGTGTTGTCAGTCACTAGAATGCCACTTCCCATAATTTAGTAAAAACTTATCACTCATTCACAATCCCGTATTGCATACCCAATCTTATCTTTATTTTATCCTGTGTTGGATAAAATGTGTTATCAAAAGCAGATCTCTTCTTGAACAACTGAACACCATGGACTCAAAAGAATACTTATCATATCTACATATGACTCTAAACAGAGTAAATCAGAAAATTATTCAGTATTTCTTATGAGAGTCTGACCTTGACTCAGGAAAAAGCTTTATGCTTTACTGCAGTTGTTTTAAAATAAATCACTAAGAAGCAAAGGTAATGATGAGCAACATCTACTAGCTGTGATTCCTGTGTAACCTGGAATATGGCCTGTCAGTTGAACATAGAAGCCTGAAGATCAAAATGTAGGGTTTTATTTAATTCAGCTGGTTAACCACCACAGTCAGAACTGTGCATCTCAGTTTAGCTGGTGAATAAGAGGAGAGACAGAGGACCCAGCAAGGAATATTTGAGGAATATTTGCAGCAGCATAACTTATTCTCAACACTAGCTTGACCTGAAATTTATTGACCACAAATAAGAACTATTCCTAACCAGTATAAAGTAAGAAAAAGCAGTCTCTTATCTCAAGGGATAAATTGATTGCAGAACAAAATCACGAACATTTTTCCCCATCTGTAATGTCCCGTCCAAAGTTCCCACAAGATTCCTGAAGTGAAACCATAGCAAACTCGCAGAGTACAATAGTCTAATACACATCTAAAAAGTAAAATAAACTATCCAATGATGCCTGAAAAGTTAATGTTGATGTTCCCAACAATGGGACAGTCATTAATTTCACTGGGGCTTGATAAAAGAGAACACAATCCCTTACCCAGGCTTACCCAGACTTCCAGTGTTTCCTTATTCTTCTTGTTAAATTAGACTGTTCATAAAAAGTCAATTCAAATATAACAGAAATATTTTTTACAAATTATTAAAAATAAACATTCTAAGGCCAAAGCAGGTAACGGTAGATAATTGTAATTCAGAGACACCTAATGAAACCAAACTCAGTAAGATATAACCTAAACCACTCTAACAGTATTGAATTCCGTGTAATGGAAACAAATAGCTGGGGAACCCATGTCTCACCAATAAATCATTCAGTGCTTTAACTAGGTCACTACAATTATTGAGACCAACTCATAAGACAAATTGACAATTGTGCTTCATTTTGATCAGAAAACTGTTGTTTTGTATTAATTATGCATTATTTCAGTTAGAGAAGGAATTGTAACAAATTTGAAGATAGTTTTATATAATTCCCACTTCGTAGTATTTGTGCTTAAATTTTTTTAGAAGAATAAAATATGAGCAGCCATCAAGGTTTTATTGAACTTGAATTGAAATTGTCTCCAATCAGCAAAGTGATTAACCAATCTTTTGCCAGTTAACAATATGAATGTTAACTAGGTATGTAAATTTGCTATAGCAAATGTATTTCTGAGGATTAATGTAACAAGGATTATTGATTATTGTACCAAGTAACACATCCATGGACAAGAACATAAAATAACATAAAAAACTAGTAAATGGATTTAATATGATGACAAAGCTGAAGGTAAAATTAAAGAGAAACCTAGCAGGCTATGATTGTGACTGTGATTTACAGTAGGATTTAAAACAAAGTATACAGTCCCTTGAAAAAGTATTCAGACCTTTCCTATTGTGTCACATTTTGTGACATTCCACAATTATACATAAGCATGTTTTTAACTTAAAACGTTAATATTGTGACAAAAAGGGGTTATGAAAGAAGAGAAATACAAGAAATAGATCAAGTGGATTAAAAATCAAGTAAAATAAATAATCATACCCTCAAAAAAAAAAAGATTTTGCCAAGAATATACCTGAGGAGATTTAGGAGGATCTAAAGTGGGGCCAGCAGAGGGTTGAGTTTCAGAAGTGTTAGTGAAAGAGATACCTAGAAAATTATGTCTCCACTGGATTGGTGCTTCCTAGATATAGTAGTCAAAGTCGTAGTTTTAAGAAGAGTGTTACCCGTAGCCTTTAGCAGTACAGCTTAAATGTCGGAACACTGATCTATTGGAGAGTTCTACTTTAAATATTCCACTAACCAGTGTATTGACTGCCTCATTAATAAATATTTGTTCTAATTAAGAGATGACCAGATCTTGTTTGCACAGGTCTGGTGGAAGGCTAAATCCCCATGCCAATATGCTGGTTGCTCCTGGCTATGATACAAGTCTCTCCCAGTCAGGAAAACAAAGGTAAACTTTATGTTTGATTTGATCACTGAATCTTGCACACTTACATCTCAGCAAAAATCTCGTTGTGTTGAAGCTCCCAAGAACTGCGAATGCTGACAGTAGCCAGGTGTTACCATCTATCAAGATTCTTAAAGACACTTTAATAGTCACAATAGTTGTAACAATATTTTACTCAAAACGTGCAGCTGAATATTTTAACTGTAATTAACTGGCAACAAAAACTAAAGAAAAAATTTAATTCTGAAATAAGCGGCTTAACTCAATATTTGGTGGAAGAACCTTTGGCAACAATTACACAAGTCTTTTTGCACAAGTCTCTATCATTTTTATTTATTGTCCTGGTTCAGTTTTTCCCCATATCTCTAAGATGCTTGGGGATCGCTTATGGACAACAGGATTCAAATCAAGTTTGACTTTGTCTTTGACTGGGACACTCAAGGATATGCTCTTTTGATTCTTAATCCATTCCAATATAGTTCTGCTAAAAAGTGAGTTTTTGACCCAGATTCTCATTAGGATTCAAACCATTACTTATAAAAATGCAAACTGGAGACTATAAAAGGCAAAATGGTGACTTATCTAATTTTCCCTAAATAAAATAATTTCTAAATAAAATAATTTAGTAGTCAATCCTGCTGAATAGGTCATACCATTAAACAATAAATATGCAGTTATTTGGCATTTATTATTTTGGTCTGACAAATTAAATGTCATGCCTGAGAATATAGATCTACTACTGTACACTTTTATCTGAGAACAAATATTTAATGGATTATTCTTGTTAGTTCAATATTTGACAGCTTTTAGGATCCAATCGAACACCTTTCACACACGAAATCTAAATATGCAATAGATTGATATAACCTAAAATCAGCAGCAAAATAAAAGCACACCACAACAAGCTATATATTGTAAGAAATTATCCTTGTAATCCCTGAATGAACAATCAGCATTCGCTAGCTGGCAGATCGTTTCTCAGAGATATTCTATTTGTTGTTTGTTATGCATGTTGTTTTTTAAGCATGCTATCATCTCAGCCATTCCTGTAGGAATCATTGTTATCATTCTGGCATTCACCCTACAGATCACTCATTGGAGTATCTTACTTTAGGTGATGGATATTGACTATTGTGGTTTTGGGATGAAACCACCCTGGAGAACTCCTGGAGCCCATCTGCATTATATGTCATTAAATGTATAGCATTGACTCAGGTTAACAATGTCTCTTATCAGAGGTGCCTCTTTAGTCACATTCATCTGCATTTAGAGACAGGCACCAGCTTCTTGGTCAAGGCACACAAAGAATTTTAGAAATCTTTTTTAGAAATCTTTTATGAAACTTAATTCTAAGTGAAATAATAGGTATTGTCCCTACATTACTACATTACTACAGTATGTTGCTTATACTGTATTTACGCACTCAGAAAACAAACAACACGTCTTTATGTTGAGCAAATCCATATTCGTCTCTCCAAAATATCTGAAATGAGTAAACATCTAACTTTGCTTTCTGTGCAACCCCCATTTTGTCCAAAATGTTTGACTTTACATTTTTAAGTATAAAAAATGTTATCAGTGGCAGAGATTGCAAGCTTTCCAGGTGGATGCTGCACATTGGTGGTGGTGGAGGGGAGTCCCTATTACCTGTAAAGTGCTTTGAGTGGAGTGTCCAGTAAAGCGCTATATAAGTGTAAGGAATTATTATTAATTATTAATTATTTCCTATGAAAACAATAGGCTACTTTTACACCAAAGGTAGAATGTTGTAGAGAATTACAGGACAGTCATAGTTTTTTATGACTTTTACACGTATCATTAAAAATCCCTTTGTGTTCCAGTAATGACACTGATGCCATAGGTTGCCAATCCCAAGCTATATTTTCTTAAGACCTACTGAGTTCCCACAGGCCTGTGAGACAGGTTAACCGAGAACTCCCTCTGATGCTCTTACCTTCATCCCATGCTGGAGCCTTAATAAACACTAAAACTCTTTTCTTCCTGGCTGCTACAGTATACATCTCTTCATTAGCCCTGACGAGTGGTCAATTCTAAAAAAAAAATATCCTATCTGCTCCTCTCCCTTATGTTGAATCTACTCTCTCTCTGTGTGCAGTTATTATGTTAGACCATGATCGTCTCATTTAAACTTGGTCTACTCCATAATAGCTGTCTTTCTCTTAAATCCACCTCTCACTCCCTCTTACTTCCTTTCAAATATATTTTCAACAAGGAAAAAAACGTACATTAATTAAAATCACCATCTGTGTACAGATTTAAAAAAGAAACGTAATGCAAAACAATTTTTTAAATTCTAAAAAATATTTCTGGCAGAAATATCTCAGTTAAATATTGAAAATACTACAAAAGGTCCATCTATCCATTTTCTTAGCTGCTTTATCCAATACAGGGTTGCAGGGGATGCTTCAAGCAATGGGATCAAGGTTAGATACACACTGCATCCTGAATGGGATACCAGTTCATTGCAGGACACATGCATGAATACAAGCATCTCATTCTAGGGTCTATTTGACAGAATCCAATTAACTTATCACTATTTCTTTAGATTATGGGAGGAAACATGGTACAATACATGGAGGCAAACCACATGAACAAAGGAAGAACATACAAACTTAATGCAGATAGCACCCCATGAATTTAACCCATGGCCCCAGCATTGTGAGACAGCAATGCTAACCACTGCACCACTATGCTACCCCTCTAAAAACATATTCATGGCAGGATATTAGCATGGACTTTGCAAATACAACTCATGATCCACCTGATGACAACCTTCTTAACCTAATGGTAGGTGCCTAAGGTGCCCACTGTCTCATTCCAATCAACTTGCAGTACAGAAGGCACCTTCACTGGCATGGTTACAAACCAACCAACTGCACAATCCATTTTAATTAATCTACCACAAAGCTATTTCCTGGAAGAGAGGCAACTGTTTGTCTGGCATCCTCAGAGGTTTATTTTTCCCACTGGGAGCTCAGATGAGCAGTTAAACACTCAGTGACAAATTGTTTGATTGGAATACTAAAACATTATTGAAGTATTTTGAAATTGTCTCTGATGATTTGAGAAAAACCTACATATCTAAATTTGATTCTGTTAGGAATAAGTGAACATTAAAGTACTGTCTAATCTGGGAAACACCACAGTGACTCTGAATAATGTGACGCGGAAAGCCTTTTAAGCTGTGTCATGGTCTGTATTACTTATCTGTATTGTGTAACACAGGTGCATAAATAGGATGCTTAGCGGGATTCTAAATTTTTAATACACCTCTGCTCTGATCCTTAGGGACACAGAGGGAGCCTTGCCACGTACTGTATATCATCAACAAATTCAGCATAATGAAAAAATTGGAATATTTCAGGTTTCCAAGATTTAAGTCACAGATTCCATAGCATGATTCTCAGAACCGCATCCTTTTAATCACAGTTATTTTTATATTCCTTTTTGTATTGAAAAAATCTATATTTTGTCTTTATCAAAATTTCAGCAACCAGTAATCAGCAAACAATTTAACTTTAAATTTAAAACTCGAAACCTTATATTGTAATGTACAGTACTGTACAGTCCAAAGACTTACTGGGAGTTTTTTTCCTGGCAAAATTGGCTCCAGCGTAAGTGTGTTTCTGGAGGAAAGTATTAGAAGTGATGGTTTCATGATTAAGTTTTTCTTCATGGAATTTTTAAGTAAACAAAGGAAGGATTATTTTAAAATTTCCAGTAACTTGTGAACAGCTTATCAATATGTTGAAGCCGTACCATGACAGCGAATACAGACATTTTACACCTTTAAATTAGTCAGTGTTTACTAATGTATACTGTCTAGATGCGGTCTAGATGGTCCTGAAATGCTAAATATTTTAGACCAAAGCTCTCGCTTATTAAACTCCAAGATTCTGACTGATTTGACTTTCTATTTGCCACATTTAGCTTAAATGGAAAAAAATAAGACATAGTTAAATTTATTGGATGGCACATTGTTTTGTTAATAGACACTCTGACTCACGTTTGTGTCATATAGCAAGAAGAAGTGGGTAACGCCGCTGTTGTATCTTCGCATAAAGCAAAGAATGATACGAAGGCAGGTGTGGCAAAATGAACTACTGTATGTATTAAAGAAAAGTTAGTTTGTACAGCACATTACAGTACTGATCCAACATCTTTCTCTCACGCTAACTATCTCCCAACTGTCCCCCCATTCTCTCTGGTTTTCTCTCTCTTTCTGTCGCCAACACTATAACATCCGGATGAGTCCTACAACCTAGGAAAATGGGTAGAGACACTTGGTGGACTATTACATGTAATTACAACATTTATACATTTCTATATCACTTTCCTACAGCCACCCCAATTAAACAATGTCCTTATCATGTAAAGTGTTGCAGAAGGCGATATACTGTACATTATTTGCTGGAGTACAGTTTAGTTCAAACAAGAAAGTCTGTGGAGTTCCCCTTATTATTGGTACCAAACCTTGATGGGACATCATGATTCTGAAACTCTACCAGACACTGTACAGTATGTATTGCTTAACCATAATCAAGGACCAATAAACTGTTCCCTTTTGTTATAGGGTTACTGCCTGGAAATTAGACACAAGAAGGGCATGGACAATGTTATGTGGCTCTGGGGGAATTTTTCTATAAACTGAATAGTTGCCTCCCTAAAAAGGCAAAAGTGACGTCCCTGAACAATAACCGCCCAGTAGCATTAACATCTGTGATGATGAAATCCCTGGAGAAGTTGGTGTTGTCAGACATCAACTCCTCCATCACAGAGTCCCTGGACCCCTTGCAGTTCGCCTACCAGAACAACAGATCATTGGATGATGCTGTCTCTCTAGCTCTACATACAGCCTTGGACTTGAACGTGAGTAAAACAAAAGAACTAATAGTGGACTTTCAGAGACACAGGCCGCACACTCACAGCCCACTCAGTATTGATGGAACAGAAGTGGAAACAGTCACCAGTTTAAGGTTTTTAGGAATTCACTTTCATTTCTAATGACCTAACCTGGACATCATCTTGAAGACGGCTCAGCATGCCTTTATTTCCTGAGGTGCCTCAAGCGATTGGGGAAACCAGTACCTGTGTTAGTGAATTTCTACCACTACACCATCGAGAGCATCCTCACCAACAGGATCACCGTGTGGTACGGCAACACCTCTTCTCAAGAGAGAGAAACACTGCATAGAACGGTGAATGTGGCCCAGAAGACCATTGGCTAAGATCGCCCCACTGCTCTCAGGGAAGAGGTACAAGAGCATACAGACACTTACCACCAGACTCTTCAATAGCTTCTATCCACAAGCAATGTGATTGGCGAACACATTTGGCCATGCCCCTCGGACCACACCTACACCATCTCATTATAATTTTATTTATTGCACATCTGCAGTCATTGTTTACATGTTGGTACTTGTTTACTTGTACATTGTCTACTGTTTGTTTGTATATTGTTTTGATGCACTGTCTGCACTTTGTGTTTTACACTTTTTTAACAATTGAGAGACATGTTTTTTCTTTGTGCATGTAGTGTAGTTTTAAAACTTGAACAAAGATATGCCACACACATAAAGTTATATCCACAGCAATGCCAATATGATAGCATCCAATTAACTGGGAGTATACTATAAACAATACTGCACATTAAATACAGCATAATGCCATATGTTTTTTTTACGGCAGTATAGACAGCAAGTATTCATAGAAAAGGTTAAAACAATATAGCTTTTTATAAAGTTTTACTTTTTATACTGAGAGTCAGGACCTCAGTTTTACATCTCATCCAAAGGACAGCGCCTGTTTACAGTATAGTGTCCCCATCACTATACTGGGGCACTAGGACCCACATGGACCACAGGATGAGCACCCCCTGCTGGTCCCACTAACACCTCTTCCAGCAGCAACCATAGTTTTTCCCAGGAGGTCTTCCATTCAGGTAGTGACCAGGCTCACACCTGCTTAGCTTCAGTGGGTTGCCATTTGTGAGTTACAGAGTGATATGGCTGCTAGTCAAATGAGGAGAGAGAAGAGAAATAGGTGAGAAACAAGAGAGGAGTCAGGAAGAGTTGGAACTTGAAGCTTGGGCCCCTACTTCATGATCATTCAAACAAAACTAAGTATTTTTCACTTTTCTGGAGAGACCATGCTATTCTTTGTTTTTTAGGGAACATGGGTTTCCTGGGTATAAGATACCTTGGTTAGAGACGTCTTTCCTGCTTAGATGTGCATTTTTTGAATACGGAGATAGGCTCCCTTTTATTTTGTGGCACCCGGGTTTGCAGAGAGAGAGATGTTGTATTGCAATTATTAATCAATACAGTATAAGGCAGCTTACCTCTTACTTGGCCTCTGTAGGCATTATTAAAGAGTTTAATACTTAGTAGAAGTATTAACGCCTTGTTTGTACATGCCGTAAACATAATAATGTGTTTTGTTGTGTGTAGTGTAGCCTGTGTCTTGTCGTCATTAAATATTTAAATACTATACATGTATATTTATTTATCCAAGTGTGCCTGGATAATTACTTTCTTCAACAAGTCTGTGCCAGAGATAAAAAATTACGTCTCTAACTTTAGCAACTGCTCTGACTTATTCTGGGGAAATCATTTACAAGTTGGGGGTTATAAAAATGATTTTACTTATGGACTAACCTGCTCAGTCAATTCCTGATTTTCATAATCCTCCTTTTGTAACAATTGGACTTAGCGTTTGATTCTCTCATTTAAACAGTTTTGTGAGTGAAGAGTAATAATTTACATTTTTTTTACATTTGAGCAACAGTTCACTTTAACCTTACAGTGGCATTGACACAAAAAGCTATGGATGTACTGAAATGTTGTGTTTTCTTTCTTCTCTTTTCAGCATGGAATAAACCTATTACTTGATCCTTTGCAGCCTACCCATGCTGACGCAGCTACCCATCTGAACTAACTCAGAGGGAAGGCTAAAAAACAAAATGAAAACAAACTTGCAAAAGCTAGAAAATGAAATAAAAGTCACTCACAGAGAACTAGGAAATAAAATAGATAACTGGTTTTTAAACTTCAATGTAAAGACTATAGGATCAGTGGAGAGATTGGTAGCTTTAGTGGAGAAGATGAGAGGAAGAAAAGAGAAGAGAAAATAGAAGAAAAAAAAATACAAGTCAAAAGCAAGTTTGATAGATACATCTGAACCTACATTGAAATCCCTGTGAGATGAAAAAGGAAAAAGGAAGACCTGGGGAAGTTTGAGCAGCAGATTGGATTTCAGTGAATGCTGTTAGTGAAAAGGTAGACGTGTGCGACCCTAGAGCTGACCGGGTAGATGGATCAGAAATAGGGAGAGTGAGTTGTTCACTAAGCAGGAAAGAACTGTTCTGCTGGTGATAAACCCGGGAAAATCAAATTTCAGGATGATCAAGTATCAAGGCTACAACAGTCCATGGTAGAATGTTCTACTGTACAGAAGACAGCAAACAGCAATCCACCGCTCAATACAGAGACTGCCACACAGCTATCAGCTCCACAGCAACATCTACAACCAAAGGAACATAACCTGAGGGTGAATCTTAGTTTCCTTCCACCTAGCTTCTACAACATGCCTAAGACTGAAGATCCAGTAGACAAGAGACTCTGAGGACAGCAGCAGCAAAAGCAGCCTTCCCAGACTAAGCAGTGCTGACAGTGCTGGCTGGTGTCAGTAGCCTAGTGTCTGGGTCCCTGATCCGACAGGTTTGACCATTGATTTGGACCTGGAAGAGCACTGTGAGACTCCTATGTTATCATCAGACCAGAGCCCTTGTAACACTCAGGCTGTATCAGAAGACTGGGTAAATTGTGAGACACTGCATGACCAGGGCAGCAGCAACAAGATTTGACAGCACCAATTTGAACTTGGCTGGGAGTTCGCAATGCAGTGCCAACTGGAGACATTGGGCATTGATTTGGACCAGACTAACATCACAACTGGTAGTCCAGCTTTGCTGAAGAAATCGGGCATGCTTTTGTGCAGGGTAGACCAAAGCCGCCTGTGGTGATCTGGCATTGTATGAGGGTACCATTTGTGGAGCCTTGTTGAAAAGGAAAAAACAGTGACTGTATTGATAGTCTGTCTCTGAGTGGGGAGATGTGATCCTAGTTTCAGGATAATTTTGGTTTCGGACATCTTTCTGAAATAGGAGTTCTGAAACCCCTCTATGAGGATGCAGACGGAAAGATCAGTATGATCATGGCTGTTAGAGGTGAAATGGGAAACTATAGGTTTTAAGAGATCTTTGATCCTCACAGCCCTGACATATTCCCCTGACGGTCTTCCAGTCTTTTTACCGTCTGAGCAACGTAAATAGCTGCACATTTTCTGCAAGAATGCAGTAAATATGGTTGCTGGAAATACAAGATATCATCGGAGTGATCCGGAATTATCCAGGGGGTCCTTAAATGTGAAAGTTCTGTTGCAGGGGAGAGGTGTGAATGCCTGGTGTGGATGATTGCTGTGTGTGGTCAAAGGACCTGTGAACAAGAAGGTTACGCAGATTAGGTGGTCAGTGATATGAAATGTGGAGGGATCATTCATCCTGGCTGGGAGACCTCCTGGGAAAAACTAAGGTTGCTGCTGGAAGAGGTGTTAGTGGGGCCAGCAGGGGGCGCTCACCCTGCGGTCCATGTGGGTCCTAATGCCCCAGTATAGTGACGGGGACCCTATACTGTAAAACAGGCGCCGTCCTTCGGGTGAGACATAAAACCGAGGTCCTGACTCTCTTTGGTCATTAAAAATCCCAGGGCGTTTCTCGAAAAGAGTAGGGGTGTAACCCCGGCGTCCTGGCCAAATTTCCCATTGGCCCTTACCAATCATGGCCTCCTAGTTATCCCCCTCTATGAATTGGCTACATCACTCTGCTCTCCTCCCCACTGATAGCTGATGTGTGGTGAGCGTTCTGGCGCACTATGGCTGCAATCGCATCATCCAGGTGGATGCTGCACATTGGTGGTGGTGGAGGGGAGTCCCCATTACCTGTAAAGCGCTTTGAGTGGAGTGTCCAGAAAAGCACTATATAAGTGTAAGCAATTATTATTATAATTATTATTATTATTATTATTATTATTATCCTGTAAGAAAGGGTGTTAGGGTAGTTGGGAAGCACCAATGGAATGCGGTTCTTAGGAGTCTAGGAGTTACTAATTAGGTTGATGATTCAAGGGCTATTTTTGGCTTGGGAGAGGGCCCTGTCAAAAATATGGGTGGGATAACCTCTGTTAATTAAAAAAGAGTGTATTTTGAGGGCTTGGTTATAGAAATCCATATCATCACTGCAAAGTAGTCAGAGTCTGAAGAACTGTAAAAAAGGAGAGAGTGTGTGTGGGTTGAAAGGAGCTGTACAGGAGACAGCTGTGTGAATCCATGGGTTTGTAATAGAAGTAGAGAGCTTTGGATGGTTAATGGATAGGTTTATGTCCAGAAAAAGAAGAGTAATGGAAGTTAAGTTAATTCTATACTTGTCAGATGAGTGGAAGTTAGTGAAGTGATGCAGGAAATGCTCTAGCTGGTCGTTAGAGCATGTGGCGGCATCAACACAGTCATTGATGTATTGCCTGTAGTGGTGAGGCATAAAGCTGGTGTAGGAAGTGAAGAAGCATTCTCCTATGCAGCCAACAAAAACCTTAGCATAGTTGGGTCCAATCTTGGTGCCCATGGCAACTCCACTAAGCTGCTGTTAAAAATGGTTATTGAATGAGAAGGCATTCAGTGTGAGGACCAATTCCACAAGACGTACAAGAGTGTGGGTACGTGGTTCAAGTATTGTGCATTTGCAAAGCATGTACTTGAGGGCTGTAACACAAATGTAAAGTTACTTTACCAAATGTGTCACAGAATGCAAACTGTTGAAGGAGGAATAGGCTGTGATTAAGTTTTATTGTCTTAATAATGTATGCCTTTTTCAAAAGGTTTTCAACTTTAAGTTTTGGTAACACTTTATATTAACTTTCATTAGTAAGTCATTAACAAACATTATACAATGCTTAACCGATCATTAGTTCATTTACATTCACATAGTTATAAATGTAATTAAATGATCATTCATATTTTAGGTCATGTGTTAAAAATATTTACAAATTATTTAACAAATGTATAATCAAATATTTTTTACCATTCCATAACACATTATTCATGTTGACAAATCATTCATTAACGTCTAGTTAATTTGTAACAAATGTCTTTAAAGACCAATTAAACCTGTTTTATCATATACTGTACAAGTTTGTATTTCATGATTTGTACAGTCTTTAAAACTGTCTATTTCATGTTTCTGCCTGCTTTGTAACATTGAAAGAATGTATGCAGGCTTTTACACTTTACATATCATTTATACATGAGTTGTACAGTAGATCTTTTTGCAGTACCTAACCTAAAGTTGAAACTATTCATCAATTGTAAAGGTTTACTATCTATTAATGACATTTATAACTATGTGAATGTACATGAATTAATGATCTGTCAAGCATTATATAATGTTTATTAATGAAAGTTATTATAAAGTGTTACCCAAGTTTTTTTGATGCAGATGGTGGATAAGGGAATAAGTAGCAACAATTTAAGAACACACTGGTTATCCAGACAGGAAGCAATAACTACACCTTAAGTAGTGAGGTATGGTGGTGTGAGGGTAGCTGTGTTTCAACCAGACCTTGGGCAGAGCAAACAAAGATATAATAGAGCCGATGACACCTAAGGCATACTCACAGTTCTCAAATGACCCAAGCTTCCTCCTGATAAACTACAGTTTAGTTGTAGTTCAGTTTCCCACCTCTTCTACTGTGTTGGGTGCAACACAGGGAACCTCCACCAGGCGATAAAGGCTATCAGGGGAGAGAGTGTGGTCTGTGGTCCTCCATATAACTTCAGCCAAACTCTGCAAACATATTTGTTCTTACTGAAAAGAAAAGACTTCCTGATTTCCAACTATCATTTCCAGGTTCTGGGTAATGAGCTGGTTAATGGGAGGAATGTCAACCATGTCATGATCTCACACACAGATGTCAAATCAGGTTAACTTATTTGATTACTTAAAGTCAATTCTAATATACTTACAATGTCAGTAGATTTGAACATATCCAAATTATAAAATTATCTCAGACCTAAAATAAGAAGACATAATTTCACCAAACAAAGTTAAGTTGGCTACAGGACCAGAAGGTACGTTATAGCAGCCTGTCTCTCTCAGCCACTTGTTTTTGAAAAAGTGGTGTATTAGTAAATCAAATTATTCAATCTCATAAGGGATGTATTTGAATAAATCAAGAGAGCATTTTAAATGTTCTTTAAAATAAATGGCAACCCTTCTTCCCTTAGAAAATCTATCCATACAAAAGGACCCATTTCATTATCAACCAGATCAGATTTTTGTATAAAACTTTGCCACTTTTAAGATGACAACTTAGAGGGCCTGAATTAGGATAAATATTATCATAGGAAAGTAAACCAAATCCGCATAGTGCGAGGGTTACACTGAAAGAGATAGCATATTTTCTGGTGTCGCAATCAGGATGAACATCTGAAGGTAATTTGATAATGATTTGGAAATGTTTCAGCATGAAACACGAGAACAAAGTGGTGAAATCATCAGTAGGTTACTTAAGCGCCTAAAAATAAAGAGTCAACATCATGTGCAATTTGGAGGTTATTTGACAGTAACTCTAGAAGAAATAACATCATGAGTATAATGTCACGGATTATGGTCCTCACATTGAAGACATGTTAAGAAAACAAAATTATATTTGTCAGAGTAACAGTAATACAAAAAGATATCGAAGAAAAGCATAAAAGAAAAAAAATCCATGCCACATGGTTCACAGCAATTACATGATGGTTCTGAGAGTCATTGTTAGTTGAGTTCATTAGTCTTGTGTTGATCAAGGGTTGTTTTCACAGCTCCAATTTCAAACAATTGGTAAACATGTTTAAAGACCACAGATTAAAAAGTGTTTACTAGTCATTGAATATCTCCTTAGTAATATGTATATACTGTATGAGGAAAATCTGAAACACTTTTGTTGCTACCTGGTTGAATTTCACATTTCTCAGGAGGAATGTCTTTGGGTAGTGAAAGGTTTAATCACAACAAACATCTACAGTAACTCTAACCAGACTGATCTCTATCTAGCAGTCCAACTAAATAGAAGTAGAAGGGAATATTATCATATTATAGCAGAACAAAGGCTAGAGGTTCAAGGAGGTAGCTGCATCAGCATGCGTAGGGTGCAAAGAAACAGGTAAAGGTTTACTCAATGCTGAAAGGAAAAGAAGAGGGACACAGCTGTGGCACACCTTTAGGTGTGAGGGAGAGAGGAAAACCAGCAGGGGAAAGTGCCTGGTGTAGATGATTGCTGGGGGTGGTCAAGGGAGCTGTGAACAAGGTTGCGCAGATTAGGTTGGTCAGTGATATGACATGATGGTGCATTCAGGATAGAGGGTACCAGTGGGGGGGGATCATCCTGTAAGTAGGGTAGTTGTTATTAATGGTCCTGGGAAGAGAGAAGGTGTGAGGGAAGCACCAATGTTGTGTGTTTCTAATTGAGTTGATGATCCAAGGGCTGTTTCTGGCTCTGGAGAGGACCAGGTTCAACAACATGGCTGGGTAACTGATTTCATACTCCCACAGCCTTTTGGGTAAAAAACCTACTGTTCTTGGTTTTAAATGCACTCCCACAAAATCTTCCCTGGAAATGAAGTAAAGAGACCAGCTCACTTCATCAAGAGTGAGGCAATTTAACTCTAAATTAACTATACTTAATTTGCATGTCTGTCTTCAAATCATACACAGGGATTTACCAAATACAGAATTATTTATGTTGTGGGGTCTCCGGGAGAAACATTCATGTAAATGAGATAAAAGTACTCACACCACACTTTTTCTTTAACTTTTTTGGAGTTTTACTGTTTCTCCAGTACGTTTAGCTTACAAGCCAGTCCACAATCCGTTCTCACAATCCTTATTCAATCAGATTAAAGTCCGTTAAAGTACCACAAATCCGCGTCATATCCAAATCAAACCATAAATCCTTTTTCCCTTCTGTTAATCCATAATTCGTCAACTCTTTCGTACACCAACCTAATTCCTCTATCTCCTCCAAAATGCATTCACCCACTGGCTTCTGCGCCTGTTCACCGCTTTCATGGGCAAAGCCCTCCCCCGACCTCGTTTCGGCAAATCTGATCACGCCTCCGTTCTGCTACTTCCCGTTTACAAGCAGAAGCTTAAACAGGAGAGGCCAGCGTTAAGAACCATTCAACGTTGGTCAGATGAATCAGATTTTATACTAAATCACTGTTTTGCTACAACTGACTGGCAGATCTTCCGCGAACCTGCCTAAAATAATATCAATCTGTATACTGACTATGTTACTGGCTACATCAGTAAATGTATAGAAGATGTGGTTCCCAGAATTACTGTTCGCACATATCCAAATCAGAAACCGTGGGTAAATGGTGAGATACGCGCCAAACTGAAAGCTAGGACAGCTGCTTTCAATTCTGGCGATATGGGTAAATACCAAAAATCCAGATACGACCTCAGGAAAGCCATCAAAAGAGCTAAATACAACTACAGAGTAAAACTAGAGTCATATTATTACGGCTGCAACACACGGACCATGTGGAGTGGTATACGCACCATTACAGAGTACAAAACGCAACCCAGCTACAGTATATCGCACAACAGTCTGCCTCTCTTCCTGATGAGCTTAATTCATTCTATGCTCGGTTGAGGTCAGCAACGCAGATCCAGTCAGGAAGATTCCAGAAATCCAAGACGGAAACCCACTGATCATATCCAGAGCGGATGTGTGTAAAGTTTTTAAAAAGACCAATCCACGCAAGGCTCCTGGCCCTGATGCCATCCCTGGCCGTGTTCTGAAGGCATGTGCAGACCAGCTGGCAGATGTCTTCTCGGACATATTCAATCTCTCCCTAGCTCATCTATAGTTCCTTCCTGCTTTAAGAAAACCACCATTGTTCCTGTTCCTAAAAAATCCAGAGTCAGCTGCCTAAATGACTACCGCCCTGTTGCACTCATATCAGTTATCATGAAGTGCTACGAGCAGTTGGTCAAAGCATACATCACCTCCTCACTGCCTGACACCCTAGACCCACTGCAATTTGCATACTGCCAGAACAGATCAACAGAAGATGCTATTGCCACTGCCCTCCATACTGCCCTCTCCCATCTGCATAAGAAAGGAACATATGTGAGAATGCTGTTTTTTGATTACAGCTCAGCATTCAATACCATAGTGCCCACAAAGCTCGTCATCAAGCTCTAGGACCTGGGACTGAACACCTCCCTCTGTAATTGGATCCTGGACTTCTTGACGGAACGTCTGCAGGTGGTGAAGGTGGGCACCAACATATCTCTACCCTGACTCTAAACACTGGAGCCCCCCAAGGCTGCGTGTTTAGTCCTGTCCTCTACTCCTTATTTACCCATGACTGTGTCACCAGGCGTAACTCAAACTCCATCATCAAGTTTGCGGACGATACAACAGTCATTGGCCTGTTCACAGATGGTGAGGAGTCTGCATACAAGGAGGAGGTTGAAACCCTGGCAGTATTGTGCCAGGAGAACAACCTCTCTCTGAACATCAGTAAGACTAAGGAGGTGATTGTGGACTATAGGAAACATCAGGGTGGAGACCACACACCTATTCACATCAATGGGACTGCAGTGGAGAGGGTCAGCAGCTTTAAGTTCCTGGGAGTTAACATCTCAGAGGATTTAACCTGGACCCACCACACCAACACCGTGGTCAAGACAGCACGGCAGCGCCTGTTCTTTCTCTGCAGGCTAAAGAAGTTCGGCATGCCATCACATATCCAGGCCAACTTCTACAGGTGCACTATTGAGAGCATCCTGACTGGTTGCATCACTGCCTGGTATGGGAGCTGCTCCGCACGGGATCGCAAAGTATTGCAGAGGGCGGTGAAGTCAGCGCAGCTTATCACCAGCTGTGAGCTACCAAGCATCCAGGAGATCTACTCAGCTAGATATCTGAAGAAGGCCAGGTCCATTCTCAAGGACCCCAGTCATCCCAGTCACAAACTGTTTTCCCTCCTACCATCTGGTAAAAGGTACCAAAGCATTCGGTCCAGGTCCAACAGCCTACGGAACAGCTTCTACCTCCAGGCAATAAGACTGCTAAATAGCCAACCTGTAGCTCCTTAGCAAATCACCTGTATGGCTACATGGACACACAATTCTCACTATATTCAGCATAACTGCACTACATGTATATATTGCATACACCATGGACACATAGCAGCTCGACTCACATTGAGTTGTATTCAATTTCAAAAATGTAACCTCAATTTTGTGATTTTTGTGATTTTTTGTGGTTCTTGTGAGCTCGCAGAAAAAGACATTTCATTGCCAGCAACTACTGCTGCACGCCATACTGTTGTGCATTTGATAAATAAACTTTGATTTTGATTTGTGTTTCTGTCACGAATGACCCGCTGAGGAAACGGGAGGATGGATCCTATGCGGTACCTAAGGGGCTAGGCGAGAGGCAAAGTCCGTGTCAAGTTCCGACGTTCGAAGAAAAAGGTAGCAGAGTAGGTTTCCAATCCAGAATAGGGCAAGGCTGAAGTCGTAATGGAAAAGGCAGTTCCTTGATCAAAAGGTGAAGGTCAATCAAGAAGGCTTCCAAATCCGAAGGGGCAAGGCAGTAGCTGTAGTCAAAGGTGAGTTCCATGGTCGGTAACAAAGAGTGAGAAGGAAACAGAATCTAAGACGAGGCAGGTGTACAAAAGAACAACCAATACCAGGCGAAGAGCAGAGGGTTCAGAAGGGTTTAAGTACTGTGCGAGGAAGAAGATGTGTTGATTGATGAAGTGTCAATTTGCAGGGGCGGTGTCGTTTGGCAGAAGTGCTCAGGGCTGGAGTGTAATTAGTGCGGGTGCATTTCCTTGTGAGAATGTGGCGAGTAGAGGGCGAGACAGTCTCGTTGTTTATTTGAATAAGCCCTTTCCCTATGTGGGTCAGCTGTTTTTTCTTAGCGGCAATCTTGCTCAGGTCTAAGATTGGGAAGAGGATTGCTACCTGAGCGACGACCAACGGATCGGGTTTTTGCCTGTGGATTACTCTTTGGCTAGGATTGCTTGGATTTTGGGGATTGCTTTGAAGTCTTTGTGCCTTTGGATTGGAGTGGACCCTTTGGAGAGCCGGCCTGGAGGCTTCTTCCAGGATGGTGGAAGGGTTTGACTCCTACGACTGGCCTTGGGAGGCTCCCAGGCTGAAATTGACTTTTCGGTTCTGCTGGATGGGTGAGGGAGAACAACCTGGACGGCGTGAGTTTGAAGATTGTTTTGTCTGAGGTTTTGGGCCTTAAGTCCAATGATGTGTGGTGTGTGCAAGGGAATAGACCCTTGAAGTATATTGATGTTTCTTTGAGAGATGAAGAGATATATAAGAGGGCGTCTGCTAGAGTTACGGACAAGAAAAAGGAGAATTTTTTGAGAGGTGTTGGGTTGCTACAATGACAATTTTGGTGTGGTGATAGTGCACTTATACGACCCCTTTCTTGAGGATGATGATGTAACGGCTTTCCTCCTACGACATGTCTCAGTCATGTCGTCATGGGTCAGCCAGAGAAAATTATGGATAGCTATAATATCTGGACTAGGAAAATAAAGGATAGAGTGCTACTCCGATCTGACGCACGTGGGGCAGGCGCTTCCATCACCCCCCGGCATCCTTTTCTTTGGGTTCCAGCAGGAGCTATTTATTTTATCAAAATCAGCACAAGTTCTTTAGGAAATGTCGTAACTTCGGACATCATGTGGCCAAGTGTAGGGAGAATGTGTGTACGATATGTGATGAGACCGGGCATGTTGCGAAGGAATGTCGAAAGAAGGTGTGCACTCTATGCAGCGTGGAAGGACACTTGTTCAAGGGCTGTAAGTAGAGAAACATACAAATTGCACGGGAACATGACCAAGGCATACTTAGAGTGGATGGAGGAGGAGGAGAAGGCCTCTGAGGAAGAGGAAGAGAGGGCTAGACCGGAAGTGGGTGTGGCTCCAGTTAATGAGGAAGCACAAGAGGTTGAGCTTCAGCAGGAAGCAGCGCAAGGCCCAGCTGGTCAGGATATGGACGACAAAAAACGCCACAGTGCCGGAAACGGCAGAAAGTGAACAGGACCCCGGCAAAGTGATAGCTAAAAGACAAAGGGAAGAGGATGAGGGCGATTCCGGTGCGGAAGAAGAGAAGAAGGTGAGGGAGGAACCAGTGGAAGAGGGCCAGGACGAGGAGATGGAGGATCAACCAATGCCAGGAAAGGAGGTCGAAGCAGAAGAAGGTGACCCTGTTGAGGAGGAATCTCCAGCTTCAGCCAGGAGGAGGGAGAAAACTTACCTGAGGTCCTAGTCGATTGCCCTGGACATCATCGACACAACGTCTGGGGAAGATAGTTCGCGCTATCCCTCTATGGGGGGGTACTCACCTGTGACGGATATTTCGGAGGATTAGTCAGATGGCATGGAGAAAGAGACAGGGCTGGAACCACCATGAGTCTCCGTATCTGTATGGTCAATGCAAGAGGTCTGAAAGACAGAATAAAGAGGACTGCAGTTTTTGAAACTTTGAGGAAGCACAGGTTTGACATGTGCTTCCTACAAGAAGTTCATTTAGCTGGGGAATATGACATTCACAGGTTCGCAAAGGATTGGGGTAGTTTGAAGTCACGGTGGAGTGTGGGGGGAATGCATTTGGCAGGGGTTGGAATTGTTTTCGGGAGCACAGTGGTGGAGGAAACAGAGTATTTTGTGGTAAGTCCAGGAAGGGTGATTGTGGTGGATGGATTGTGGGCTGCCACCAAAGTCCGTTTGATATGTGTGTATGCACCAGTAGGGGGATTTTATCTAAGGCATTTTGGCACGGACAACAGGGGCAACCGAGATTAATCAGCTGTGACTTTGAACTAAAAGACCGTTTTAAAGGTTTCTTCTCAAACTTTCTGGTCACATGGCAAAATACCAGGGGAGAGGGGAAAAGATTGGATTATATGTTTGTACCCTCGGGCATTTCAATCCAAAGTGTCACAGTGACTCCAACATGGTTTTCAGACCATGTAATCATTCGGGTGGAAATCGGTGATTTGCATGTGTTTTGGAAGAGGGGTCTGGAAATTAAATACAGCCGTTCTGCAGGAACACGATTACATCCATCTGATCAGAGACAAACTGCAATTATAGGTAGCCCAGAAAAGCAGCCGGACAGCTTTAATTGAATGGTGGAAAGGTGTGAAACGACGGCTTAAAAGGATCTCTCAGCAGTACTGCACGCTGAGAGGACGTAGAAAGAACATGGAGGTTTGGCAGTTACAGGAGGAACTACAAAAGATCTATGAGCAAGGGAATTGTGGTCTGGTCTTTGATGGTCAAAGAGCTCAAGAGTTGAAGGTCCAGCTGAAGGAGATTCACGTTAGTAGGGCACAAGACTTTTTGTTTCGTTTGGGTGACCGTGTAATGGAGCAATCAGAGGATGTGTCAGACCAGTTCTTTAGGTCCGTGAGGGCAAAACAAGTAAAGAGAAACTTTGAAGGTATCAGAGTGAGCTCTGATAGGGTGGTTCGGTCATCAGAAGTAATAGCAGAGGCTGCCTCGAGATATTTTGGGGCATGCTTTCAAGAAGAGAGTAAAAACATAGAACCAATGGAAGAAATAGTTGGACTGGTGGTAAATAGATGGGAGGCACAGGAGATGGAGAGACTGGACTCAGGATTTGAGCTGCTGGAAGTGGAGAAGGCCATGAGCAGCCTGGGGAAAGGCAAGGTCCCGGGCATTGATGGACTGCCCGTGGAAATTTACTTGACCTTTTGGTACCTATTCGGACCAGTTTTGGTAGAGGTGTTTGAGGAAAAGGCCGAGGGTTGAGTGAATCCATGAGGCAGGGGGTCCTGGCCTTACTCTATAAAAAACGCGACTCCTTAGATTTGGGTAACTGGAGGCCAATCCAACTCCTCTGTGTAGATTACAAGATCCTTGCTAAAGTATTGTGTAGGCGACTACGGAAGGTTTTGACAATATTGATCCACCCTAATCAGATGTGTGGTGTGGCGGGTAGATCTATATCCTGGAACTTAAAACTTATAAGAGACTCAATTGCCTGGGCAGAAGACAGAAATATGCCTTTGCTTGTAGTAAGCCTGGATCAAGAAAAGGCTTTTGATAAGGTTCATCACACTTTTTTGTGGTTGGTACTGCAAAGGTTTGGCCTGAGTCCTAGGTTCGTTAATTGGTTAAAGTTACTTTATGTCAACGTTGGTTTTAGGGTGTGTATCAATGGGCACCTGGGTGGAAAAGTTCTGATAGGAAGAGGGGTAAGACGGGGATGCCCTTTGTCACCCTTGCTGAATATTCTGTATGTGGAGCCTTTGCTTATCATGATTAGATCTAATAGTAAGGTAGACGGTCTGTGTGCGCCAGGAGGTGGAGGTAGGCAAGTTAAGCTTGCTGCATATGCAGATGATGTAACTTTGTTACTGAGTTCGGAGTTTAGTCTGCAGTATGCCCTGGACACTGTGGACAAGTTTGGCCGGGCGACAGGCTCTAAGGTAAAAAGGGACAAAAGCATGATAAAGATCTTTGGAAAGTGGAGAAACAAAGCCGAGGTGTCAGAGACCCTGAGGGCAGAACTTGGGCCAATAAAGATAATAAATAATAAAATCTTCTTAATAAAATACTAGGAGTAGAATTTGGATCTGAGGTGCTAGGGCTACACAACTGGGAAACACAGCTGAACCAGGTTAGCCGAAAGCTAGGCATGTGGAGAAACAGACATTTATCATATATTGGGAAGGTGCAGGTGATCAAAATGGACATATGTCTTATGCTTGTTTTTTTGGCAAATGTTTTTCCTGTGCCCACATGCTATCATAAAAAGTTGACAAGGTTGGTGTTTCAATTCATCTGGTGTGGAAAGTACGAGTATGTGAGAAGGGTGGATATGTACAAAGGATGTCATCAGGGTGGGAGGGATGTACCGGATCTTTCTTTAAAGTTAAATGCCATATTTGTTGTGGGTGTGTGTGAAGCTTTGCACATGGAGGTATAACATGAGTACCAGTACTTCACAAGGCTTTGGTTCTCCTGGTCAGTGTGGCCTCTGTGTAAGTGGACAAATACCACGCCCAAAGCGGTAAGGAAACCGTGGTTTTATAAACAAGCAACAATCTGGTTGACAAAGTATTCGAATGGAAAGCTGGATGAGGTGTGTGTGCGGCGTAGAGCCTTAGATGAAAGAGCAAGAGGAGGTGTGTGTGCAAAAGGAATACCCAGGCATAATGGTCCCGGAGTATCGCTGGAGGTTCCTGCACTATAAAGGTTTATCTAATAAGATGAAAGACCTGAATTGGTTGTGTGGGTGTGAGGCTTTAGCTGTACTGAGGGTGGAGAAGAAGAATAAAAAAGAAAATGGGCGGGGCTGAAGGAGGCAGAGTTGAATGAAGGGAATTTTCAGGCTTGAGCAGATGGGAGTTAATATTGGTTACAGTGCGAGAAAGTGGTTTGAGAGTTTGAGAAAGCTGCTGGGAAATCTACAGAGAAATAATCTGCTAGAGAGCTGGGTAGCTGTGGAGGAGGAGAAGGCAGAACTGGAGAGTTGAGTGAAGGAGGAGGGGCTGTCCGATTTGCAGAAGGCAGAGCTACAGGTACTGCACTAGAGAGAGAAGGATGGAGGACTGGTTGAGCTGAAACGGAATCACATAAAAGTAAAAAAAAGAGGTTAAATGATCAGAGTGAGGTGGAATAGGAATACATCTGTTGACCAGTGATTTGAGGAGCTTTGGAAGAGGCCAGTCCTTGTAAAAGAGACGAGTTGGGGCATCCGAGGTGGTGTGGCGGCGTTTTGAACGGCGTAATGCAGGAGGCTGGATTGCAGAGGCAGAAGCATCGGCGACGGGGGAGAGGAGGATTAGGTTGAAAATTAGAAGGTTGAGATGGTGAAACAGAGGAATACGAACGGAGAATCTTCAAGGAGCTGGAGGAGAGAAAGGCAGTCTGGAGATAACGGAGACTTAGGCCTGAAAGGTTTCCTTTGCTGTTCAGGGTATCTCAGACCTGAAGGTTCTGCTGGTATTAGCCACTGGTAGGTTTGAGGGAGTAGGAGTAAAGTTATAGAGAGCACTATCCTCCTCATTTGAATCTCAGCTGAAAATACCCTTGTGAAGGTCAACATGAACTTGAATTTTGTGATGATGTAGGGATACATTGTACTTTAGCAATCATCTGTTTCTGAGCTCCATTCCTGGCATCTACAGACATTTTGGATGTTTAAAATCATGGACTACTGTCTTGCCAGTGGGTTCCTCCTCACCTGAAGGTAAAATGTGTTATAACTACACCCTTTTCATGGGGCAATGCATCACATGGAAGTCTCAAAACCTTGTCTGGGTCATAATGTGCAAGCCTATACTCCTGTTATTTAGGAGTTGTTGAAATGCTTCTTCACATTGTGCAGACCAGTTTCTCTTCTTGCCTGCCTGCAGTTACTCATACAACGGTTGTTAAAATGTAAAAAAAAATTGCAAAGAACCATTCATAATAATTTAGCAATTCCAGGAATGACTGTAGGTCTGTCACATTTTTGGCTCCTGGTGCACTGACAATAGCATCCACATTGCTCTCTGTTGGATACAAAGCCTTATAATCAGCCTAAATATTCCACAGCATTTAACTAACATCATTCTAGCTCCATACTTCTCCTGTCTATTTTAACTTTTTCCAGAATTGACATCTGTCAGAGCAGACACCAGAATGTCATCCATGTTACATACTACATGATCCAGGCCATGCAAAATCTCATCCATTGTACACTGAAAAATTGCTGGTGATGTACCTGTAAAACCCTCTGTGTGTGTTTATTGTCTTATAGAATACTGACTCACCAGACAGTCTAATTCCTTTTCCACAGCTTCCTTCATGGCATAAAGCACTGAACAAGGCTTATGGGATACTGGAGCTGCTCCCGACTCAATATTAATGTTAGCTTTCAATTCTTTTATCTTCTCATATCCTTCCTTGAAAATAGATTTGTAATTGTTTAGCTTTTCTTGTACGTGCAATTTGTGATACCACATTTTTCCCTTCCCAAACTAAAGATTTCCTTCCAGTTTAATTTTATCTTTTCAACCCTATTCCTCCATAGTAAGCAGGTCGTTCTTCTTGTACCTAAAAGAGGCAGTGTCTTCTCTGTCTGTTTATACTGTACTAGCACCAAAATCTATCCTATCACTGGAATAGTGTTCCCCATAGGGTTTCACATGTACTGGTTGCAGTTGGTACTCTGAAAGCTCTTTTTTATAATTGTGCCCCGACAGCAGTGATACAGCCGCCCTGTATCAAGTTCATGGTCACAGGTAAATTCCATCATCTGTGCCCTGAGTTGTATAGGCTTGGAAAACCTCAAATGCTAAATGTCCCCTGAATCTGGACTTTCAGAGGACCTTTTGATAAGATAAGATCACTTTATTGGCCATATACTGTACAATTTCTTGCATTAGGAATTTGTCTTTTCACATACCCCAGCTTGCTCTCCATGAGACACACAGGCACACAGAGGGGGGGGGAGAGAAGCTTGGGGTCAGAGCACAGAGTCAGCCATTGGACAGCAACCCTGGCGCAGTTGGGGTTAAGGGCCTTGCTCAGGGATCCAACACAGTAGAATAATTCTGCCAGCCGCAGGATTTGAAACCGGCAACCTTCAAGCCACAGGCGCCTTAGCCACAGTGCCACCGCTCCACCCCAAACTTTGAACTTGATCTCATCCTGGCTGCTAGCAGATAGCATCGTAGTAATGCATACATCTCTGCAAGAGATAGACAGGCTCTGGGGGGCCTCACGGTCAGGGAGTATTACTGCCACTGGTTCTTCATAAATGTTGGGGTTTCTATTCCTGTCTACTGGTCCCCATGAAACATCGCTTGGGACCATTCTGAGCATCATTGCTGTGGATCCCAGAGCCATTCAGTAGAGCATTTCCAGCACTCTGTGAAATAACGGCATCCATTTTCCTCTCTTCATTTTTGTAGCCAGTCACAGAAGGAAAAAGAAAATAATAATAATTGGGCAGCCAAGACTTGTTCTCCAAGTCCTGCCCAGCACTAATATCAGACCTCCCCTTCAATTCACATAGGTATATGCCCTAGATAGACTCTGCTTCTCCATTCAGGGTCCTCTTCTCTTCCTCATATCCATCCTCAATGTCCTCACCCCTTAACTAGTTTTTTATAGAATTCTCCCATGGGGAAACTGCCCAGGTCAGACTCAAACCCCTCATTAAAATTATTTTGGCTTCAAAAAACATAGCTTTGCTTTCCCATCTGTGAGCAGTCATTGATCGAATATCAACTTATTTTGATTTACCAAATTCAATTCAAGAGTAGGAAAAAAAAAGTTAACAGACAGACCAATTGAATCAAACACATTCGAAATACATGACAGGAAAGAATATAAATTCGAGATATAAAAGGGAAACTTTATGGTTACATTTTACTCCTCTGTCACTGAGCTTCTGTCGTTTTTCTTGGAAAATGCTCCACTTGTGCAATTCTTGTCTCCCCTACAGTAATCTATGGTGAGAGTACAGATGCTGCCACTCAGAGTGCAAAAATCTTGTCTGCAGCAAACTGTCTGCGGCATACCGCACTATGCACCTAAATGAACTTTACTACAGTACTTCTTTAAATCCACTTTATATGGTTACTGAAAATAAAAATAACCAAAGTATAATAACATCTCTGAAAGCCATCAATCATATTAATTTATGAATAGAAGTACGACTGTGATGACGTCCTGCATGTCCCGTCCAGCTCTTGGCGCTTCAGCATTGTCACTGACATACACAGAAGGAAAAATATTTGAGACCTTAATATATATTTAATAATGGGTTTAGTTTGAACTCTTTAGTTCTTAAACATGTAGGAGGTTGTCTTTAAACTATTGCATTTCAAAGTAATTTTTAATCCTCAAATCTTGAGTACCATTAAAAATAAAAAGGTTCCAACCAAGCAAATTGTTCATTCATTTAATGCAATGAAAAAAATAAGGTCTGTGGGAATGCCTGACATAACACAACACAGGTTTGCCATATATATTGTAAACACAAGGTGTGTATCAAAAGTTTATTTTTTAAAAAATTACAATAAAACATAAGAGAATTTCCAGAGGTACTCACAGGTCAGGAATACTGCAAGCTGGTAGCAGGGATCTACTGTAACTACAGTACCAGCCTGTACGAGGACGCTCATCACTGACTCACCACCTCATCACCTGGTTACAAAGGCTACAGTACGTGATAAATTCATTTAAAATACTTTTTTTGTTTTTTTTAGAGTACGTATTTACATCATGTACCTGTATGTTATTAACCCATGACCATGGACTGCAGTGGGGTGTGCAGGAATGACAAGCTGAATTCCAGCTACTTAACTGGATACGATTTGATCTTGCTTCATGAAACAAAAAATCCAGACTTCTTGAATCTTCACACCCTTAGTAATCTAAAAACAACACCTGCTGAGTACACTCTCTGACTGATTTCACATATAGGTACAAAATAGGGTTAATAATTTCTGTTTTAAAAAATTTTAAATTAGTTTTAGAATTTGTATTTGTTGTAACTGTTAAAACAATGGTGAATACATTTGTGGTTCTACTGTTTATCCTGTAATATTATGAGTAATACACATGATGTGGTTGGGTCTACAATATTACTACTCAGGTTTGGTCTTTCACAATGAAAAGATATGCAGCTATGTTTTATAGTTTTATAATAAATCCAATATGTATTTTTATTCATTCATGGTATAATTTGTGTTACATACAGTAGTTAAATAATTTTAAGTTACATTTCTAGACTATATACAGTACAATATATACAGCGTCCAGGTGGCACAAAGAAAAAAAAACATCTAGGTACTGTAGGACTTTTTCCTTCCCATATCCCTTTGAGGTAGTAACGGCATGAAGTCTGTATTCCATTGTACTCAATAATTTATCATGCTGTATGTTGTAGCACCACCCAATAAATACAAACACATTTTCTTCTACATAAGAGGAGTAAACCAATTCATGAAGTAAGAAGAGTGAGCCATGCATGCATGATACCTACATATGCTTCCATATGAATGTTGATAATGTGAATCCACAGATGATGCGGTATACTTTGGAGCATCTGCCGTTTCTTTCTTGACACTTTAAGCTTTCCATTGGTAAAGGTTTATGTTAGTCTTATCTGTCCATAAAATGTTGTTGCAAAACTATTCTAGTTCATCTTTGTACATCTAAGCAAATTCTAAAGCATGGAGAAGTTCATATAAATGTCTGGAAATTCATGGTTATTTCTGGAAATTAGTCTTATTCAGAGAGCCAGAAACTCTTTATTTCTATATTTAGGCATTAAACAGAATCATATAGCAGACTACATAGAAAACCTGGTATTCATAGTTACATAGAAAATATAGAAAACCATGGTACTAAAGGGTTTAGTTTTATAGCAAATGACCAATTTAATACAATGAGAAAGGAGAGGATCTCTATCAACAGTTGAAAAATAAGACTCATTCCATACACTTTTGCTACTTCTCGTGGAACAATTTATCCACAGTTTTCTCTATGTTGACCTTTTCTTTTGCCCCATCATACACACACAGGAAACTGGGCTTCCATATTTTAACTCTGTTGTTTTTTAAGCAGGTGAAAATCAGATCATTCAGACCATTACCAGTAGACCATAAGAAAGTAATCGATCATTTAATACAAAATAAGCAAAACTAGAAGATAAATGACAAAAACAGTGTTTTAATCAGCATAGAAGAAATAATCTAAGTTTCTCACTCAGAGAAACAGAATCTATATTGCCCAGATCTTGCTAATAATCACAGTACTCTGGGAAAGAATGGGTGTTTTGTTTTCACAGTGACCGTTTCATGAAGGTTTCCGAATTACTGTAGATGGACTGTTGTAAGAATAAGCAGCTGTTCCTCTTTGTTATTATTATTATTAGCCAAATGTAAATGCCTTGGCAAAAGCACTGCTGCTAGCTAGGTTTCTGTTTTCCTCTTGCCCTGCTAAGGCATTATTATCAGTATGGTGATGTCTATTGTTCCTACCTTAATGTAAACTAGCTACTACCATAGTCTTATTTTTAGGGTAGACGTTTTCTATGGGGAAATAATAGATTCCTAAAACTAGGGGTACAAGGGTACACACAATGGTTCTTCCAATCCAATGACATGCAGGTCTTTGTCATCATAAGCCCCTTAATTTCTATATTTTAGTGAATTACCAAATAATCACATGGTTAAGGAGCAGGTTGTCCTAGGACACTGGAAGGTCTGGTAGTCCATTGCTACGGTAGTAGCTTTAGGAAAAGTATGGTATGGCATGGTGAGTATGGTGTTATTTACACAGACATTCCTAAAGAAAAGATCCAGGCAGCAAACTTTACATTTATGAAGAATAATCCCAAATGTATAGATTTTGTGCACTGCAATAGTAAGACATCTAAACTATTGTATACATTTTAATTATCACATTACAAAAATATTACTGCTCTAGAATCATTCCAGAGATAAGCAACAAGATACGTTTCAGCTCTTAAAGGAATGTCCTTTACTGACAAGCTGAATGAACTGAACCATTGAAGTGTTGAGCAGAGAAGACAACAACCAAGTGAACGTCTTCAGAATTAACAGTGCAATAAAAACCAGAGAACACAAATGAAAATACATTGAGGGAAAAATGAGACGAGGAGGCACTTTTTGATGAAAAGTGCTGTGGAAGTCTGTAACTAGCTGCCCAGCCATGTTGTTCAAGCTGACACCCTGGTTTCTTCCCAGAAAGATTTGTCAGCAGACAAATTAGCTACCATTGCCTTTTCTTGTTCTTAACTGTTCTTATGTACATTGTTTGCCATTTTTGGACTTAGATGAAACATTTTATTTCTGATTCCATCATTATATGGTCTAAATGGCCTCCATAAAAATTCCTTTGCAATACAATATCAAATTAAATCACCAGTCTTTCTATTAAATAATTTTGTAGCAACTCTAAAGTTGTTATACTAAGCAACTTGTCCATATGCATAATTTTAGTGTAAAGTAACTAAGTCAATTTTCCCAGTAATGTCCTTAGTAATTTGTACTGTATTATCTGAAAGACAAAAGATCTAAGCAAAAAAAGAAGGAATTTACTGTATGTTAAACTACTTTTAAGACATTCTGGTAAAGATTTTGATTAGGTAAGACAGTGCAATTATGGAAACCTATTCAAAGGCCAGCAGTTCTCTGTGATTTAAGTGCCGTAGTTTTGAAAAAAATACTCCTCTATTCAACACTGAAACGAAGCTCCCAGACTAGCATTTTTTTTGTTGTTCATTTTCTTTTCTGGCAAGTTCCTCTTCCAGAACAGTGCTTCTTAACTGTCTGCTTTATGCAAAACCTTTACCCTCCATTCTAGTTGTGGAAAAAAGACCAGAAGAATCTTACTAAGAATCTTCAGAAAATAGGAAAATTAAACTAATGATTCTTTTGATGTCACTTGCAATATAAGCAATTTTTAATAAGGATTCGATATTGCAGCAACCTGCTTCTGTCAGTGAAAATTGATGTGTAACTTGAACTAAATTACAGCAGACTTCCCATATTTAAAATCACACTCATTTTCTGAATTGTAAATGTAAAAAAAAAAATCAAAAGAAAATGTACAATGAAGTGCCATTAAACCTCCCTTTCATTAAAGTTGTATATTTCTAAAAAAAAAATACAGCAAAATTAGGACTTACATATCATTTTTATTTTAATTCAGGTTAAATAAGTATTGAAATTCTGAAATTATAAACTGAATACCAACAGGACCATTGCTTTTAAATTGTATAACACTGGCTGTATGCAAATGCTTTCTATTATCCATGATGTAAAAAGGATCTTTAAAAAGATTTTTTCCCTTGTAAGAAATTGTTCAAGTATCAAAATTCCCAACAGTGTAAAACAGTCCATTTGAAAACGATTAACAATAAAAGCACAAGTACTTAGACTTCAGAAGACAACACCTTCTAATACATAAAGCAGCATTTGTGTTTTTTTTTCATTTTTTAAATACAAGGAGCATTGATACATCAAGAGGTCAGCATTTAAAATGTTTCACAGAAAAGCTACTAAACTAGCAAATATTTCATGTCAATTTCTAAAATTCAAAGGCAAAAATATCACTAAACAGTGCATACGTAATAGTATATACCTAGTCAACATTTTTCTCATTGAATACTTATTATGCTACAGGTAACTCCTACTAAATAATTTATAAGCCATGAGATGAAAACATAAGATTAATTTATACAGTACTGCAACTAAGTTTCCTTCCTTAGTGCGCAACATAGTCAAAATGCTCAAAATAAATATATTTTCTTTTAAATAGTATTACAAATAATATAAGGCACAGTAAGAACCACATTCTAATATTTAACCCTTTAAAACGTCAGTGCTGCTTTTAAACAAAATAAAGGTTTGCATAATACATCTTTTTGCAGTGAACAGAAACTTATTTTAACCTATTAGGATAAGAGTTGTATGGTAAGTTAACATACACAAGTCAGCTGAAATAGCATGTTTTAAAGGGTTAAGTTTCACATTTTTTTTCTCCTGCATTTCATTCAAAAAGGCATGGACAGGTGCAATACATAAAAAGAGAAGTCTGTTGTAGTCAAGGGCTGATCCTGTTGCAGAATTGGAATAGCTGACACCAGTAGTTAAAGTTTCCCAAACGGACGGGGAGAGGGATTAAAATGTGACAGCTCATCAAACATACACAAGTGATGTGTTCTTTCCAGAGCTGTCTGTGTTATTGATTGTCCAGACAGCTGCTGCACCCTTTTATTCCGCACTGCTCACTCCAGAGTTCCACTCAGGCAGAACACAAGAGAGAAAGGAACTTTGGTGCCTGTCCATCAATAATTTTTAGCTGTTTTTTCATCGTCGTTATTATTTTGGAAACTGACAGATTGCCTTTAATTGTTCGGTGCCCTTTAAAAAGAGATATCAAACTTTTAGTTTCCTGAAACAAAAAAAAATTGCATAGGTCAAAATGAAAGTCAGAAAGGACAGTCAGCATTTGGAAGAGCAAAAATAACTCGCATAGAATTAGATACATCTTATTATTATTTTACAGGCTTATTTCTATTATTCCCTGATCTGCAAATTTGTTAAATTAGCTGAAAAATACTGCATTTCCCTGATAACCAGAAAAATCAATGCACTTGTGAAGACCATACAACCGAGCCCTCAAACACTTTACCAATAATAAATAACTTATCTATTATATCAATTAGGGACATCTCTAAAAATGACCCAGTCTTTTGCAGAAAGAAAACATCCATGTGTTCTTTTTACAGACAGCAGGATTTAAGATCAACTTTAACACTACAGTTTTTTGCTGTTTTTGTCTTTTAATAAATATCAAGTATGATAAAACAAAAAAGATAATATTCAGGTTTTTTTTTTTATAAAGTTTTGCTTTCAGAATCACTGCAAGTTGGAAAGCCAAGAAATACCCCCCACCCAGCTCTCAAGGCCATTGCGGTTGTTACTGCAGATGTCCAGGTGCTATTGCATACGGTCAGTCTGCAGTTGCTGTGGTTGGTACTGCCCAAAGGCCGCGGCTGCGGCAGCCGCTGATCCAGGAGCTGCAGCTGCAAGGGGCTGCTGGACTGCGTAGCCATAGCCAGCAGTGGTCATGTAGCCGGCTGCTGCAGGGGAAGCTGCATAGGGGTACTGCTCATAGGCGGCGGCGGCGGCAGCAGTGGCAGCGGCTGAATACTGTGCATAGGCAGCACCAGTGTAGTCGATGTATGGAGAGGTGGCAGCTGCTGTAGCTGCAGCTGGCTGTACGTGTGGAATAACAACGCTGGGCTGTACAAAGGCCTGAGGATAGACATAATGGGCAGGGATCCTGCAGGGCAGAAAAAGTAGCCATCAGCATTTTAAAGATACAATACACAACAAAAACTTCAAATAAACCATTACATTTCAGAAAACTCCATGTAGTTGTTATTAGATACATAGGGTTGCCAAAATAGAAATTTATAAATGTTAAAATGACTTCTGTACACAGCTGCTATTGTATTGATTATAGTTTTTGGATATAATGCTGCAGATAAACTTTTGACTCAGTGTGCACTGTGTGTCATGTGCACTTTGTGTTGCTTTTGTTTGCCTTGCTGTGTAAGCCATGCTTAGAGGGGAATGAATGGGCATTGTGGCAATGTCATTGCCATTTTGACAGCTGGATAGTTTTTCTCGCCTACCATTCCCTGGGTCTCATTAAACAAATCCCTTAGGATGTTATGAACAGTATTTGATTTAACAAGCACCCATCACAATGAGGGAGGACCTCCTGTTGCATGCCATCAGTTTATTTCAGATTTATAATCCCTTCGTACTTCACCCTAATCAATATGACTCTCAACCTATTAATATTCACAGCAATGTATTGTATTTTTCACTTCTGATTTTCACCTATTTACATAAAAGGCTACTTTCAAAACCATACAATACAATAGTGCACCAACTAACAAAGGGTAGAGGCTCTATGCCTTCTCCAGAAGTGTTCGTTCTACAAATAAATACAACGGGTTAGCCACTGAGACACTTATGGTAATCTCAAATGAGTTCTAGGACAGCAGGTATTATAGTATATCACTAATATTGAAGAATTGTAAATATATAGCTGTATAAAATAATTTGTCAGAAATGGTCTGGGTGTAGACAGATTTTATAAGTACTACTTTCGTTATTAGAGCATTTGTTATGAATGCTCATTTTCACTGTGTGAATATCTCAAACATAGCAAAGCAAAAGTGCAGGGTTATGAGGCAATACACCAGAATCAGTTTAACGATTTGAACTCTAAAGTGCCTCAATAATCCCACAACAAACTGTTGAAAGACATGTTGTTTATCAATTTTATTTACTTGAATCACTTTTTTCTATAATATGGGAAAATGCTCCAATTTCTTACAGCAACAACTTCAAAAAGGAAACGTAACAAATTCCACAAATTTCAAACCTGTAAAAAAAGAATAGTCTATTATGGCAACCCTATATAATTTGCATACTCAGCAATCCATTATGTAGTTCACAGCTGCACAACCCCGATCACCCTTATTAAAAAAAACAAAGAATGCAGGCGTCACAAAAATGTCAACACAAAATCCACAAGTGTCATATACACAGCAGAATCACTCATTAAAGACAAAAAAGAATACATCTAAAACTCCAGTGCAGCTCTCACTCTGTTTAAATTGTCATCCTTTGACAACAAAGCAGAAAAACTCAGCACTTGTGCATCTCAGTACACTGAAATATCAAAAGCAATGTTATAGTCAAACAATTACACTTACACTGCAGGCCTTCAATATCTGCCCACTTACATAAAGCCAAAAGACACGAGTTAAAGAGTTAACAGATTGCTCAGCTACAAAAGGCCATGATACTTCTTTGTAAAGCAAAGAAGTGAAATATCTGTGTGAACAGCTTAACTTAATAAAAAACACTTTTAAAATGTAAAATTTTGACAAGGTTTATCAACTTCCAAAGTAAAGGAATTTACATTTCCCTTACCTGTATATCTGAAAGTTTATTTACAGTTAAGACTGAAGACATTGGAAAGTTACAACATGTAAAGCACAATTAATGGGTATAGTGTTTAAAGGAACAGTCCTTATTAAAATATTTACTGAAAGCCCCCCTGTCTTTGAACATAAAATATGCAAAGGTTTCTTAAATAATTGGTTGCAAACAGTCGTCATTACTAGGTAATAACCCAATGCAATGAAAATGAATGCCTTGCTGATTGGTTTAAAATTTTATCTGTAGCTAAATGTTATTATTTTAAACTGACTTGATTTGTCTTTCTGTATTACACTGAGAAAATTAGTTTATAAATGAAAGTTGTTTTTTCAGATTTTTTATGTTTCCAGAACTTCTGGTAAATTTCACAACGTGGCCCTCTATTATTTACAGGAAAAGAAAAGGTGACAGCAAGATAAATGGCTACAGGTGCTTGTATACAGTTAGCACACAACCCCCTTAAAGTGTTTTTTTTAAATTAAACTCTGGAGCACAGGGAACAGGTGGTGGGGCAAGAAATCTTATCTGTCAAGCTAAGTCATATGGGAATCAGAAGCACAGAGTCTGGCAGTGTGCTCTTTAGCACCCCACTGACTGACAGGGAGGGCTGAAGCAGAGCTATTTTTATTCTGGTATCATCCAAAAGGCTGTATAAGGTCAAAGGGAATATGTTTCCATACAAGAGATATTCCTTGCATGTTCTGGAATTCCTTTTCCACTCTTAACCCACCCTGTGCCATTTCTTAATCTCCCTCTTGTGTGCACATCAGAGAAAACCTCTTTCTTGTACTCTCATACAGATGAAGACCTCATCTTGCCAAATGAAAAAATGCTCCGACATATACTTTAGGTTGTTTGCTTTCAAAGAAAAGGCTGCCAAGTATGAAAATTAAAAAAAGACATATTAAATTATATATCACTTCTCAACATAATAACCCTGCTTTTCTTACCACAGAGTGTGGATAGTTATGCTTTATTAAATTCAATGCCTGTCATTCAATGTCAGGAACTGTCTAGTGTGCTACAGATAAAACTTTTATGTAAACACATTCTTAGACAATTTGCAGTTTTCAAACTTGAAGAAGTTTTTTTCTTAATTAGCAAGAACACAAAACAATCCAAACTTACAGATTGACCCAGCATTTGTGTAATACTGCATGCTCCTCAATATAAATTTATTTTTAAGGCTGACCTCAGTGGTCTTTGAAACTTCAGGGCTATATATAGACTCTTTGTCAATCACATGGGTAACCATTAAGGAAATATTAATTCTGCTATTCCACTGACCACCTGTTGTTTTTTGCTGGGTTTAAGTCATCCATTATTTATCACTGTGAAACAGATCTAATTTTCCCAATTAATTTGAGAAAGGGAGTAATTTAACATCAACAATGAGTTATACTTTTGAAACAACATTTCAATGGATGTTGATCTGTTTATGTGTATAGCCCTGGTGTTTTGTTAATGTTTCACCTCAATGACAGCCACAATGTTTCAAAACTACTGATTCACTTTGTGCACTTGTGTACTCAATATTTTCTGTGTACAGAAATATGTGGTTTAGAACAGAGGAAACATTTGAGACAAAAAACATCTCTATTGCTTTTCTTTCTACATGCTAATAATATAAATCTCCCTTGCATAATAAAGGCCGGGGATGTAATAGTATTAAATACATGTATTTTTTGCTATATTTCAAAAGTGTGATATGTTCTTCAATAAAAACAACACATCAATATATACGCAGAATATCTGTCCATGATTTAAAAAAAACGTTTACCCTGTTAGTATGCTGTTAGTCTAAGGAGGACAATGCTTAATAAATACCACTACCAGATGCCCCCCAGCTATTCTGTATTACTGTATTTCAATGATTTATAACAAAACCCTCTCTTTCACCAAACACACAACAGTTCCATGTATACAATAAAGATTAAACTCTACAGCGGATTTAGAATCTGTGTTTTTACACCTAACCAATGCCTGACAAAGAGCAGAGCTACAGGAGCTCTTTGGTAGTGGGCTATCTCTACAATGTCAGACATACAGGGAATAAAGACACACACTGAACCTGAAGTATTTACAAAGAGAAACTAAAAGGAGACCAGGGAAGCAAGGCATTCCCTTCTAAGGAGATGACAGTGTAAGCATGTAGTTAATAGAAAGGGAACAAACCAACATCAAAACCAAAAGAAATGGAAAGAAAATTCCCGCAACATGCAAGCAACAAGTGAAATATTCGTCATCAACTTCACACAGAAAGTTTGCACTCACTCCAACAAAAAATATTTGTTAAACAACAAAAAAGAAATTGCAGGCTGCAGCATAAAAAGCATAAAAACAAAAAAGACCGTTTGCTCCCCATGGGCAAAGTCAACACTCCTCAACAAAAATGAAAAAAAAAACCCAAATCCTTAATTCAGCTTTTTTCCATTAAATAAAAGCACACAGTTTAGCTATCAACACCACTTCATTACAGTAAGAAAGCACACACAGGTCTATTGACTATTAAAAGAAAAAACATACATGCATCGTTAATCACCATTTTAGCTTGTTTGTGTGTGTTTGAGTCTACTGGTAACAGTTTTAGATCTGCTCAATGCGGATCAGAGCTATTCCACCTCATATCATCATATCCTTCTCATGACATCAGTTATCTTAACTGTAAACGATCCTGTCAGATCAGAAAGAAATAGATAACATTGAGTCAAGCTTGAATGAGAACATGTGGACTTCCATAAAAACACACCTCTTTGCACAACAAATATTAATGATTTGGTGGTCATTTTCACTAGGCTCAAATTAAGGTTGACAACAGTACTTGACTCAGGCACATAATTATAATAACTTATTCTTGTTAACCAAAACATACTACAAGAAAATTTAACATTTTGAAAAGGAAACAGAAAAAAATAATTTAAATTAATATTTCCACATACAGTTCTGAGTTTCCACAGAAAACGTTCATGTACAGAATATAGAATTTAGAGTGCTATTTATAAAATACAGTATTCATGTTCAAGGACAACAACATACCCATAAGGCCGCTGGATGAATGCAGGTGGGAACTGCTGAACACCAAAGGTAAAACCTAAAAAATAAGACATGTTTTAAAAGAAACCAATACACCTAATTATTGTATTTTAAATGTAATAAAATACACTTACTATTTAGCAAATTACACTAAATATACTGTTTACCAAAGCAGTTTAAAGATTAGCCATTTGCTTTTTTGATAGCCAACAAAAAGCTAATTTTATGTCAAATCTTTTCTGCACAATCTACAATCCTAAAGCAACAAAGTATTTAAAAAGTCAGGTCAAATCAAATGTTTCATCTGCATTTTGAAACAGGGTGAAGTGAATTTACTAACAGTGTTTAAAAAGTTAATATTTTCTTGACATATGCAGTTTTATTTTGATGTATTGATTATACAGTTACACTACTGCATCTCACAGATTTGAAGGATCTGAGGGATTTAAAATTCTTTTGACACAGATTAGATCCTCAGCCATCTTAAAAGCAAGTGGTCTTCTTACCTGGTTGCATTACCCTTGGTTTAGCTCCTAGATACGCCAAGTTGACATTTGCTTTCCTGCCATCTATGATAGGATTGGGATCTTTACAGGCCCTTTCAGCAGCAGCTCTGTCAGCCATGGTGACCTCAAAGACACAAACAATATCATGAGAACCCATTCCTACAATGGCAATATAGTATTTATTAAGACATACAGGGGGAAAACACTCTTATTTAGAATTGTGAACTCAGAGAACACTACAGAGAAAGAGACTATACCACTACGCATGCTGAAAACCGTGAATCCCTTATTTTTTGCTAATAACCAAAATAATATTGGTGTTTGGATGTGCAAGCGTATACACTATTCAGTGCTGTTTAAATTAGGAGTATGGCTATTATAGATTTTGCAGTCAATCTGCAAATAGTGCATTTGTAATTTAGTATGATTTTGTAAACTAATCTTACACGAAAATTGTGTTCATTCTTTAATAACCAAAAAACTAGGGGAAAAATCATATCCCTACAAATAAGTCCTTCTTGTTAAATGACTGAAATATTTATATCCTTGTTAACCCACATTTAGATAATTTTGGATGACAAATTATCAGCAAAATACCGGAACATGATGTAAAGGCTTGTATAGTATTTCTCATTATGTATTATCATTTAAGGTTTACACGCAAGCTCAATAACACTTAAATGAAATGGCTCAAAATAAAATGCAATGACAGTTATGACGTCATTATTTAATTATTCTCATTCAGATTTGAAAGCATCTGCACTTCATAAACAAACAGAAGGAGCAAACAGAGAATGAACAACAGTAGTTTTCCCATGTTTTCCACCACGGCAAATTATCCCGAAAGGTATTATATATATGCGTTTGTTTTAATTATTCGCAAGCACAGTTAACCATCATTGTTTACTAGAGGAACAAGTAAATATTTATTCCCTGCTGAAAAGAGAAGAAAAACAACGTTTCGGCAGTGGAACCTTCTTTGGTTGATATGGTTTACTAGAGCTACTCTTAACATTGGCCATCTTAACGCAACTTGACGGAGTTTTTTTCCTACATCACCTTTTTCAGGTACTCGGTAACGAGACCTTCAGCTTTGCACTAAAACCCCAAAAGTGTGAACGAAAAACAAACATCTCCGAGCGCGATTTTGAAGGTCTGATTAAAATAATCAATCTGTTTCGACTTAACACTTGCAACGGCAATTAAAATTGCGGATGAGCATATTAAATACTTACGAATCCATATCCCCTGGATTTGCCTGTTTGCCGGTCAGTAATGACTACGGCTTCCTCTATTTCACCAAACACTTCGAAATATTTCCTGAGACTCGAGTCCGTTGTATGATAAGGTAAACCTCCAACAAAAATCTTGGTGTAAGTAGTGTCCTTCTGAGTGGTGTGCATCTTCAGAAAGCAGTAGTGCAAAACAAGTCAAAAGAAGAAAAACAGTGCCACTTGTTTATATCAGGTATTAATATTCCTATTAAAAACAACTAGTAAGTAAATAGAACCGGAGACAGAACTTCGAGAACAAAATCGAGGTAGATGAATTTTTAACACTGGAAAAAGAATAGATTGTCCAGAACAACTGCGAGCAACTTTGCTTCTCCTTGATTCTGTTGTATCTGGTTTCCCCCTGACCCATTCCTCTAATGAACTCATGGAAACTCCACCCTGTTTGAAAGCAGAGGGAGGAATCGGACACAAATTCCTCCCCACCCACAGCTCACTTCGTCAGCCAGCTGTTAAACCGCTGAACGGCTGGTTTGTTCGCTGGGTAACCACTTTGATGGTGAGGCTATTGTCAATTCTAGTGCTCCTTACAATGGTCACTGATATAAGAGCTTGAATATTATATATCATATACCTTAACTCAATCCAAATAAAGTTAACAACTGTTTGTCCAACTGCAAATGTGAACTTCATCTTATTAAACATAATTACAGATATTTAGACAGAATATAATTGTACCTTCCTTCAGGTACAGTTGTCAGGTTGTGTTATGTTGAAATGTAGTTTGGACGCATTGTAATGTCAACCATTGCTGTGCACAGTTAATTGTTAAAATGTAAATCAACACCCAGTAGATGCTATCTGACAAACAACGTTAAAACTTCATGATGTGTAAATAATTAACTTTATGTTTAATTTTAATTTTCAGAATTTAGTTTTTACTTGCAATGGACTGGCACCAGGGTGTACTTTCTCCCTAAACCCTAAAAGGATAGGCTCTGGGATATTTCAACACAGGTGGCACAGTGACACAGTGTGTAACAGTGTTGGGGCCCTGAGTTAAATTCCTGGGGTGATATACATGTGAAGTTTGTATGTTCTCTGTATGTTTGATGTTCGAACAACATGCTGGTACTGTAAGTTAATTGGCTCCTGGGATAATTGGACCTTGGGTGAGTGTGTACATGTCTGTTTCTGTTTGTGCCCGGAGATGGACTGGTGTCCTGTTCTGTGTGTATTCTACATTCCGCCCAATGCATGCTCCAGATTCTCCATGACCGTGAGTTGGCTGAAGCAGTGAGGAAATGATTTAAATCATCATCATCATCATCATCATCATCATCTTTATTGGGATCTCACAGAACTACTGAATATGGTAATTGATGGTATATATCTAGAAATCTTAAGTCTAAAATAGTTTTTTTTTATCATTTTAACCAAGCAAAATATAACATGATCAGACAGAGTTTAACTTCATGGGCAAACCAGTTAAATTGGTGCAGTAGATTAAATTTGTGGGTACCTAGGACAGGCTTCCCAGCCATGTGGTTGAAGTCCAGACTGGGCTCGTTATACTAAAGGCTGGATGAAATTTTAAATGCACTTATCTACTTGAAGTACTAAGCTACAGTGTAGTAATTTAAACTCAATGGTGTCCTGTTATTTTCAGTCTTTCTTATACTCATCTTAGACACATGTATTAAATGTGTCTGTAAATTTGATTTTGTGATTTTTAGAAAGCCAACTGTGAAAGTAATACCATTTTTATTAATAATAATATTGCTAAATTGCTTAATATTAAGTATTACTATGTAACTACTGCTGCTATTATGCTGCTAAAGAATTTTTTGCATTTACTACAGTATATAGTGTTTATATGACTTTTCATCTCAAAAGATCCCAAAGAACTTTCCATACAATACTGTATATGATGGGACCCACTTCATCATTATTTAAATGAAGCACCCACCTGAGTGAAGCTGTTCCACTGCAGAATAGATTAGGTAAAGAAGTGAGAAATTGCATTAAGGGAGAGCACATTGTGCTTAATATAATAATTCAATAAGTAGAATTTAGTTAGGAGTAACACCTCTACCGATGGAGTAGCATATTGTTTACAGAATATTCTTAGCTTGGAAATAAACTCTGTGACAGTAGCCACTATTTATATAGCAAATAGATAGCTAATGACTTACCAATGATTACCTAACAATTGTAGATTAGTGTTTATCATTCTAAACACTCTACCACTATGGTGTAAATACTTCTCTCCATGTATGACATCACTTTCATCCTAGGTATTTCAAAACGATAAAATTATTTAAGAAAACTGTTAGCCAACCTGGTATGGAATACATTAAATATTAAATCTTTAAATTTTTAGAGTGAACAGCAATACTGTACAGTTTTCATACTGTATGTAGTTAATATTTGACAACAACTCTTTTAAAGCAGCTAGCCTGAGGCGTCTGTCACCTGCAGTTATCTGCTTTTGAATGTGGTCAGCTATTATTTGGATAAATAAACCAGTAGAAGACAGTCTGACAATCTACCAAATGTTACTAGCACCTTAAGCCAGCAACTTGATCAAGGACTGTATCTTGTGGCTTTGTAAATTATTCATTTGGTGCCATATGCCTATCATGCCAAATAAAAGTAGGTGCATTAAAGCAAGTCATCATGTTACAGAACATAACAAAGAAGCCCAGATTGTGTTGCTGGCTACTACCTTAGTTTCATTCCATTTTGAAGCAGCACCTGAGGAACAGTGGACAGGGAGCAGAACTGCTTTAGCTTCCATTTGAAACTTGCTGTCCAGAAAAGTAAGCAAGAATCCAGAATTAAATTCTGCAGACTGGAGCCCTTGATTTCCTGACAATCTTAGAGAAAAAATAACAAGTTCAAATTTTGAAATGTGCCATTTTCTTAATTTTACAAAGGGTAATTATTAGATTGAGTTCTAATGAAAGGTCAGGAGGGATGTTGACAGCTGAGCTAATTAAACAACCTGACGGAATTGCCTCAGTTTCCCATATAAACCACACTTCACCCTCTACTCCTTGCTTTTTGCATCACACAGTCCGTGCTCTACCTCGATTTACCATTACCTTAGCGCATCTCACTTCTCCATAGATCTTCATGGACAACAAACTCTTAGGTAGTATCCAGGAATTTCCTACTCACTACAATAACCTTCTTCTTCTCTTTCTGCTGTAAAGCCACCTCAATCACCTGCCTTTTCTCAGCAAAGCTCATTTCCCAGTCATACAGTACCTTGCAGGCTTCTACATATCGCTAAAGATTATGATTATGATACTTATTCATTGCTGGCGAACTCTCCAGGAATCCTCAGTCTCAGACGTAAACATTTGCAGCGCAGTATCTGTATTCGCACCTCATTCATCCTGTCATCACCAACTCAACTGTAACAAAGCTTCAGAGAATGCTTCAACTGCATGAAATCCCTTTCAAAAGAAATACTGTACCTCCAAATGATCTTTTTTTCTCTATAACTAGCTAATATCTACAGCAAGCAAGCTTCAGATGTTCAGCATTCCTCTGCACCCTCTAATGATGTCACCCGTGCTAGTAATCCCATTCTCAGCTCCGACTTGCATTATGTCATGATCAACCACACTCTTTCCCTTATCAAGACGGTGGGCCCAGGAGCTTGGCATGCTAAAGTTGACATCTCTCTTATCTCTCAAGACATCACTCGATGCCTCTCAACCCTGACTTCTTGCACCTCTTTTGTGTTTGTTGGTGACATAAATTCTAAATTCTACTTTGCAATTTGTCTAACCTTTGGTTGCAAGAATAGCCAAAAAATCTTTGACACCTTAGCTGAATCTTTCTATTTTGAATAACTACAACCTCCTCTTTCTTATCCTTCTTCTCAATGATTTGCCTTATCATCAATTTTCCTCACACACCCTCAGCAAGAACCTTAATCCACCTTTATTTCTGTTTTCGGAAAACTGGAGGTGTGTCCCACCCTGGACAAAATATCTGGTCTATCCCAAATTACTGAATTCGTCAGGATCATTCACAATTCTATTTTTCTGCTTCCCTGCCTTACGACAAGCTTTTGTGCACATTTCCATACACTCTTCTACTAAGTTTTACACTAAAAAATCCCTGCTGGGCCACCTTAATTACACTATGCAAATCATTCCTCAAGCCCTATCATTTTTTCCTCCCATCTCGATTTCACTTTTTCACTGTCCTTCCTTCATCATTATGTAGACATTTCTGCAAACTGCAAAACTGAACACCAGTTATGGAAATTGTTCTTTGCCAACTGGAAAATAATCTCCCACGATTTCTTGATTTATCCAACTCCATGCAGTTTCACACCTTATCTGGAGCATCTCCTATCGACTCCTTGTTTGTTCATGAGAAAAACCTTGACCCAGGCCTGGTTTCTCTTTCACCTCCATGAAGTACTATTAAATGCTGGATTTCCTCCTTATCAATTCTCTGGTCATTCCTTCAGGATGGGGGCTGCTTCCTCCGCAACTTGCCAAAGCTTATCTTATTAAACAACTTGGGTGCAGGTCCTCAGAGGCCTATCACGGATACATTAAAACCTACTCCAACATCTTCAAACGAGCATTCTTCCTCCTGGAATGAGTTTAGGACAATGATCACACCTTGTCTTCTCCACTGGTGGTTGGGGTCCTGCTTGATTCTTTTGGGGGTCCTAGCCTCCCCGTCCTATGGCCAGGAGGTGGGCCCTCAGCTAAGAGGGTGAAGCCAAAGTTTTTGCAAAATTCAATAAATTAATCTGTAACTCCACAGTCTACGGCTGCTATCATTCCTCATTAATTTATTAAGTCAGTGATTAGCTGAGCATTGCTTAGCTATAGAATGCTGAATTGGTCTATTTTGGATAGAGAGAGATGTTGAATGATCACACTGAAACAGGCAGGGTAAGACCTACTAGGTTGGAGGCAAGCACTATAAAAGTGGAAATTAATCTTGCTGCCCACAAATAAGTCTATTAATAAGATAGAACTGAGGTTTATGGTGTTGATGATGGAGATCCTATTGACCTTAGATCCATAACCCTGAATAGGTTTAAAGAAGTGAGTCAACCACACATACATCAAAGAACCTCAGAGTGTTGCCATAAGTTAGATGTCTGGTTCTAGAGGTAACATTGCTCCATTTGTATAACATTGGGAGGCCTACATAGTTCAAGGGTGAAGGACCAGAACACACAGTCTCCTCAAGTAATGGGGTGTATTTGTGTGTTTTGTTGTATTCTAGTTTAAATTCATTATAACATTTTAAAGTAAAAGTGATATTGTAAGTACCTGTATTTTCATAATTTACTATGTGGGACTTCATCCCAAAGCATGTTCAATATAGGAAAAGACACACATCATGAACCACTGAAGTGCATCATTTACCTGGGCTCTGGGTGTCAGCCATTATGCAGCAGTAACCCCACTACAGTAATGTGAGTGGAGAAGTGAAATCTTACTTCCCCAACTTAATAAATCGGAAAATGTGGTGTGATAGTGTCAGTAGAGTTAGGAAGCTGCCTGAGCACTGGCAGAGCGTGTGATGTCTTCCCTGCGGTGTGCCAGTGTGTAGTCATCTGCAGAGATTTCGGTTCTCTGGTACAGGAGAGAAATCTTTCTCTAAGCAGAGAAATTAGTTTGTGTCGCCGGTGAGGGGAACGCATTCAGTTCTATCGTGAATGCCGTCTAGCGGCGCGTGGGGAACTTAAATCGCAGCGCTGATTGGAGTCAGGTGTGGAAGCTGCACATTCCCACACACCGCTGAGTAGGAAGTGCAGTGGGAGGTGTGTTCCACTGTCATATACCCTCCCCCTCAACTTGGAGGGGATCCCTCAAGCGTCCACTTGATGTTGTCGGGAGAGAACATCCGCGTTTCGGTGTGCAATCCCTGCCCGGTGTTGTACCATGAAATGATACGGTTGTAGTGCAACTTTATTAGACTTCATCCAGGTGAGCGGTGCATGATCCGTAACAAGGGTGAATTCCCTGCCAAACAGGTAATACCTTAGCTTTTCGATTGCCCACTTGACCGCCAGACACGTTTTCTCCACGACAGCATATTTTTGCTCCCAGGGCAGTAGCTTTCTGCTCAGGTGTAGGACAGGATGTTCTTCGCCATTAAATTCCTGAGATAGGACTGCCCCAATGCCCTTTTCGGAGGAATCCGTTTGAGGGATGAACCTCTGTTGAAAGTTCGGGACCCTTAAGACTGGACCCTGGCATAAAGCCCTGGCATAAAGCAACCTTGAGGTTACTAAAGGCTTTAGCCACTTCCTGGGTCCAGCGCACGGTCTGTTCGATTTTGGTATCGGCCAGTCCTGGATGGCCTCTATTTTGTCCAACTGAGGCCGGATTTTTCCCTCTCCCACAATGTACCCGAGGTATTTGGTGCATGCAAACCTGAACCGGCTTTTCTTCGGGTTAATATGCAGACCCGCCTCCTCCAGTGAAGAGAGGACGGACTGGCAATATTCCAAATGTGCTGGCCAAGATTCAATGAAAATAACCAGGTCGTCCAGGTAGGCAGCCACATAGTGGAGATGGGGTCTCAGAAGCCGGTCCATCAGGCGTTGAAAGGTGGCGGGGGCTCCATGGAGTCCGAAGGGGAGCACTTTGTACGGGTAAAGCCCCAGAAGAGTCCAAAAATCGGTCTTCGGCTTTGTGTGGCTCAACAGGGGGATTTGCCAATAACCTTTTGTAAAGTCTAAGGTGGTCATAAATTTGGCCTTGCCCCGCTTCTCCAGGAGCTCATCTATCCTGGGGATCGGGTAAGCATGAAAACAGGAGACGTCATTGAATTTCCTGAAGTCATTGCAGAAGTGCCAGGAGCCTTCAGGCTTCGGGATGAGCACAATGGGGCTGGACCAGGGGCTGTGGCTTTCCTCGATGACGTCCAGCTCCAACATCCTCTGGACTTCCTTTCAGATCTCCTCACACTTCGCTTCGGGTATCTGGTAAGGGGGCACTCGTTCAACAACTCCAGCGGGCGTCTCCACGTGATGCTGTGCCAACTGTGTCCGCCCCGGCAGATGTGAAAAGAGGTGACGGTTCCGGTGCAGGAGCATCTGGGCTTCCTTGACCTGTGGGGGGGAGAGGTTTGGAGAGAGAGTAATTATATCCACAGAGGAGGAGGTAGAGTTGCTGGACAGCAATGCAGGGACTGTCTCTTCCGCAGGGGGTTCTCTCCAAGGTTTCAGGGCGTTCATCTTTTCGGTGGTCTGGATGGTATACCTTGTATGTAACTGGCCCTGTTTGTTCGCGGATTTCGTAGGGTCCCTGCCATCTCGCGTAAAGCTTGCACTCCGGTGAGGGTAATAGCAGCATTACGCGATCCCCATGGCGAAAGATCCTTTGCCGCGCTGAACGATCATAGTACTTTTGTCTGCTTTGCGCTCGCTGTAGGTGTTCTCCTACTAGTGGCTTCAGCTGTGCAAGCCTGCCCTGAAGGGAATGGACATAGTCGAGCACATTGTGGGAGGACAAGCGCTGCGACTCCCAAACCTCCCGGGTAACGTCTAGGATTCCTTGGGGTTGTCTCCCATATAATAACTCAAAGGGGGAGAACCCTGTGGAGGCCTGGGGTACCTCTCGGATGGCGAACATCGGGATAGGAAGGATTGTAAAAGGCGTGAAGTGAACGGAGTCCCTTGGTCAGTTAATATTTCTTTTGGCAAGCCGAAATGGGTGAAGAGATTTACCATCTCTTTAGTGTTGCTGGTGCTGATGGCCCTACGTAGTGGTATCACCTCCGGATACCTGGAAGCGTAATCCACTATCACGAGGATATATCTGTTTCCCCAGGCAGATTTAGGAAGAGAACCTACTATATCCATGGCGATGCGAATGAAGGGCTCGTCAATGACCGGCAGGGGCTGTAATGGTGCTCAGAACTGCGGTTTCGGGGCACTTAGCTGACAGTCAGGGCAAGGGCAAGATGCACTAGTATTAATTGGGGTAACGCCCCCTTTCTTTTTGCACTTCCCCAGGGCACAGATGCCTACCTCTGGCTTGGAGTTTTGTTTGCGTTTCGGTTTCTTTGCCAAGTCGCAGTTCAATTTAGAGCTGTTTCCAGAGTACAGCTCACTGAACAGGGGGAAATTCCTTCTGAGAATCAGGGGGTGTGGCAGCCCCTGTGCTACAGCAGCTGTGATCACTACCGTGCGCCCTCTAAAACAAAGCTGAAGGCGGGCTACCAGGTGTTCCTGTTGTTCCCCATGAATGCAGCCAATAGAGATCTCATGATGTTTTCCAACCTGGTGTGGTCGGACTACATCAGTGGTGACCAAGCAGAGAGCGCTACTGGAATCGACGAGGACTAGAAGGGGCTGTCCATTAAATAGGATGGGTTCTACCGGTGGACTCATTTGCGCCGTCCCCTTATACCAGTTATGGGAGGAGTGGACGATGTTGCAGTCCATTTTTGTATCTTCAGCAAGACACTGAACAGACTCGTGTCCCTCTATGGCACCTCGGGTACAGCAAGATGACCCCTGAATTCTCCTGGTGGCCGGTCTACGGGGGTTGAGTGCACCTCGAATTTGGGGTAGACCTCCCGGTAGGTTACTGATGTCATCCCCTCCTGCTGTGTACCTGCGCTGGTGGCTACCTCGTCCCACCCTGCAAGGTCGGATGCGGCCAGGTGTTTCTCTAGGGTGGCCATATAATCGTCCACTGTCTGTGGGTCATGCTGGGCCACTGAACACCGCAGCTTGGGGGACAATTGCTGCAGGTGAACGTCTAGGATGACCAGCTCGACTATTTGACCCGGAGGGTGTCTGGCTCAAGACATTTTTGACAAGATATATCAAGTCGTACATTTGAGAGCGGGTGGAGACCTGGGGCTCATAGCGCCACTAATGGAGCCGCTGGGCTCTGACGCGACCCCTTCCCGGGCGAGGATTTCTGCCTTCAGGCGGTTATAGTCCGAGGCAGACGCGCTGTCCAGATCGTAATATGCCTTCTGGGCCTCACCACAAAGAAAGGTAGCCACGATGCTGGCCCATAGGTTGCGGTCCCATTGCAGGCGCTCCGCCGTCCGCTCAAAAGCTCTCAAGTAAGCCTCCACATTGTCTTCAGGTGTCATCTTCTGCAGGACATGGCTGGGCTGGACCTGAGCCGGTGCCGGTGATGCGGGTGTGATAGTGTCGGTAGAGTTAGGAGGCTTCCTGAGCACCGGCAGAGCACATCATGTCTTCCCTGTGGTGTGCCAGTGTGTAGTCATCTGCAGAGATTTCGGTTCTCTGGTACAGGAGAGAAATCTTTCTCTAAGCGGAGAAATTAGTTTGTGTCACCGGTGAGGGGAATACATTAGGTTCTATCGTGAACGCCATCTGTGGGCGTGTGGGGATCTTAAACCACAACGCTGATTGGCATCAGGTGTGGAAGCTGCACATTCCCACGTGCCGCTGAGTAGGAAGTGCAGTGGGAGGTGTGTTCCACTGTCACAGTGGGTAAACCTTTTCTTGCACGTTGGAAGTTAAATTTCTCCTAAACGACAGTGGGGTTAATATAACAAGTCTTTCAAACAATATAATGTGAATGTAGACCGAGTGATCTGGTTTGACTACACATCTGAAGAATAACATCTCCTACAGTATAGTGTCCCATCATCATAGTGGTTTTGAAATTGTTGTAAAGACACCAGAACAGTGGTCTCTGATCCTGCTCCTGTTGAACCCCTGTCCAACATACAGTTTAAATTGCCAAATAAATTGTCATTTTTTAAAAACATGGAACAACTTAAATTTGGACAACCAAACAAATTAAAGCTATGTTGTCCTTAAATCAATACCTCTACGAGGCCTCCTCGTGTTTGCAACTATCTTATGTCTTTAAGATTAAAGAAATAAATCTGTGAACCTTGGGAGGTTGACTGATTGATCCAACTCTTTTAAGACATAATTGTGATTTTTGGTGGCTTGAGATGTCTGATATGTAAGGATAGAACAGTTGAAGCAAGAGGTGGAGTCTGAACTTGAGTGTATTGTTAGTGAATGTGGAGCAGTAGCTGTTCATGAGTGTGAAGCTCTTTGGTTACAGGATGGCATTCATTTTAAAGAAGATTTTCAGAATTTTCTAGACTCTGGGTGTGAAATACAGTACATACTGTAATGCATAAGAACAGGAACCCTGAATGGCCTTCAGAGCTCTTTGTGAGCAATGTCAACATAACAACTCTCATCTTACACTTGTTTTACAACAACATTTTCAGGTTAAGGTACCTCAAGAGGGATTACCCCTTTAATAAAGCAAGAAAAGAAATTGAATATCACAATATCATAAATGGAATATCATTTTGACAAAACAACTGGAGCATCAGAAGGTGGAACTGTTGGGACTGGCTGCTCCAGATACTGTATATGCAACTGTGTTATGGTAGTAATTGTAAGACAGCAAAATTTTCATATACAAAGATACAGAATTGCCACATCAAGAAATAACACTAAGCAAACCATGATTTGAATTTGAATTTCCAGCACATTTGGTATGGCTCTCATGGATGGAAATACTATGTACCTGTATTGTTTTGCTTTCCTTTACTTAGGAAAACTGGTTCCATTCTTCACCCCTCTGCTTTTCTTAGTATCACCAGCCATGGTCTCCTCTATATACTGTAATTGTGTTTTATTTTGTGTCTTCTTATTTATTGTTGTTGTCATCCTGTAAAGCGCTTTGAGAAGCCACCTTTAAAGGCGTTATATAAAATAACGTTTATTATTATTTCCTTGTGAGTCAAATGACCTTAAATCAATCAAATACGTACCCTGAATAAAGTGTACAAACTGAAACAGGAATATGGGGAGAACATACAGGTTCCATGTAGATAGCACCCAAGGTCTAAAATTGAAATTGGGTCCAAACTCTGCAAGACAGCAATGGTTACCATTGTGTCACCTTAAAAGAAGATCATGCTTAATGTAAAGATAGCAGCTTAAACAATCTTTTGTCAACTCTTTAAATTAACTTAATAATTAATAATGTATGGAGAACAATGACTTTGAAAAAATAACAACACTATCCCATTACATTCATTATTGATGACAGTACCAGCTATAAATTTTTAAAAGATATTCAGTATTCTCTTTTCAAACCCACAAAAACTATACATATTTCCTCAATGTTGATGCAAAATATCAAAGGGTTCTGGCTAAGATTATCACAGAGTTAATTCTTATATGCAGTGGAGAGGGTACTCATTCTATCATTCTATCTTCATAAGAAGTCAGTATAATATAATATATATCCCATAGGAGCTTATTTTGAGATACTGTACTGTAGATGATCATCTACTGTAATTCACTGGTTTCTAGTTAACATTTCTTGCTTCCCAAAGTACAGTATATCTGATAAAATACCACCAGTCCCAGAAGATCTGTTTATCTTAAATGATTCTAGTACCAGTAACATGTCTACTTCTTCTATGATATTATTATTTAACATAATGTATAACTTTGTCTTTCTTCAGTCCAAGACACATTTTCATTTCTTCTGTGGTGAACACCTGAGTGAAATATTCTTATAACACATACTGTATCAATGTGATACCACAAAAGCTGTTCATTTAATTTATCCTTCCTTTTCCTTAAAAAATCTTAGCAAAATTTAATGGGCACTTTATTTTATTATTTTTTCATTATTTACAGATCATTTTTTCAGTTTAGTTGAATGAGCAGTTGGATTGTTTTTTTCTTAATAATACCTTACTTCTGTCCTCTAACAGTTGCTACAGCTATGATGTTAAGACCTATGATAGGAGATGGAAGGGTCTGATCCCCCTGCACTTAAAGTTTCTGTGTGGGAATCTTCCCCTCCTGCATTACTTTGGGTGTTAGGTGCAACATCCATCAAACTCTTGTAGCTGTCACCATTTCCTTTCCCAACACTGGGCATAGAGACACCATGGGGGTAGGGAGGTTGCCTAGGAAATGAAGGGACACTGGAAATGCAGTGAGAACTTACCTACAGTACAGCTATGAAGACTGTCCTGCATTCCTTTTTTTAATTTTTGAGTTACCACTTCAGTTTGTGAATAGCCCTTTCTGTACATTAAAAGGGCATTAAAAGATTTTTCTTTGTACAGTACATCATGGTATTGACCTCAGTCACTCACTGTACACTCTGATACAAACTGACATTTGCCCTCCATGAAACCCCTGGTTGTATTGCCCTGTGATCGGGGTCAGTTATAATGTTGCAAATAACACACTTGACAAATGTCATCACTATTTATTTAACTAAATTAATACGGTATAGTTGACTGCTTGCCTTTACAATTCGCAAAATTAAACATATTTGTTTGGTACAACCTAAAACGAATATGTAATTCTAAATCAAATTTTGAACATAAGATTTGTTTCCTTCTTATAAGTTTTTTATGTCTGTGAGATACTTGATTAACATCGAACCCATACAAGTTTGGAGAGTGTGTTAGTGTGTTTGGAGAGTTCTGGTGTATTTTTCATAACAGGAGGTATTCAGGGGTGATTGTCTCATCACTTTCTGTATGTACTCATCAGTGCAGCCTTGTGCTGCTCAGTGATTGCAAAAAAAAAGGAAAATTTCTCTAGAAATGTGAAATTATTTTGTACAGAAATAGGAGACCTCTGTAGCTTGTTTGACGTTTAATCAGAATGTTTGATACTCTAGAATTTCTACAGGCACACCTGTTGAAATCTGTTGATGTCCTTTGTTTAACTTATTAAAAATGTTCAAGCTAAACTTGCATGAATTTAACGGTACGAACTGTCTGAGCACTGATCAATGCAGAGAGTTTTTTATTTAAGAAAATAGTTATTAGTGAAATTATATTACTCAATACAGTACACCCTCAGCTTAACAGAATAATGAGCAGAAGGGGTATCCATTATTGCTCAATATAGGTTAAATAATAATGCTGTATTTTTAACAAAAAAACCCCAACAAAAACCAACACCTCCTCCTCCACACTCTGGCCCTCCCGTCTGCGTGGAACAGGCTGAAGAGTGACTCGTTTGTGAAGAGGACCTGATGCTACTGCTGACGAGTCCATTGCAGCCTCTGTCTGGCCCAAGCCAGTTGGGTGTGACGTCTAGGAGGTGTGAGCGAAGGGCCTCTGACAGGTCGCCTTCCTCTAAGGCCAGCAGCATGGAGCCTCACTGTCCTGTCACTGAGGCGGGCATTGTGTCTGCCAGCAATTTCAGCAGCAGTACGGGTGGCAGATCTCTCTGATGGACCAGTCTGATGTGTCGGCCCTGCACTGTTGTGGTCACTCGAGGGCGACCGGATCTTAGACGGTCATCTGTCCTGCTGGTCTGCTGAAACCGTCTCTGCAGTCGGGACACAGTGGAGAGGCTTACTCCATAGTGGCTGGCAACGCTGGCATATGACATGCCTGCCTGCAGCATGCCAATGGCCCTCTCCCTTGTTTCTGGTGGAATTGGAGGCATAATTGAATGCTCAGAAATGTGATTGGCAAGTTGCAATGCCTCACTGCACAAGCTGTATTGCTGGTCAGAGGACTCAAATTGACAACTTTTTGTGAAAGTAAATAAGCTATAACTATAGTATTCTCATTCCAGAAAATGTTGTGTTTCTTTTATCCTTCAGTATACTGTATATACACTATATATACTATAAACCTTCTGGATCTTTTGACTTATTGTCTTAACAATTGCATTAATGGTCATTGACAATTATTTCTGTGCCTTTATTATCATTAATATACAAGCTCTGGGCAATACAATTGCACAGTAGTTAGTATTACTGCCTCACAGTGCTAGGGCCCTGGGTTCACATGTTCTCCCCACATTCAGGTTCCTGACAGAGTCCAAAAACAGTTAGGTTAATGGGCTTCTGAGAGAATTGATCCGGGGATAAGTGCATGCATGTCCCCAGCAATGCTAACCACTGTGTATAGCTAACCTTAGTATGTTGTACAAATTATGTTATTTATTGTTTCATTATTTTTGCATGTTACTGAGACCATTATTGTGGAGAAAGTCAGTTATTTCTGATTTTACAGACAAAATTCCCCTTTAGCATATTTTGCTAAACCTATTATTTACTACCGTATACAGACATATATTATGAAGTTTGAAATTTCAGAATGTGACTTCTGTGCTATTTAGTTGCTGGTTATTGAATTCTGATATGATGCCATTTAAGACTGAAACTGGATATGTTTCATACTTTATTCATGTGCATAACAATATGAAAACACATAATGAATGTATGGACACTATTGTGTACCCAATCATGCACTCACTCTGCACTTTCTCATGTAAAAATCAACACATAAGAATGATGGTACTGTGCTATCCTCATGACTTGCCGTTACTGATATGAGGTGAAAGAACGGGAGCAGTGTGCCAGATAGTGTAATAAAACAGTGCCATCTAGTGTTCAATAAAAGAAGTTTTGTCTTTTAACTTTTTCTTTTCAGCTACTTTTTGTCTTGTACTTTACCTTAATGCACCTTCACTTTTACCACCAAACACACAAAAGATAAATTATAGCCACAAATAGGGAGTTACAAAAATGGTGAATGTAAAAAATAGGCCGAGTCTATTTGACAATACACACACTAAACAACATGCAACATTAACATACTGTACAAGTTACACTATGTAGAAATAGGGTGATCTATAGGCCCGAATACCGAGAAAATAAAAAAACAGCTCCTACCAAGTATTTAAATCCTCTATAGCACCTACACAGGCCGACAAGAGTGATATATCTGCGTTCTAAACTAAACAGAATAAGACCTACAGTTAAATCTCGCTGTAAACCTGGATGCTATGAAATGAATAGGAATCTCCCTATTTTAAAAATTCATCCAGTTTTTAACTGAGTACTTGTTTAAGAGGACTTCTTCATACAGGAAATCAGAGTGTCTTAAAAAAACACAGAATGACAACCTCTCTTAACAAGGTTCAATTTGCTTGAATACTTAACTCGAAACTGTAATTCTGTCTCTTCTTATGTCCTTATTTTCTCTCTGTACCTGCCTGTATTCATACTGTGTTCCTATACTGCTGATGACACTCTTAATGATTTACCATTAACTTATTTAACTAAGGTAAACCTTATGATTGGTTTGATCAGTGAATTTCAGACCCCTACATCTCAGCAAACAGCTCCTTGTTTTGAAGCTCCTGAGAGCTAGAAATGTTGGCTCTACCCATATGCTGATCATTGTCTACTGTAAGGTTAAGTCTCCCTGTCCTAATAGCACAGGCTAATAGTTCCATGGAATATAAATATTTGAATATTCTAATGAAGAACCAAAAAGGTAAATCTACCTGTTATAGGATTTGTTACTTACCATTAAGGTAATTTTTATCTTTGTGAGATATATATATATAATCACTGATAAAATCATGGTGTTTTCTTTAAAATTCCACCAGAAACATCACTTGTTAGAGAAAATGGTTTCAGATGTACTATATGCTGGGGGTTGGAACACCTTTTGGGTGGTGAATAAATGGGGTTCAAGATAGACACATCCACATTTAAGTCCACAAAGAAAATAGTTTATTGAAAACAAAACACAAAACAGCAGGAAAATAAATCCCAAGCTCTTGGGTGGAGCAACTGACTACACTAAAGATATCTCTGTATAGAAAAATTGCAAAAATGTACTCTTTCTTTTCCAGTGTTTCTGTCTTCGTTCGCTCTTTATCTCACACTTATTAGGCAGCCTGCCTCCCTGCAGGCTCCCACTGGACTTACAAGACAGAAAGACAGAGAGAAGTCCCTCTTCTCTCTCTTTCTTTCTCTTTTCTACCTCACACATGAAAGTTTTTTAACTCGTAACAATATAGAGCTTATTCACTGATACAAAAATGAAAATCTTTGGTATACTACCTCTGGGGGCATTACATCACCCCTAATTTGGACATCATTTTCCTGTGCACCCTACGCATTAAGGCTGAACATCTGTGACAATGCATCCACATTAGCCTGCATCTTTCCAGAATGATGCATAATAATAAGTAAAACTACTTATTCCGCACATTAAAGCCAGCATTCCAAAAACACTGGATCCTCTCCAGTTTGCCTATCGCACAAACCGCTCTACAGAAGATGCAATCTCTATAGCTTTACACACCACACTAACCCACCTGGATAAAAGGAACACCTATACAAGAATGCTGTTCATTGACTTTAGCTCAGCATTTAACACCATCATACCCATAAAACTTTCTACCAAACTCAGGGCTCTAGGTTTAGATACAACCCTCTGCAGCTGGATCCCAGACTTCCTCACCAGCAGACCCCAGACTGTCAGAATTGGCAACCTCACCTCCAACACACTCACCCTTAACACCGGTGCCCCTCAAGGCTGTGTGCTCAGCCCACTGCTTTACTCCCTGTTCACCCACGACTGTACTGCTAAGTTCAGCACAAACACCATCACCAAGTATGCTGACGATACCACAGTCGTGGGCCTGATCACTGACAACGATGAGACTGCCTACAGGGAGGAGATAAAACAACTCGCAGACTGGTGCCGAACCAACAACCTATGTCTCAACATCAGCAAAACCAAAGAGCTGATTGTTGACTTCAGAAGACAAGGAAAAGTTCACTCCCCCATCTACATAGAAGGGTCTGCGGTGGAGATGGTGAATAACTTCAAATTCCTAGGCATTCACATCTCTAAGGACCTTACATGGACACTGAACACCTCCAGTCTCATCAAGAAGGCACAACAGTGGCTGTACTTCCTGAGAAGGCTGAAGAAAATACACCTACACCCACTGATCCTCACCAACTTCTACAGATGTACGGTGGAGAGCATACTGACCAGCTGCATCACAGTCTGGTACGGCAACTGCACCGCATCCGTAAGGCACTACAGCGTAAGGCACTACAGCGGGTGGTCAAAACTGCCCAACACATCATCGGCAGTGCCTTACCATCCATCCAGGAAATATACAACACCAGGAGTCTGAAAAAAGCCACCAAAATTATGTCTGACCCCACTCACCCCGGTCATAACTTGTTTGTTCCCCTACCATCTGGCAGAAGGTTCCGGTCACTCCAGTCGCACACAACTAGACTCCAAAATAGCTTCTTCCCCAGAGCTGTCAAGTTGGTGACGCCCCCACTCCCTTCCACCTTATTATGATCTCTCCTAACATCCTCCTGTACCCACAACCACTGTACTCCTACACCACCACACACACATGTAAGCCAAAATTGTACTGTCCCCTCGATAGCCCAGTAAAATTGTAACAGGCATAATAATATTCAATATTAATTAACCATACTACTTTTAACCACACTATTTTTTTGCACTGTTCCAAGAATTACCTTGCACTGTTTTTGTCCTGTTAAATTTTCTCTGCAGAATTTTGCACAGTTTTCGATTACTTGATTACATGTTATTTATGTTATGTTATTACATGTTACTATTATTGCTATTGTGTAACTGTCTTATTGTGTAACTGTCTATTGTCTCATCTTCTGTCCTATTTATATACTGCACCTGAGTGACTAATGAGAAACACTTTTCATTATACTATGCACCTGTGTAAGTTTAATGACAATAAAGTTGAATTGAATTGAATAAAACTAAGGATAAAGCATTTTTTAAAGTTGTGAAGGCTTCTTCTGGCTCAGGGGACCACCTGACCTGGTCTGGCAGGGAGCCTTTTGTTAAGGGGAAAGTTATTCTTGAAAAGTTGATGATGAATCTCTTACAGTATTCGGCATGTACAGCATAGAGTGTTCCACCAACAATATAGATAATTTTAAATGCCAGAAATGTTTAGTTATAGTAGAGTTGGAGGATAGAATTCACATTTTGGAGGGGCGCATTAGCACACTATTAGATATTAAATAGATTGAGGGATGGATAGATTCAGCTCAGTCAGAGCACTCATTCAATTCAGAATTGGCTGCAGTCCCTCCCGGCACAGCTGTCTCCAGCTCGGCGCTGGCATAAGCAGCAACCACACGCAAGCCCTGGGTCACAGTCAGACGGGGGTCTAAGAGCTCAAAGACTAGACCTCCTGTACACCAGTCATCAATCTGACTCAGCAATAGGTTCTCTGCTTTAGGCAGTGCATCTGTCGCTGTAGATAAGGTGCTCATAATTGGCAACTCAATAATCATGAATGTTAAAATTCCTAACCATCAAAAAGTAGCGGCCTCTGTAAAATGCCTCCCTGGGACCAGAGTTTCTGACATTGAGGTGAAACTAGACAAATTTTCAAGCAATGAATGAAGTCCCAACCTTGGTTGTTCACACTGGAACTAATGATATTGTAACGCATACAGCCGACAGGCACTGTGTCAGAGCTGGCTTACCAGAGCGGTGACGTCACCATCCTTCCCTGTAATAGCAGGACCACAGCCACTAGGCTGGCAAGAGATCTCGAGGACGGCGAAGGGCTATCCCATCCCACTCTGACACCAACGTAACACTTTGGGGTTCTGGTGGGCGCCCTTGCCTGCTGCCTACACAGGTTGGCCCCGCACCGTCAGGGACGCGAACCCGGGCCTCCGGCGTCACTCAACAGGGACCCAGCCTGGTGAGTTAAAGAGAGATCTCTCGCCAGCCTAGCAGCTGTGGTCCTGCTATCACAGGGAAGGGCGGTGATGTCACCGCTCTGGTAAGCCAGCTCTGACACAGTGCCTGTCAGCCGTATCCGTTACAATATAAAGTACCAACAATCCGAGGTGTTAAAGAGCAACTTCATTTCTATGTGCAAAAGAGCACAAAGAAAATGTCGGAATTTAATTGTGTGTGGTCCCTTACTAATCCTATACAGAGGGGATGTACCCTATAGTAGGCTATACTCCCTAAATCGCTGGTTAGAGACTTGGTGTGAATCCAATAGAATAACCTTTAATAATAATTGGGACATTTTTTGGGAACGGCCTGGCTTTTATAAACAGGATGGTCTCCACCTTAACCAGAGGGGATCATTAATTCTATCCCAAAATATAGCAGAGAAGTTGATTGCTTGACTACTAAGAGCACAACCCAGGCCTCAGCCATGTGATCTTAAATTGCGTGCTGTCTGTACTCCCACCTCTGGTTCACCTTCTGTACCGACCCAGGTTCTCTACCACACGGCATCCCATCTATCACATTACTATTCAGAACCAGATATGAGTGTAAATCAACAGAGTATTGCAACTATCACTAGACCTAGATTAGAATTCAGACGTTCCTTTAGGGGCTCCTGTGTTGACAATTTAATCTCCATTTCATTGGTAGACCTAAATCAGTTAAAACATGAAACAACCATAAAATGCTCACTATTAAATGTTTGCTAACGAGGCAACAAATCAGTTCTGGTTAATGATATGGTGCTTGACACCAACTCTGACTTGTAACTACTAACAGAAACCTGGCTTAGGCCCACTGACACTATTCCTTTAGTTGAAGCCTTACCTAATGGCTATACTTTTTTACAGAAAGTTCATTGCTCAGGGCATGGAGGTGGCCTAGCAGCCATCTTAAGTGAGTCTCTGAGAATTTAATTAAAAACTATTAATGACTTTCACACATTTGAAGCAATGCTCCTTAAAATTGCACCCAAATCATCTACATACTGTACATTCTTTTACTGTACAGACCCCCAGGACTATATGCATTGTTTCTTGCCGAATTTGGTGAACTGATTTAATTATTAATTTAGACAAAGTTGTAATATTAGGTGAATTTAATATACATATGGACATACAGACAGACACCTTCAGTCAAAATTTCTTGTCTCTCCTTGACTCTGTACGTTGTAGTCAGCATTTAACAGGACCAACACACACAAACAATCATACACTAGACTTAATTGTCACTCATAGAGCTGATATTCATCATGTACTAATCCATCCCATCAATAACTCTTTTTCTGACCACTCTTTATTTACTTTTGAGATTCGACTGCCCTTGATAGCTGCCAAGGAGAAGACTATTTCAATTCGACACATCAACAGGGGTACTTCATTAAATTTCATGAACACGATGAACAATGCTAGCTTCATCTCTAGTAATAATGTTCATGAAATCACATATAACTATAATACAGTGGTCAGACAGGCCCTCGATGAAATTGCCCTGTTAAAGACTAAGGTAGTCAAAACCACTGGACACTTGCCATGGTATAATGATCACAAACAATCCGTTAAACAGAAGTGCCGCAAACTAGAGCACAAATGGAGGTCTACTGGTTTTCAAGTATTCAAGTCAGCATGGACTGATGGCCTGCAACAATATAAGAAAGCCCTTTATACTGTAGATCATTCAGCTTACTACGCTGAACTAATAGAAAGCAATAAAAATAACACTCCCTACCTATTTAAGACAATAGCTAACCTAACAAATTAGACCGATTCTATAGTACCATCTAACGTTAGTAGTGATGATTTCATTTACTTCTTTAATGATAAAATAAACACCATCAGACTTCAAACACAATCAAATAAGCCACAAAGAAGTCTGGTACAGAAACAATATGAGCACTTCTTTAGTGTTTTTCAATTAGTTAATGAACAAGAACTCAAGAAATTAATGATTAAGACAAAGTCAACCACCTATCCGTTAGATCCCATCCCCACTCAGCTAGTGAAAGATTCCCCTGAAGTACTGGCAGGACCTATAATTAGTAATTAGTATGATGAACATGTCCCTTGCATCGGCATTGTACCTGATCAATTTAAGGTAGCAGTTGATAGACCACTCCTTAAGAAGACAAATTTGGATCCACAAGTTCTCAACAACTACAGGCCTGTCTCAAACGTTCCATTTCTATCTAAAATTCTTGAGAGGATAGTTGTGGCCCAACTTCAATTGTATCTGGATTCAAATACTTCAGAAATTTCAGTCTGGTTTCTGCCCAGGCCACAGCACCGAAACTGCATTAACAAGAGTAGTAAATTATTTTCTGTTAGCTACTGATGCAGGGAATGCAACAGTGCTTGTGCTTCTAGATCTTAGTGCTGCCTTTGACACGGTTGACCACTCTGTTTTGTTACACAGGCTTGAGTTTGACGTTGGCTTATCTGGAACTTCATACTTGAATACTTCATATTTAACTAATTGTTTGCATTATGTTCAAATACCTAATAATTGTAGTGCTTTGTCAATCTCACCAGTTCAATTTGGGGTACCACAGGAATCAGTGCTGGGACCATTATTGTTCTCTCTCTTCATGCTGCTGCTAGGTACGATAATACAAAAACATAATATTAACTTTCATTCATATGCTGATTACACTCAAATATACATTTTGTTTACACCAAACAACAACTCCTCTATTATCACTTTAGTTAATCGCATTAATGAAGTAAAGACTTGGATGTGTGAAAACTTTTTGTTACTCAACTCTTATAAAACTGAGGGTCTGTTGTTTGAAGGCAACAATACTGATAGGACTACTATAACTTCAGCACTTAACTCAGAGGATTTAAAAATTTGCCTCAAAGACTTGGCACGTAAACTAGGCGTCATATTAGACACAAGGCTCTCATTTAACTCTCATGATAAAACAGTATCTAAAACACGCTTCCTACAGTTAAGAAATATGGCAAAACTAAGGCAGTTTCTCTCCACTCAAGACACAGAGAAATTAATACATGCTCTTGTATACAGCAGGTTAGACTACTGCAATGCCCTACTATCAGGGAGCACCCACCACTCTTTCAACACCTTACAGCAAATTCAGAAAGCAGCAGCTAGAATTGATACTAGGAGCAGAAGGTACAGTCATATAACCCCCCTACTTAGCTCTCTTCATTGTCTTCCTGTCAGGTACAGGGTGGACTTCTACTTACTTACAAGGCTCTCAGAGGTCTATCTAATGGAACTTATCGATGTTTATCATCCAAGTTGCCTGCTTAGATCTCAGAATGCAGGTCTTCTTCATATTTCACAAATTAATAAAATATCAGTTGGAGGTAAAACCTTTAGTTACAGGCCCCCTAGCTTATGGAACAGTCTCCCAGCCCATATTTTGGATGCCGAGTCAATCTCAGTATTCAAAACCAGACTGAAGACCTATTACTTCAGCCTAGCCTACTCACACCTTACATTATAGCCTGCTGCAACCAGCAGCCTTATCACTCTGCAACTCACAACTGGCAACCCACTGAAGCTAAGCAGGTGTGAGCCTGGTCAGTACCTGGATGAGAGACCTCCTGGGAAAAACTAAGGTTGCTTCTGGAAGAGGTGTTAGTGGGACTAGCAGGGGGCGCTCACCCTGTGGTCCATGTGGGTCTTAATGCCCCAGTATAGTGACCGGGACACTATACTGTAAACAGGCACCGTCCTTTGGATGAGATGTAAAACTGAGGTCCTAACTCTCTGTGGTCATTAAAAATCCCAGGGCGCTTCTCGAGAAGAGTAGGGGTGTAACCCTGGTTTCCTGGCCAAATTTCCCATTGGCCCTTACCAATCATGGCTTCCTAATAAACCCCATCTATGAATTGGCTTCATTACTCTGCTCTCTTCCACACTGACAGCTGATGTGAGCATTCTGGTTACTCAATGATTCCTGTCTTGGCCATTGCTTGGACGTCTTCATAGATAGCTTCCAAGAGAGGTTCTGGAACACAGTAAGGAGGCAGTCATTTTCTTACCAAGTTCTGTGATGTGATGTAGTATGACATTGGTCCTAACTGGTCAATGTGAGAAGACATCCCTATTTTGCTCCAGAAATTCCCATATCTTCTGTTTCTATGAGGGGCTTAGGTCTCCAAGGTGAACTTTTGTTTCAACAATCTCCTCCAGAGGGTTGGGTGGCAATAAGCAATTCTCTTTCAAAAGTTATTTCACTAGAATCACTTTGTCTATTATTTCTTAAGGATCTTTCCAAGTGGCTAAAAATTTGCACTCGGTTGTGTGAACTAGTCACAGGGCAGGAATTCTCTTAATGTAGCTTCTCCTCTGCTGTTTTTGGGCTTTCTCAAGGTGTTCCTTAACAATTGGCAAGATGGTTTTCATCCTCTCTCACATCTGTTCTACATGCTAATTTATTGAATGATGTGGGCAGTGTTGTTTCTCCCATGTCTCCTTAGTAATATTACACAATCAAGGTCTTCTGGTGTGGAGAAGTTCAAATGGTGAGATACCCATAGAGGCCTGAGAGACTTCCTGACAGCAGGTGGCTGTGCACGAGGTTGAGTACTATGGCCTTGTAAGCCTTTGGAACTAATAGTTGTTCAAGTTCTTGTTCCTTTTCTCAGCAAACCCAATGCACCAGACCATTCTTTATGGCAACCTAAGGGAACCTATAGGAACAGTATGGAGTCAAACTGATTTCTTACTGGGATTCTGACTCGTTTCCATGCACTTATTAAATTGTTATTCTCAATTTGTGAGATGCCAAACTAACCACGGCAGGGTTCAATCTCTTTCCCTGGGATTTCCATGGAAGGAAATTTTTCTTCCATGGGTTCCTGTAGAGCAGGTTGCCTGAGTGGAAGGAATCTTGACTCACCATGGGTTTCTCTGGTTGCTTCTCTGAGTTCTTCTTTGGAGTGTAGATCTTCTTGAGGAGAGTCTTCACTCCTATCCTCACCTGGCTCAGCTGTTGGTGTAATCTCCACTGTGGGAGCCTCTTCGGTTTCCTTGTCTTCCCTAGCTTCCTTTTCTCCCACACAAGCAAGGAGTTCTTCTGGATTGCCATCTGTACTCTCCCATAGGACCTGAAAGTATGGGCAGTTGCATCTTAATATGGCAGCATAGGTAAGTTTGGCTTGACACCTACCATGGCCATATGATCTCCTTGGGAGTTTTAAACTCTTAGTATCCCCATGGATACTAATAGGCATTTTTCATAGGGAGATGATGTGGATTTGGTCTAATAAGACCCATAGAGCGATCAGCGTTATGCTGCTACCCAAGTCCAGGGGCATCAACTGCACATTCTTCTGTTGTAATTGCTAGATATCTGGCAATGAAAGCCAGGAAAGGAGCATGAAACTTTTCCAAGGTGAGACAAAGTTGCAGTGCCCTGTATCTGCATGGTTTCTAATCCCTGGGGGCAGTCACAGGCAAAGTGTCCCTCATTCTGACAATTATAACACCAGACCAGCCTTGGAGGGCAGTACACTGGTCTTTGGGGTCATGTTCCGAGGTCTCAGGTTTCCGAGATCCTTCACGTTTTTCTTCTGGCTTGATGGTAGAGCTAGTGTCTTAGAGGCTGACTCTCTCTCAGTGAAAGTGAATTTTGCATTGATCCACAATGGTTTGGTCCCCTCCAATAATGTACGAGAGATTTGACATCCCTCCACCAATGACACCATTTTGTCAACCGTCTTGGGCTGTTCTTCGTTCACATACATCTTCTGATCGACTGGTAGACTCCTCCAATGGTAGACTCCACGAAATGGTTGACTATTCTTTCAACCACTTGGGGTGTGCACCTGTGGCTGTAGCCATTTCCTCACTAGGTACTTGAACTTGAACTTGAACTTTATTGCTATATGTAACCGGTACACATACTGGTACAATGGAATTCTTACTTACAGAAAGTCTCTAGATTGTTAAAAAAGTGTAAAAACACAAAGTGCAGACAGTGCATTAAGACAATATACAAAGTAAACAAGTAAACAGCTCGAATGCAAACAATGATCAGGTCAACCATTTGGGAGCGAGGAGGCTGCCCCGAATGGTACACAACAATGAAACCACTGAACGTGCATTGCAGTGATGACCCCAAACATGTCTAATATTTTCCTTTTCAAGATGGTGTAGCTTTCAGCCCTTTGTTGTTCCAGGTCATCATTTACTTTTTGTACTTTTCCAATTAAAAGGGGAACAAGGAGGCCAGCCCACTGTGATGCTGGCCATCTGTTTCATTCTGCTGTTCTCTCAAAACTAATAAGAAACACTTTATCAACATAATCAAAAGGGGTCATTTTTTGCTGTCCTGGGTTCCCTATTTCTGTAAGGAAAGGAGCCTCGGGGACCCTTGTTCGAAGTTACACTATAGTTTCACTATCAGAAATCACATTGCTCTGTAAAGAGGGAAAAAAATCAAGAAGAAATAATAAATTTCCTTTTGAGGAGAGGAAAAATTCCTGACTTACTATAAGGGTGCTGTCTTGTACACACCTATATATCCATCCTCCACCACTGATGTCCTGGGGGGTTGGAACACATTTTGGCCATGAATAGGTGGGGCTCAAGACAGTAACATTCAAGTTTAAAATAATAAAAAAAAATTGTATCACATTGCACAGATTCCTCTGGGGCATGACCTGCTGCTCTATCACCTGACCAATTGGATTCCTGTAACTGGTCAGGTGATAGAGCAGCAGGTCATGCCCCAGAGGAATCTGTGCAATGTGATACAATTTATTTTTTTATTTTAAACTTGAATGTTACTGTCTTGAGCCCAACCTATTCATTAAAAAAAGGAAGTGGAAGCATCTAGAAGTCGGTCTGGGGGTGTGCATTCCTTCTGTTGCAGGCTTACAGAAGATAGAACCCCCCTGTGTGCACCACTCACCACAGGAGAAGGACTGAACAAGGACCAAGGAAGTTTTTGTGAGGAGTCTTGGAAAAAAACATTCTAATTTGGAAATTATAGAAGAGTCTGAGAGACTGTTTTAGGAAAGATTTTGATAGTATGATAGTAGACAGTTGATAGAGGATAGTAAGGATCTGCAAGATGTGTACTGTAGGTAGGAACTCAAGGAAGAGCTTAGGCTTTTGTTTTGTTGGTCAATACAATGTAACATTTCTAGCATTACAATTACAATACACTTCATTCACACCAGACACTTTTAACTTAAGGTCTTAACACACTTAACTAATATAGTTCAGTATTTCTCTGACTGCCACAGCCTCCCATGTACGCCTTTGTATACCTTTAAAACAAATACTTAAACCTTAAACAATGAACCAGTAACATTACTTAACATACAAGTATATTTTAAAACCCTATTTTCTCAGGTTTATTGGTCTTACCTAAAAAGTGAAAATAAACATGGGAGGGTTTCATAGGCATTCACAGGACAGGAGTTCTACAACTGGCAGCAGGGATCAAAGTACAGTTGCAGTTGAGGCCTCAAAGGATGCTACCCCTGACTCCTGAGCCAAAACCTCATCACATATTAACAAATATACCTTAATATCATCGATATAGATACTATATGCACCAACACTGTTTTACCTTTCTGTTGATATTAAATGAAATAATTGCACGGTTATACCAGTTATACATATAATAAATATAGCAAACTGCATTAAAACTCAAGAAACAAGGGATATCTGAGCAAAAGCTCTGAGATATCACTTGTTTGGTCTTACATTAAAGAACTAGTCATGAGAGATGAAACAGATGCCGTTCTGATTGCCACAAACATAACTGAAGAATGTCAAATTTAGAGGTTAGGATTAGGGCACTTAGTGATGCCATCTACTGTCAAAATGAAGAGTGACACCTCCTATTGCTTGTAAGGATATCAGAATTTAGAACAAATAGCACCTTTCATTCTTTATTGGTAAAAGACTGCTCAAATTACTGGATGTTTTGCCACATTATGTACTGTATGCCATTCTCTTACAAAAGGGCAAATTCAAAATATTCAATTAAAATTGAATATTATGCACCATAGTTGTTGGAAGGAAGAACAGAAAAAGTTGAGTTTTCACATTTTGTTTCCATCTGTTTCTCCTGATAGAAGCAATAAAATTCCTAAAGGTGAGATATGCAAATATCTCATATTTGAACTGGCCACCCCAAAACTGGCACACAATACTTTGGAATGTGTTTGTCTGTGGCCAATATAGGGTAAGCTTAGAAACAGAATTTGTAAGTTAGAAAGAAGAGGTAGTTAGGAAGATTCAAAATTCAGGGCCAAGGATGTCAAGACCCAAGGAAGACAGTATGCCAAGGAGTAGAAATACTGAGAGCTCAAATGGACCATGGAAACAAAGTCTTCTATGCAGCTCCAGCGTCTTCAACCAGCAATCAATCTACATGCACTCCATAGAAACGTTGGATCAGCTCCTAGGCCAGTTCACACTGCTCCTTGCATTGATGAATTCTAAAGGATCAAGTGATGTCTAGTTTCCTACCATCTGGCACACTGACCTTTTCTAATTTGGACATCTCCTAAGGGAATAATTTGCATTTACCTTGTCCTTGGCTTCAATGCTTGATATGAATAGCATAAAATCTTAGCCTTGATAAGTAATTTCTGTAACTCCAGGCCTTTGCCTCAAATTTAGTAAAACTTACACTTAGTTGTTCTAATCCTTATCAACTTTACCTTTTCTAATTTTCCACTTTCTAGCCATTCCTTCAACTCCTGCTATAAGCCTTTTATTTGTATTATTTTTGTACCTAATAAACATCTATATTAATACACTTATTTAGCATTGTGTTAATTGTCACATTAAACTGCGTTTTCAGACAGTCATTTTCATAGGGGTTGTTGTGGGGAATGTCACTAGCCCATAAGACCTGTTTCATGCCTTCCCTTGGTGTTTCAATAATGTTAAGCACAAAGTGGTATGTGTCTTGCATTCGAAAGTTATTACAACAGGGTCTAAGCTTTAGTCACATGTGCTGCTCTCCTAGAATATGTGCCTGATTGACTGAAGGTTCAAGCAACCTTCTTACCTTTCAGATCCACATGGTGTATTGCCACATCATCCCCCTGCTAAATCCTGACACTAATGCCAATGTTCCTCAAGGGCTTTTTCCTTGGAAATCACTGAAATGTTGAATAAATATCTAATTTACATTTAATGATTTACCACAGCAAATATTCACTACTATAAATGTTATTATTACCAATTTGTAATACCCTGTTAATTGTACGGTTATACAATTAATAACAATAACACATCAACAATCCTTATTTAACAAACAACTCAGTGATTTAATATCAAAGTAAATTATGAAGTCCTGCAAAACTTTGTCTGAGGTGTGAAAGGCATATTTCCCATATTTTATTTTTGTTTGTAAAGATTAGTTGGATACTTTAGCATAATTTAAAAATTATTACGAATTTCTCAATAAATGTCATAAGGCATTAGTACCAAATTTGGCTAATCCACATAGTCATACTTTACATACTGGACATGAAGACCTACAGTATGGAGGTTGCAAGTAACAAAATATTCAATTACAACATTTTGTAAGTATGAGGAATAAAAGACTGAATTCCAAATAATTGATTTCTATACACTGAGTGTACATAACATTAGGGATGCTTGCTCTTTCCTTGATATAGATTGATCAAGTGAATCCAAGTGAAAGCTATGATCCCTAATTGATTTTAACTGTTAAATCCACTTCAATCACTGTAGATGAAGGAGAGGTGACAGGTTAAAGAAATATTTTTAAGGCTTGAGACGACTGAAACATGGACTGCGTATTTGAGGGAGAATGGGCAAGAACAATTACTGTAAGTGACTTTCAACGGGGTATGATGGTAAGTGCCAAGTGCAATAGTTTGAGTGTGATTTTTCAAGCGTATTCCATCTGTAATGGCCCACCAACCAAAAGACATCCAGCCAACAACATTCCAGTGATCAAAAATGGCTCATTGATGAAAGAAGTTTAAGGAGGGAGACACGAATTGTGCAGATCAACAGATGGTCTACAGTTAGTCAACTGACAGTCCAGTACAACTTTTGTGCCGAAAGACCCATAAAAAAAAGCAGAACTTGTTGCACCATGACACAAATGGGGTATGGCAGTCGACAACCTTAAAGAGTTGCACTTCTTTCCGCAAAAAACAAGAAACTGCAGTTGCAGTGGGCTATAGAATGGAAACATTGGACAGCGGAGGACTGGAAAAACATTGCCTGGTCTGATGAATCCTGGTTCCTGTTGTTTCGAGTTGATGGGAGGACTAGGATTAGAAGAAAACCACCTGTATCCATGCATCCATCATACCGTAAGTCAATACTGTAGGCTAATGGTGGTGTGATGGTGTGGGGTGTGTTTTCAAGGGCACACATTGGGCCCCTTGAAAAAAGTGGAGTAAAGTTTAAATGCCACAGGATATCTGAACATCATTGTCAATCAGGTCTATCCCTTCATGGATGCAGTGTATCCATCTGCGATTGGATTTTTTCACCAGAGTAATGCCTGGTGCCTCAAGGCTAAGATTGTCGAGTAATGGTTCCACGAACATGACAATGAAGGCAGCTTAATGCAGTGGCCTGTCTAGACACCAGATCTTAAACTAATTTAACTTGTGTGGGATAAGATGGAACAAGCTATTTGGAGTAGAGATCTGCTGTCAGCCAACACGACACAACTATGGGAAGCACTGGAATCAAAAGGAGCCAGCATCCTTGTGGAATGCTTTTGACACCATGTTGACTTCATGCACTGACGCACTTTGGCTGGCCTGAAGGCAAAAGGGGGTGCAACACAATATTAGAAAGGTGTCCCTAATATTTTGCGCACACAGTCTAAACACATACAGATGCAGCCATTCAAAGTGCGCGGTACAGACACGTACCGGAGGTAATTGGCTACGGCCTCGCGTGCGTTGACGCAAAATACCGCGGTACGTGATTGGTTAATCGACAGGGGCACTCGTGGTCCGTTGGTCGGTCGTAGAAAGATTTAAATATCTTTACTGTGCCCGTTTTAGTATTGAATATTTATATGGAATTTTACCACTGAAGGGAAATCTTAGTAGCTGAGCATAAAAAGAATAGGAGCATACTGTAATGTGTGTGAAGGCCATAAACGATATTAATTTTGGAACATAAACATACAGTATATGGCTGGTCTCGTTACTTTAAAGAAAAAATACACACCAGTATTCCATTTCTCCCTAAACATTTTAAGCATCGAAGTCTTTAACTAACGTGCATACTTTTAGAATTTGATTAAAAGGGAATATAATATGGAATCGTGTATCTAAAGAAATTAATCATACAGTCTTTGATGTGCTCTTGAGGATCCTTGTGATATTTTGAGCTCTGGTTGAATGATAAGTGTCGCAGTTTAAATAATTTTCATAGTTAGAAATTATGAAACGCTCTGTTGAAAGCAAGGGAGTTTTTATGTCCGTTGCAGTAAAAGAAAATGCCTGACAAAGTAGGGCTTGGACAGATTCCAAGTGCTTGTACAAATGTGCTAAAGAAATTAGCAAAAAAAGTCATTCCTTTATCGTATTGGCTGTCCTGTCCTCGTTAGTTAGATCTACGAAATTCTGTGATGTTTGTCAAAGAAAAAACTAAAAGTATTTTCGTTTAAAATGACGGTTAGAAAGAATGTGGACCAGCGTTATACTTTGAGTTTACAGCTTGTCCAAAGTCATTCATTATTAATACTATTAGTAATATCTTCGGTAAAGGCTTTGATGCATAAATATTTCTGATAAAGGTAGGTTGTGTACTTTTGTCCAACTGAGCAATGTTGCTTTCATAAAATATACCAACTTTCTAATGACTGATTATTAACATGCTGTAATACACAGTTTAAATTTAAGAGCTCAAATGCTGTACATGAGAGGTTAAGGTTTATTGGCTCCTCCTGGCGGTTTTACAAGGTGATTCCGGATACTTTCCGGCATGACATCAAATGACACGATATACCGCGTGATACTGCGTGAACTGCGTTTTGATGCGACATGCCCACCGGGGTATACCGCAAAATACACCACCTATTTTGAATGGCTGCATCTGTATCAATCTTATTGTAGATCTTTGTTTTAGGCTCAGAAGATTTATTTACCTTATGTTCTTCTAATACCTCTACCTCTTCTGCTTCTTCTATGCTAATCTTATTCGAGAGTTTTTTACTCAGTCTTAGGCAAATTGGCAATTACTTCTTTGCTTAACAACCTACAGAAAATACAATTCAATACAACTATTATCTCCCTTTTATTATCAAGGTTTTTCAGTATATTCTTTGAGATACTTCATCCTTTACATTTTGTTGCTGTTGAAATACTGAAGAAAACACATTCTCAGTCTACTATTCACTTCTAGAAAGATGTTGTTTACTTGTGCTTCCAATTCATTATATTCCTTATCTTTATCTGGATCCTGTTCTTTTTAGTTTTCAAAAATGTGCTTTTATCTCTATTTTCATTTTGTATGTATTTTACTATTCAGGCCACTACTGTGCAGTTTTTCTCATTCCTTTCTCTTCTGTTGGGTTCCTCATTTCCAGGTTTGAACCACACCCTACACATCTGCCTTGACTTTGTGGAAAGTGATGTAGTATGTAATTCTGTGATAGTGCTACCATTGTGCTCATTCAATTAAGAGGACTAGAACACCTGATTAAAAGGAGCTGCCGCAGACACACAATAGAGCCTCTGCAGACCTGGAAGCAGGCACATTTTCTTTTTTGGGGGTTTCTTTCCCTAGGACAAGCTACTTTGCTTACTGGAATTCAGCAGAGTAGCACAGGAATCCAGGAGGATGATTTTAGCTTTATTTGGATAAGCCTGTTGTTGATGTTAAATGTTATCTTGGGTGTACTTTTAGGTCCGCACAGTGCTTGTTTTGTGATAGCTCAGCAGTGTGTTTATCACAATTATTTATATTGTTACTCTTGTAAATTGCTAACAGTTTACATTACATTGTGACACATGTGACACCATCTGGGCTGCTTTGTGGGTTTTCACTCTCTTGAAAGCTCTACACACCACATGTTTAGAGAGCTGTAACACAAAGTTCCCTGGTTCACAGGGAGCCTTGATAGCAGGCTTGGTGTTCTGAGCCTCAAAACTGGAGTAAAAGGTGTTCAGCTCACCTGGTAGAGATGCTTCAGTGGAGAAAATACTGCTGGTATTGCCTTTGTAGTTCATGATATTCTGCAAGCCTTGCCACAAGTGCCTTGAATCACCCCCAAGCTGTTTTTCTAATTTGTCCTTGTATTCCTGCTTTGCCAGTTTAATAGCTTTCTCCAGGTCGTACCTTAATTTTTTTACACAGTTCTCTGTCACCTGATTGGAAGGCAGCAGACCATGCTTTAAGTTTGGAGCAAATGTCTGTGTTCATTCAGGGCTTCTGATTGGGGAAATATCTGTCTATCCACACAGTAGTTGACGTAGGATGTGACCACCTCTGTCTAGTCAGTTAGATCAGTGGATGAATCTTTGATTCATGACTCATGATTAAAGCAAATGCTATTAAATAGTGCAGGTAGTACTTATTTAATCTGTGGTTCAATTTCAGAATAAAACATCTTTTATGTGGAAATGACATGTTCTCCTTGTGTTCCTGTGCACCTTTTCTGGGTGCTTCTGTTTCCTTTCACCTACCAAAGTCACAAATGTTAGATTAATTGATGTCTCTATATCTTCTTTGTGGATATTTCCACTATAATAGACTTGTATTCTGTACAGAGTGTAGTCCTAATATGCAACCTATGCTTCCTGGATAGGATCTGGGTATCTGTGCCTCTCACCAGGAATAAACAGCTTATTAATTTTGGATGGATGTTACACAATTGAGAGTGATTTGAATGAATGTAAAAGCTGCAGTTTAAAATGTCTTACAGAGTTTCTTGAGACTTTTTGCAAGTTATCTTTGGTAATGTAACACAACTAACAATTTATACATAAGTAGAATATTTCAGAAGTTTTAAAATAACTAAAATTTGCAGGAAAGTAACAGCTTGAAGTTTTGTAGCAGTTTTTTAAAACATATTAATAATTACTATACAGTATATTAAATACCATCATAAGGTATTTAGTGAGAATAGAACTATCACATAAGAAGAAACACTAAAACAATAGACAAGGTATTCATAAAAGAAAGCTGAGCAGCCACATACTGAAATAGAACTGGGGACAGAGAGGAAACTAAATCTCAAGATAAATATGATTTGAAATGTTGTCATAAATCAGACAATGAGAAATCAGACAAGAAGAGACCATTCACTCCATCATGCTCACCTGGTTCCATTTCTTTATACTCTCATATAGCCTTTATAGTTAACAAAATATGACATTCTCCAGAAACTGATACTTTAGAGTAGCTAATTAACAATCTTTGTGTCTTTGGGAGGTTGTTTCCATCAGAGCAGTGTGCAAAAAACATTGAAAGAACATGCACATTCCACACAGACAGGCCCCTACTTGGAATTAAACCAACAACTGAAGAACAGCAACACAGTTTCAAAAAATGAATGGAATTTCTGCTAACAGAGATACGACTCCTTATGGATAGGAAGAAAAACTGTATTGTAGAGATGCTCCCACAAAATTATTTCTGAGACCTGCTAAACAATAAATGTGTAAGAGGACCAACACCAGGATGCAATCCACCCTTAATTCTACCCTATGTTTCCAAGATAGACTCTGTGTTACCACAACCCTTACCAGGAATAAGAAGCTTCCTATTAATTGATAATCGCTGGAAAATACACACATTATACTAGGATATAATCCTATTTCCATGGTCTGCTTCCCATAACTAGGAAAGGTGTACTATAAAGCTCTTTAGGTATTTTATCTAAATTGATCTGAATCCCCTTACAACAACTAACACTAGGTGTTTTATTATTGTAAAAGCTCAGTCAGTTGTAAAGTGTACTACGAAGCATAGAGCCTTTTGGGTAAGCAAATAGAAGTAGAAAGTATTCTAAACAGATTATGCATTCTTCCCTATGTGAATAATATTAATAGATTTAAAAACTATTTGAAAAAAAAACTACCTAATAAATTTCTAATAATAATTGTTTATTAAATATTATTGTTAACGAGAGGCAGAAAATCGAGGGAAATAAGTCGAAAAAGAGAGTTCCTAATTATAATGGACCAACTGAATATTATTACTAAACAGAACTAATACGGAAGTCGCTGCACGCACTTCGTGTGTACCAAGTATTTTCTTTCACTTTAAGAAGGCGTTTACCGTGTGATACAGTGTGTTTATAAGGATTTTAGAAGTGGTACATGGAAACATTACAGTAACTCTTATTCAACATGGCGAAATCTAATGTTCCTTGTCTGTCTTTCACATGTTCTTTAGATGGCTGAAAATCCTCCACATTCATTTCCTGGAAATAACTTAAAAGTCTTTCAGATACTCAGACTAAAAGCTAAGATACGTACAGTAACGTAACTGAGAAGAACGCAAGCCTAATAATGCCACAAGCGCATGTAGGCTGCAATCAATGGTTAGCCGAGTAATATGATCAAAAAGAACAAGAAACAATAAACGAGAATTAAATCTACACAAATTAAAAAACCAAAGGTGTTCCAAACGGGTGACTGAATTGGATACGACAGAGGGAAGTGAAATGGACTGCGAATATAAATCGATTATCAGCCGCATCTGGACCGTCTGCATTTAATTTATATAACGGAACTAACGATGGCAGCATCAAGTAACTCCAGTTTGTCTGGTTCTTCTATGTCCTCTGGTGAGTAGCCTCTTAAGAACAAACCATTTTGTATTTTGAGAAGTTTAACACTTTAATGAAATGATCAGAAAATATGTAATAGTATGAAAGTGATAATACGATCCCACCTTATCGTGAACCAAAAAAACTTGAATCTGAATCATACCAGAAAATAGTGGGAAATACAGGTTTACGTAATATTTCGAATGCCGTTTATTGAATGATTGATTGAGTGCCTTGTGTGTTATACATTAAAAATATTTTTTTAAATGATAAGCGGTAGCATGATTTTTTAAAGTTCTATACTGCATCCTTAACGCCTAGCTGGTGCAGTGGGTTTTGTTATGAACATGACTCCAGAGGTGTTTTTCCCAAATTAAATCCATCGGACCGGTAGGATCACCACACAATTCGTTTTGTGTTTCTGTGTATTTGGGGCGGTTCAAAATTTAACACCGGGTTGCTTGGAACCTTTCTCTGAAAGGATTACTGCGCGTTCTGTTCAGTTATACACTACAGTACATGCGTATCCTGATAAAGTGAGCTCTGTTTTTTAGTACCAATCAAACATTAAGGAAGGATGATTGATAAACAGGCTTGTCTGTTTAAACGTGTAGGACATCTGTCTTCAATAGATAAGTAACACAATTGCAGCTACAAGATAATTTGATCAAAAGATAATAAACACTATACAACCCTGTGCAGTTCTCTTCAAAAGTATTTTCATTTTCAAAAAGCCTTTTCATTAAAGGCTTCCTGGACCGTTTTAATCGTTATATCCCCCCAACAAACCGCAATAATATACGAAGCTGTTAGATAAAAACCAAAGAAGCAGTAGATAAAATATGCTCTGCCTGGAGAACATTTTCTTTGTCGACGATTTGTCCAACAAGGTTTATAACAGAATAATTAACATGACAACAAAGAGCACAGATGGTTGTATTATCTACTCTGCCATTACAGGTATGTTACTTGTGAAATGTCATGTACTTAATGTTGTCGTATACGTGCTGCAGGTTGTTAGCCACATAGCCTAAAATAACCACGCGTTGAAGACTGTTGTATCTGTTTTGACGTTTTTGTGGCCACCAAATGCTTAGAAGATATTTGAAGTCTTACATGTTCGAGATGGGGAGCCGCACTAATTTAAGCTTTTGAGTTTTAAGAGGTCAGTTTAGCATCATACCTAGTTAACAACTTAGGCTACATGGAAGTTGCATTATGTACTGTACATTTATGAGTTCGTTATTGAAAAATAAAATTGAAAAAAAAAACACCTTTGATTGTGGATTAATGTTTTATATTATTATAAACATTAATGTTAATAGTATATAGTATATAGTATATAGTAGAACAATAGCAATAAGATATGATTCTATGACCAATAAGGTTGATTTATCAAATATTTTTATGTGAAAAGGGTTAAAAAAATTGCATATATTCTTTATGTAGTTTGTTGTTATCTAGTTAAAATATTGCAGACATTGCGATTAAAGGTCTGCTATAATATCTTAACATTATATTGAAAAACATAAATATTGCATTGATTCCATGATAAATTATAACCTTTAAGAGGGATCTATTAGTGCCAGGTCATACGTATCCTATCATTCTTAAGATATCCGAGAATAAATTACTTGACAAAAAATGTCAAATTCGGTTTTAATGAGGTCTAATAAATTAGTGAAAGACATAATTTATTATTAAGTATTGTATAGGTAGTGGACAAAATGGAAACACCTGTGTAAATGAGTGACACCAAGTACTGTATATTGAAAGCAAGAGATTCCATACAGGTGTAATTCATGTGATGGTAAAGCAAGTAATGTCCCAGCATGCTTAGTTGCCTGGTTTCCTTTCAGTGACTCTGAATAGGGGTAATTTTTGGGGTGTGTTGGGCAGGGGTTTCAGTGACCAAGATAAACTTTACTTACAGTATGTACCTATGACTGTCTGTTGCTGCCGGCACATCAGGGGTGTACGAGCTTCATTCTGTGCGAATCCCTCAGTCATTACAATAGTTTAAAATGCATCATGTCAATTGGCGTTTACCCCTCTTTTTGCAAGTTTCAGAGTGAAAGTGCCTAGGGCCTAAGAACACCAAAATCTGGCCCTGAATCCACAGTGGCCGGACTATATAGGACGTGATTCCTTCAATGTATACTGAGATCAGGGTACACCCTAACGATCTCCTTGATATCTGCTGTACCTTATTCTGTAACACAACTGTTTTTACATTGCCTGCAGACTTACAGTGCCTTGCGAAAGTATTCGGCCCCCTTGAACTTTTCAACCTTTTGCCACATTTCAGGCTTCAAACATAAAGATATAAATTTTTTATTTTATGTGAAGAATCACCAACAAGTGGGACACAATTGTGAAGTGGAACGAAATCTATTGGATTTTTGAAACTTTTTTAACTAATAAAAAAATGAAAAGTGGGGCGTGCAAAATTATTCGGCCCCTTTACTTTCAGTGCAGCAAACTCACTCCAGAAGTTCAGCGAGGATCTCTGAATGATCCAATGTTGTCCTAAATGACTGATGGTGATAAATAGAATCCACCTGTGTGTAATCAAGTCTCTGTATAAATGCACCTGCTCTGTGATAGTCTCAAGGTTCTGTTGAAAGCGCAGAGAGCATCATGAAGACCAAGGAACACACCAGGCAGGTCCGTAATACTGTTGTGGAGAAGTTTAAAGCCGGATTTGGATACAAAAAGATTTCCCAAGCTTCAAACATCCCAAGGAGCACTGTGCAAGCGATCATCTTGAAATGGAAGGAGTATCAGACCACTGCAAATCTACCAAGACCTGGCCGTCCCTCTAAACTTTCAGCTCAGACAAGGAGAAGACTGATCAGAGATCCAGCCAAGAGGCCCATGATCACTCTGGATGAACTGCAGAGAACTACAGCTGAGGTGGGAGAGTCTGTCCATAGGACAACAATCAGTCTTACACTGCACAAATCTGGCCTTTATGGAAGAGTGGCAAGAAGAAAGCCATTTCTCAAAGATATCCATAAAAAGTCTCGTCTAAAGTTTGCCACAAGCCACCTGGGAGACACCGCAAACATGTGGAAGAAGGTGCTCTGGTCAGATGAAACCAAAATCGAACTTTTTGGCCACAATGCAAAACGATATGTTTGGCGTAAAAGCAACACAGCTCATCACCCTCAACACACCATCCCCACTGTCAAACATGGTGGTGGCAGCATCATGGTTTGGGCCTGCTTTTCTTCAGCAGGGACAGGGAAGATGGTTAAAATTGAGGGGAAGATGGATGCAGCCAAATACAGGACCATTCTGGATGAAAACCTGTTGGAGTCTGCAAAAGACCTGAAACTGGGACGGAGATTAATCTTCCAACAAGACAATGATCCCAAACATACAGCAAAATCTACAAAGGAATGGTTCACAAATAAACGTATCCAGGTGTTTGAATGGCCAAGTCAAAGTCCAGACCTGAATCCAATCGAGAATCTGTGGAAAGAGCTGAAAACTGCTGTTCACAAACGCTCTCCATCCAACCTCACTGAGCTCGAGCTGTTTTGCAAGGAAGAATGGGCAAGAATTTCAGTCTCTCGATGTGCAAAACTGATAGAGACATACCCCAAGCGACTTGCAGCTGTAATCGCAGCAAAAGGTGGCTCTACAAAGTATTAACGCAAGGGGGCCGAATAATTTTGCACGCCCCACTTTTCATTTTTTTATTAGTTAAAAAAGTTTCAAAAATCCAATAGATTTCGTTCCACTTCACAATTGTGTCCCACTTGTTGGTGATTCTTCACATAAAATAAAAAATTTATATCTTTATGTTTGAAGCCTGAAATGTGGCAAAAGGTTGAAAAGTTCAAGGGGGCCGAATACTTTCCCAAGGCACTGTATTTTTATGAAACCAAGATAGAATTTGGACTTAAGTGGAAAAGACCAGCTATTAATGTTCCAGCTTTGTGACATATAGCTCATCTCACATGTTCCTGGGTGTTTCTATGTTTAAGAGACTAAGGGCCTTCTCGACCTTATACCATCTGTAAACCCTCTGTACATATTATTCAGGGTTACACTTTGAAGGTCATTTCTCAGTCGAACTGCATTCAAAAAAGGCTACCAATGTGACACAATTAAATATAGCATTGTTGGCTATGGTTTGTGATTTTTGTGCTTCTCCTGGCGTGATATTTTCCTGACATTGGTTCTGGTTTGGTAATGACACCTTATACTTGAAAACATGCATTAGAACACCTAAACATAATGAGTGAGTTTCCTCCTTGTAAACCTTTTTGATGACATTGTTCCTATCCTCATTACTTGGCCAGTGTATAATTTGTCTCACGACTATTATGTTTAAAGATGAGAGATTGTAAACAAGTACAATGTGGATAGCTCCATCTACTATTAAATTAATTCACCTGTGGTTAAGAAAAGTGTATTCCAAACCTGACCACAACATTTAAAGAAATAATTATATTGTGTGTTGTCATTGAAAAGAATAATAAGGCATCAGTACCAGTGAGAGAATTTAAATGAACCAGTACTCATGTGTGTCTGACCTAAAAGGTTGAGAAGTATTCAATTAGCTACTGTATTAAGTGAAGTTGTGGTTATCTGTCTGCCTAGAATTCCAGAGGTCAAGGTGCCTTGTATTTGAAAGGATCTTGAAGGGTGCCAATAATTTTGGCACCTATGTTTTTCAGGTTAAACAGCGTTACTTGTTTACAATTGAACCCTGAAATGAAAACATGTTTTAGAAAAAAAAGAAGTATTTCCCTAACATATTAAATATATAAAATATTAAATATCTCATTATCTTTGTGGTTTATTTTGGACTTTTTACTTCATATTTATCAAGGGGTTCCAAGAATTCTGAAGTCCACTATATATGTAGTGCACAGTATAGTTAAGTGCAATTTAAGTACACTATCATTGTAAATGGCATTAAAGTAAAGTAGGTTTATTGCTACATTTAGAACGTCTTTACTCTTCCTAATATATGTTTTTAAATTGTTTTAAAGAAAAAAATACAATGATTGCATGTTACGATCATGTCCTGCACAGTGTCCCGCGCCTAGTGGTTGCCCTGGGAAACCATCTAATTTTCACGAAGGCTCACTGAGTAATTCAGATTTACTTCAGGGGATCTACATTTTGTTTCTTGTAATTAACATCTCTCTATTTAAAGCCAGAGCCCTGCTTCAATGGGGCTCTGTCTTTGTCTTTTCCCCCCCGTCCTGTTTCCCTGTCTGCACTTATTTTTCTCTTGTTCCAGTTTTATTTTTTGCCGGTCCTGTCTGTTCTGGTCTGCACTCTGATTCCCCTGTAGTGATTGCAGCAGTCGCGCTGGGTGATCATCTCACCCTGGGTCCTGAAGCCTGTCTGCATTTCTGCCTGTGGTTCTTGATGCCAAGATACCGCTCCGAAGTCGAATGTCCTATTCTTCCCTGGAAGCCCAGTTTGGATTTCACTCTGTAGCCAAGGCTGCACAAATCTGTGATGGTCTGTCTTGCCAGGGTAGGCTGTCTTGCCTGGGCTAAATGCTGACCACCTGCTTCTTGTTGTTGAGGCAGTCTGATCACAGTCTGCTCAGATTACTGCTGTCTACTTTCACCCTGCTCCAGACGTCTGCAACCTACTCGGACCCTGATGTTCTCCGGTCTGCTTGTACCCTGCCCCGGATCATGGCAACGTGCTCGTGATCTACTCCAGACATCTACAGCTTATTCAGACCTTGACCCAGATACACTCTGTTCTGCTCGCACTCTGCCCCGGATCTAGGCAGCCTGCTCACACCTGGCTCCAGTATACATGGACCTGCTCACACCCTGCCATGGATCATGGCAGCCTACTCGTACTCCACTCCAGACCTCTGCAACCTGCTCGGACCCTGTCCCTGATCACCGCAACCTTGAGGACTGGTCTGTACAGAGGCTTTGTCTGTGCAGTTCCCTCACCTCCTTGCCCACAGCCCAGTTCTGTTCCCAGTTTGTGCCCTGTCCCTTTTCGCCTTTTCTGTTCCGTGTCTTTTTCTGGCTACTCTTCTGGCTCTTCTTCGGGGCAGCTTCCTTCCTTGGTTCAGGGCTCTCTCCCTTTCCTCACATTCTTTGTTCTCGGGCTGTCTGGGTTCTGCTCTGTCCTGTTCTCCCTGTTTTTCAGAGCAGAGCCCTCTGTTCTGTCCTGGGCAGCCAGGCATCCTGTATCCGATCTGTCTGGAGAGCATTTCTGTTAGCCAGGCCTCCCTGAGGATTCTTGTTTCAAGGCTCTGACTGGGACTGCTCCTGGCCGCTGTACTGACTCAGGGCTCTGAGAGTTGAGAGGGTTGTTGGGACGAGTCCTTGCCGCCCGTCCTTGCAGATATCTTCCCCAGTGGGTCTAGAGGACAATTCCGATCGCATCCATGCATCTCTGTCAGAAAGAGCACCTGGGAGACCGTATTGACATGGTCTGGCTGCGCCTTGAATCACCGGCTCCCGGGCCCTCTGACTAGATCACTGTGAGGGGGTTACCTGCCTCGCCTGCTCAGCGAGACCCCTCCTCTCAGTTGAGTCCCAGGGAGCATCTCAGATGCACTCCAAGGAGACTACTTTTCTGTCCCGTGCATCAGCCAGGGAGTGTGCTGGCCTGCTCCGCTGGCTATCTGGAGGACTGCCTCCGAGACCCGTGCAGGTCCATTTCCTGGTGGGGGCTCGGTTGCTGGTCCTGTCTTGGAGCTGAGGACACCAGATTCTGGTTGGCAGTTTGGGTTGAGCGGTCTAAGTAGGGGCTGGCATTTTTGTGTCAGTCTCTCTCTCTCTGGAGGCTAGGGATGCAGACACCTAGCATTCCCTGGTCTACTGCACTGCACCTGGTTTTCTTTCTGTCCTTCTGTTCTCACTTTCCCTTTCTGCCAGAGCATCCTAACCCTCAATTAGTTGGGCCTCATTGAGAGTTCCATTTCTCTCAGGTCCTTTGTGCATGGGCTCCTACGCGTCACACCCACGTGGCAGTCTCCTGCCATGTTGTAACATTGCGGTTACAGTTTTGTTGAATGTAGAAAGTCTCAGTATTTAGATCAACAAATTTAACATCTCAGCATATGTTTTATAAATGTGTTATTTTTAAAACCTATTATTGCTGTAAGCTAAGCATTGCATGCCACTAGCATACTGTGGGAATTTTTTGAAAATCTTTTTCTCAATCTCCGTAAAAGAATTAATTCAAAACATGTATGGGAGAAAATTTTCTAGCTCTGGTTTGTGAAAAGTGCATTGCTCCTATTAGGTATTATAGACCAATATACAACAACGTTTTCTGCATTAGTTAAATATGATAAGAATAAAACAGTTACTTTAGTAGTTAAAGTAGGTAGCTGCATCAGCCTACATAGGCTGCAAAGGAACAAGTAAAGGTTTATGTTGGTTCCATGCTGAAAAGAGAAGAAAAGAAACACAATGTTTCAGCTGTGGAGCCTTCTTTGGTGACACCCTAAGTTAGTGAATATCCATTGACTGAAAAATTGTTACGTTGATATTGTAACACCTGCCTACCCATGAGAAGGTTGACAAAACGGGATCAAGTCATTATACCCCTAGATGAATTACTCCTATTACATACAGATGCAGCCATTCAAAATGCACGGTAAATCTCCGTACTGTGCAAAATTATCTACAGTCTAGCACGTTATACCGCAGTACATGATTGGCTGGCTAAAATGACCAACACTCATGGTGAATTGGTTGTTAGTGAAACGATTGCTTAGCTTAATCTCTTTACTGTACATGTTTAAATTCGCTTAATATTGAATAATAATATGTAAATGTACAACTAAAGGGAAATTTTGGTAGCTGATCACCAAAATAACAGGAGCATAACGTCTCTTAACATCATAAATTATATTAATTTAGGAATATAAACATATTATGTAAGCAGTATGTGGCTGGTATTGGTGGTTTAAATAAAAATACACACCAGTACTTTCTTCATAAAGATTTTAAGCATCAGTCTTTCATTTGGTTACTTACTGTGGTTATATTGGAAAAGGTTTTACATGCTCCTTCTGACTACATTAAGTTGATATACTTTATAAAAGTTGTAATGTTTTAACTTTTTCTATGAATACTTGCGCTCGTTATCGCAGTACAAAAATGCATACTTTTTAGAATTTGATTAATAGGGAATATAATATGGAATTGTGTATCTAAAAAAATAATAACAATATTAATTTAAGGATCTAAATATATGTAATTATATAGCTGGTAGTATTACTGTAATCCACTTTCTTTGTAAGCAGGTTTTATTTTTTATTTGACTCATTCACGCATGATGAAGTAATATGTACACTATATTAACATTTTTTTGTATATATATTATAACATATTCAATGTTAAGTTATATTAATAATGAAATAAAAATGTGAATTAGCAAATGTGAATACTGTTCAACCGGTTTAATTCAAAACACTATTCGGTGGGACAATTTTATAGACGCCTCAAGCCTTAAAATGAAATTGTATATATTGTAATTAGAATCAAGAAAAACAATGCGGTATTCAAAATAGGAAGTGTTTGTCTATGTATATATCAGAAATCCATTGGTTTGTTCAATGGTGTGAGAAACATAACCTGACTTTGAATGTGAAAAAAACCGAAAGAAATCATGTTCAGATGTAAGGTTAAGATAAGAACCCTAACCCATCACATCTATTGCACATGCATAACTCATTACATATTACACTTACAGTACATAGTTTGTTACAGCATACTGTAAATGGTTTATGCTGACTTGCATTGGATTTACCCTTGCAATGTGTTTGCATTAACTACTTTAATATATAAGATAACAAATGAATATTTGTATTGATCTAATCTACATTTTGGAACCCTAAAATCTGTCTTCCAGAGATTAGAAATTTATATTCAGAATTAATAATATGAAAGGGATCTAATATTTTTTTTCGGCCTGTCTTATCATGGACTATTTAACTATTTTGTTGTGCAATACAACTTTTTTCTGTACTGTTCTGTTCTGGTTTGTTCTTTGTGTGTTCTGGACTGTGAGTAACTCTTCTTAGTGCACTTCTCACTATGCTGATTGTATTGTATGTATTGTATGTATTGTATTATTATTATTGTATCATTTGTTACACTGTTGCTGTGTTGTCTGTGTTAAGCTGCTGTTGCACTGCAATTTCCCTCACGGGATCAATAAAGTATCTATGTGTAATAAAAACATGTTTTTTATGGCCAGCAGCCATATTCACCTGTAAGGCTCTTTGAGTGGAGTGTCCAGAAAAGCGCTATATAAGTGTAAGCAATTATTATTATTATTATTTATTATTAACATATATAGACATGCAAGTCTGTGTGTTTCAGAGGCCTACATTCTACAGATCCAGAAACACAAAATGCTGGCCCTATAACCTGAAATCCTATACAATACCTAAACAGGGCACAAAGAGAAGAAAATCTTGGATCCTAAAAAAAAGGAATATGACTTAACAATAAATTCTCATTTCCTACAACCTCGATGCTCAAAAGTGAACGGAGAAAAAGTGAATGTGCTCTCTAAACAAGGAGAGAACATTTTAAGTCTGAGGATTCCATGATAAATTAAAGCATCTTAAATCTCTTAAATAAGGTTAAGATGACTTAGCCAGAATCTGGCCTCTTGAATGGAACAGCTAAGAGAAAGAGGAAGGTGATGGTCTTGCTCCATCTCTCTGTATCCTATCTTTGTCTCTCTTTTTTGCTTCCTTCCTCTGTTCCTTCTGTTAATTTCTTTGGTCCTGAAGGTTCTTTTGATTTACTTTGAAGTTAATTTACTGAAATAATCACCAGAACATAATTTTTGATCATCAGTATTTACCTCTGTCTCAGCTCATCTACAGCTAGACATACACCTCTAATTCTACCCATTGCTCCCAGACTCTCTGTTTAGGTCTTGAGTAGTACAATAATATGTGAACTGCAACAATAACAATATAACAATTATTAACAACAATGTAACAATATATTCTGTGTAATAATGGAAATATTGTGCAATCCATCGGTTTGCACCATAAGGCATTTGAGGAAAGAAAAGCAAGCCAGATTATATTTGACTTCCTTCCGTAATTGAAATAATGATGTTGAAAGTTAAATTATAGCAGATTTAAAAGTATTGAAAACACAATGGAAAGAAGAACAAAAATGTGTGACTGCTTAAACAGTGTACAGAAGTCTGTGTTTTTCATTAAGGTAGACATACTATAATTTAAGCTAAATTCAGTGAACAAATGAATGTAAAATTTGTGTTGCAGGTGAGGTAGGGATACTGTACTTTATGTGATAGTTTTAAAACTACATTTTATGTACTGGTGTCATATTGGGAATGGTGTTCTAAATATTAAACTTATCTTTTTGATTTTGAGGGATTTTTGAAAGTATCACATTATTAGAAACAGAATGCACTTGCATACTTTTCTCCAACAATACTGTACCATGTTTTCTCTACTTTATTGTGATCCCTATTGCCTTATCATTAATTTGGCACCTCAGCGCCTGCTTTCTTCTCCACTGTTCCTATATAGCTATTGACATTTTAAAGACTTTAAAGTTCCAATGTATTTGTTTGGCATTGCATTGAGGTAAAATGTGACATTTGGTGTGCTAGAACCTCATATGGCTTAACAAGACATGCCATAGTTCGGGGTCCTTTGGATAGAATACTTACCTCTGTGAAAAAGTTGAGGAATTGCTGTTTTGCAAATACTGTGTCATCTTTTATTTTTTACTCATCTAAATCAGCTGCTGCTCGTGAAAGAGCTTGTGCAGTGTAATGGGAAAAGGTAAACCACAATTCAGTAGACTAAAATGTAAGCTAACCCCCTTATTCTAATACGTTAACCAAATATAATTATTATACTAGGCTAAAAATAACAAAATATCACTCTATTTATGCATATGAATGTTTAGAATAATATAGTGTATGGATTTTGAAAACTGATTAAATATTTGTAGCATTACATTAATTAATTGTTCATTCATGACTGACCATGACATACTAATAATTCACTGTTACTGTGAGTTTGGACTGATAATGAGGTGAATTCATCTGTCAAGGACTGACAGGAAGGAATCAATATGCTCTGTTCTTCATATGAATGCAAGATGAATTAAGTTATACTATTGGTGCTTTACCAGAGGAATGAGACAGAATCCCACAAAAATGGCAGCCACAAACTGGTGCAAAGCATGTGTCACTGATGTGTAGTCTGTACGAGACTGTGTGACTATATGAGACTACTGTGGTATGAGCCTTCCACCTTAATAGATCTTCTGCTGATCAACCATATAAATGGTAACTCTTTATCCAAATTAAGAATTAAATTATTTCATGTCTGTTCCTTAAAATGTGCACCAGCTACAAAACATTACATTTTCTTGATATTAATTTTTTTTTAAAAAGATTGCTTTAGCTACATGTATGTGTGGATCTGAACAGCATGGGACCACACAGTTATAATATTGCATTTAAAGTATATTATTTCAGTTAAATTGTTCAATGGAGGTTTTTAAGCATAAGAATCAGCATTTTTAAAATCTGGTTTGTTGAGGTATTAGTTAGAATCATCAAATTAATTTGAGCAAAACAACTTTCTCAGGGCTATTTTAACTTCAGTGTACTAACAGCATGTCAGTTAAGAAACATCTTGCAATCTATTTTAAACAATGCAGCATGACAGCAAGTTACACAATTAGGTGATAAACTTGCTTTATATTTTTAAAGATGACTTTCTAAAAATAAATGGATTAATTCTGTCAAAACCATTTCTGATTTTCACAATGAAACCACAAATAGAGATATGAATATGAACAAAATGCTGCAGGTGCTGTTTTGTCATATACAGTTGAGAAAGTTACTGAAACACCTGTTCATTTCTATTGGAGGACTTTTTTTAATTAGAGACTAACTCACATTGTGTGAACAGCAAGTACAGAAATTGGGCTTAAATAATTCCAAATTTAAAAGGATAAAAAAATGTTCCAAATATTTTTTTTTCTTGATGCCCGAAACTAAATACATATCAATCCAAAGTAGATAACTATAAATCACATACAGCAATAGGGTCTTCCAAAACTGTTCAGTCCCTTCCAATAATGTCTCATTTTATTTAATTACAAATGGGCTGTATAATTTTTTTAAATTAATATAATAATAATCAAAACTTGAGTGCTCAGAAGGAACAGTTGTATGGGTAAAATAAATTAAATTTCAACCAAAGCAACAATGTGGATGCATGTGCTGTAGTTTCTAGCGTGCTCTCATTTACTTTATCTAAGCAAAATAAAGATTAATTGAATAGATTGTACTCGTTGTGCCCTGAAATCTGTCATAATGTGTGCAATTTATCAAGATACATATAAAATATGAGTCCTTTATCTTATGTATTAATAGATTTGTCTGAAAACTATTGTGTTTTTATAGACTTTATTCTATTTTTTTAATACCTTCTATTCTAAAGCCCTTTTGAGTTTTCTGTTCCTGTAAACTGAACTTGGACTTGACATTTGTGCTGGATTTTTTATCCTTAAGGTGGAGTGTTTTGTAGAGATTTTGTGTTTATCTGTGTACTGAATTCAGTCTGCTGGCACACTTTGATGGCAAACATTTATTGAAATCTGAGAACAAAGCTGTCGTAGTTTCAGTTCATATGGCAGTCTGTGATTGTTGGCTGTTCATTTAGAATCCATATAGTTTGTTTCCTTTTTATGGCAACCTACTGTTACACCAGTATTTTTATGCAGCAGAGTTTCTTAAAGCATGCTTCACAATTTCATAGTAAATACATAGAACTTTATCTTTTAAATAGTGGCCTTTCCTCTTCCTTTTAACATGATTTCTTTGAAAGCCTTTTGAAAAGCAATAGTCACAGTTTGTACATAGCTTCTGTTAAAGCATAAAGTGCTCTTACTGGAGGCTGAGTGCTATTTTATGCATGTTTCACCAGGTGCATGGTCAAAACAGACAGACATGCCAAGGCAAGCTGAAAGAATCATAAAGTCACTACTTCCCTAGGGCCTGAAATTACAAAGAAGAAATGGTCTTTAAACAAGCATTGCAAATGAATCTAATTGAATCTTTTCAGGTTCTGGTTTGCAAAGTACATATGCACATATGCTTGTGACATTTAATTGGATTTAATTTATCCAGTTCATCCTGTGAAGAATGCTCTGGATTTAATGAAACTACAGTATGAAAAACATTTAAATTAATCTTAGTTCTAAACAGAAATTCACTAACAAAACAAAATGTATTGAAAGGTGTTTTAGTCACAGCAAATCTGTCTTAACCTGCATGGATTAGGGGCAGAAGATAGAAATGGGGAGGAGGGCAAAACACATATGCGTGGGAGTATTTAGAATTATTTATGTGAAAAAAATACATCAGGGTTGTTTACAAATTACTGACAGCTAAGGTTGATTGAATTTGACTATTGGAATCCCTTCTGAACCTTCGCTGTAAACTCATTTTTATTAGGTGGAATGTTATGGTTTATTTTGTTGTGGACAAACTTAAAAGTGAATGATAGTGTACTGTGTTCTTAAATAGATTTACTTTTAAAAAACACGCAAAACTTACACACAATGTTCATTTAACTTGAAAATGAGCATCCATTACACACTAGCAGAAAATTAGGTGGAGAAGTGAGAAATTACTTTGCCAATTGTGTAACCCAAAAGTGGACTTTCATCAAGAACACTCTGTTAACACTACTCTTATGGTAATATGGGATCTTTAAGGATCAGAACAACAGAACGGTTTAAAGTCTCATTTGAAAAACAGGAAAGAACTACCATCATTTAAGTAGCATTTTTCTTTGGAATGATGCATAGCCCAACAGGCTATGAGGTGAGCCACCTGTCAGTGTTAAATTCCTCTACATTATGTGACAGACATACAGATCCACCCTTTTAAATTGGGCGGAGTATGCTGCGTTAAAACGCGGTAGGCGTGGCGCATCATACCTCATTTTAATTGAATTATAATAATAGTATCCGGAAGCACCTTTTAAAACCTTGTAAAACCACCAGGTGGAGCTAATAAAGCTAACGTCTCCTGTACAGCATTTGAGCTGTCGCCAGAAAATGCCTGGTTTCAAATCCCGGGCACTGCAGACGGACAATCTTTTTCCAATTAAGAATTTAAGTTGTATACTTTTTATACTTTTAATAATTTTAAATGGTGTATTACAGCATGTTAATCATTAAACATTAAAATGTCGGTATATTTTTTTAAAAGCAAGATTGCTCAGTTGGACAGAAGTACACAACCTTCCACCTTCATCATAAATATTTTAATAATGCATAAATATTTTATGTATCAAAGTCTTTAACTTGGTAATTTACATGGGTTCTGGCTTTAACGTGCTTGTTCTAACATTATTAAGCTTATATTCTGTACTTTATAAATTTTTTTAATGTTTTATCCTTTTCCAAGAATACGTAGTAAGAACACTACTTGCTGTTATTGTAAAAAGATAAATGTTGTAGTGATTTAACATCACTTCATAGCTATATTAATATGGAATCGTGTAACCTAGCAGCTAAAGTATCACAAGTGGATGTTTTGGAAACATTCTTACATCCGTTCTTTTAAAAAAACTTCTATTGTCCTTGTAGTGGTAATGGACAAAGCACTGCACCCAATGGTTCAGAGCGCTATCAGAGTATTACTTTCGGTTTGTTTCTTATATATTGAATACAAAAAAATAGTCCACTATTATAGCTTGTTGTTGGCTCTGGCGTGAATTTGTGTATCTTGATAAATTAAGTGATGGTATTGTGATTAAGGATTTCTTCGCAAAATTCTTTAAGTTAAACAAAGGAAGGAAGAAGGGTTATTTTTACAATTGGTACTCTGACATTCTGACTGATTTAATTCCCCTCATTTAGCTAAAATGGATACAGAAGTCATGCAGTAGTTACAGTAAAAGAACAAGTACTGTAATAGGTTGTGAGCTGAAGCCCTCACACCTGAAGAAGGCTTCACAGCTAAAACATTGTGTTTTCTCTCTTCTCTGTTCAGCATGGAATAAACCTATTACTTGTTCCTTTGCAGACTACGCATGCTGACGCAGCTACCCACCTGAAGTAGTTACGGTATATATATTCGAAGGTGCTCTGTTTTATTAACAGACAATCTGACTCAAACAAGTGTTGTACAGTGATATAGACTTGGGTAATGTCATCCCCATTATACAATGTGCTTATCGCACAAATCCTGCTAAACTAAAAATAAGACACAAGAAGAGTATTATTGGACAATGTTGTGAGGCTCTGGTGGAATTTCTCTGTAAACTGAAGAGTTATAGAGGAAACATGTTGTGTATCGCCTCTTTTTACACTTGTAAGAATATTCCAATGTTAATGCGACACGGAAGATATTATTAATAACCTTTTAAATCTGAAGCTGTTAACTCTACTTCACACCTGCATGTCAAGATCATGGTTTCAGAATAAAAAAACATCAAACCATTGATTGGATGAGAACGTCATGATTGTTTCGCAAGGATGTGAAATGTGACAATTTGTTACAGTTACCACCAGGAGAAGAAAAATTTAATTTTTTAATGTATTTGTGGCTGCTGCAGTGGCTTGCAATGGCTGGATAGTTAACACTTCCAAAATGCTTTGTTAAGTCTGTCCATGGGGGGGAAGGGGGGAAAGGGGGACTCCGAGGTACGCTGGGCAAACGTTCAAAGTCAAATTCTTCCACGAGGGGGGTACCTTTAAAGCGGAAACGATGGCACTGAATTTTTTGGCGTGCCCTCATTTTAAAGCCCTGGCCGAATATGAAGATAGTACATGCAGTTATAATTCAAACTGAATTAAAAACTCCACAGCCCAGTTAACATGGCGGTGCTTGTGATCCTTGCGATTAACCAACGAAACAGGGAGAAAATCAGTTACATGACTTTGGGGCTGAGTTTCGAAAGCTTAACCTATCAGCAACAAAGCGAAATTTACATGATATGCTACCTCAAACTTTCAGTTACAAAACTGTGTATGCCGCTTAAGCCTATTTGGCTTATTAGTTATGGAGGTGGGAAGACGTCCCCCCTCCCCTTCCCTCTGGGTGCCTGACTTGTTGCCATCTTTAACCATTCGAATCGCAGTAGTAGAGATGCATATGAAAAAACGTTAATCCCAGTTGCAATACAAATATATTTGTGTGGTAAGGGGGAGCAAAACATCAGTATTTACTGCTAGTAATCAGTGTAAGATTTATAGTTAAAATCTGAGAATAAATATAAAGTTAAAATCTCAACAAACAAAGAATGTAGGAAATGCGCACTTTTTCTGCAACAGAAATACACATAGAAAATAAATCCTTTCTGACATTTCAAATCAGTTTCGATCAAGGTCTCCAAAACTAACAGGAAAAAGAACATTTTCAGAGAGCAATTAACATTGTGTTTATGTATAATAGGTGATTAGATTTATGAGCAATCTAATTTCTTATTCGTTTAAATGGTGACATTTCAGCTGCAAAAGATCGCACCAGAGACAGCCGTATCTCTGTTTTTCATAGACGTTCAGCAAAGGGTGAATGAAAGAAGTCATGTCATGTGCAATAATTTGGTGATCAATAATAACAGTTGTAGGACAAGAAACAATAGATAGAGAAAACTTAAGCTTTTTGAGGCTAAAAATAAAATTCAGTCTACAAATTAAGGCAAATGAAAATTTAGGACGTTAAAGTGCTAGAGGTGTAAATAAATGTAAACATACAAAAATACACATGAGCAAAAAGTTTTAGAAATGGTGTGGGTGTTACTTTGAAATAAGCAAACAGAAAAAAGCAATGACTAGACATAGTGCAGAAGAGGGATGCAAGACACTTGCAAAAGCTTAGATATACAAAAAAAATCACAGAAAGGTGTCTGTTACAAAAGAACTTGCAAACATGAAATAGATTTGGCAGAGAGTGTGGGGCTTAAATAATCAGGTGCATTTCTGGCAGGGAGAGTATGAAGGTTTGATGGGATAGAGTCAGAAAATTAGCACACATAAAAAACAGCAATTCTGTCAAAGAGCCTTATATGAATTAATAGCAAACATGGTTTCATGGAGGGCTTCTCAGATAGTTGGGCATTCAGGTAGATTGCCAGGCAAAAGGATTTGTAAATATATTTTGTAAAAGCAGGTCAGTTGTTTGCAACACATAAAAGACAGTTTTCCAAGAACGTATAGCCTTTGTCAGTAATAAAACCACTAAATAAAGACATAAAAATAGAAATATTAAAGATTTTTTTAATTCAATGTTGGTACCAGGATGAATTGTTAGGTTGAGCTTAGTGTATATTTTATCGCAGAGAAGATTTTCAGAAGATTTTTTAGAAGATTGAAGAAGATTTTCAGAATACTTTTTAATCTAGCAGGATAGAGAAAGTACAGAAAATAGGTAGATTGATCAGATTAGTATGCAAAGCCATTTACTAAGAGGGTGTGAGAAGAGTGACAAAGTAACATCTCAAAGCAATACAGTAGGTGTAATAACAGTTATAAGGACCACAGATTACAAAAAAATATACTTAGAAGAAAGACAAGCAGTTAGAAGTGCTACCAAAATAAGAAAATGAAGCAGATACAGACACTAAATAAGTCGTCTGAAAAGAAAGGTTTTGAGGTTAGATTTAAATGCACTCAGGGTAATTGACTCTGATATCACCGGGGATACAAATCCAGAGCTCTGAGGTGCAGCTAGAGATGGTCCTGTCACCCACAGAATGTAAATGTTCTTGAGGACAGCTAGAAGACCAGAGTTAGACGGACAACGTTTGCAAGCTGGGGAGTAGACAGATACTAAGCCAGATAGGTACTGAATGAAGATGAGGATTTTGAAGTTGACTCAAAACCTGATAGGAAGCCAGTGCAAGGACATGAAGACATGTGTAATCCAACCCGATCAGGATTCTGGATGTCAAATTCTAAACATATTGGAAATTGGATTTAATTACCTCAGTGAACAGGATGTGCGTGTATTAATTCTAGAACAAAAGCCTTTCTTGATTTCTCTAGTTCCCTTTAAAAGAAACTATTATTCCACAATGCATAGTACCACATGGCCGGTATTTACATATGATATTTTGTGATTAAAACAAATTAACACAAGTAGTTTCTGAGAATTTAAGTGTTGGCTGAGTTATTGCAGGATGTAAGACTAGAGATGTAGGTAAGAGTAAGATAATTTGGGGAACGCTGTGGAATACACTGATAACAAGATCACTTCCACATAGGGTTAGGCATACTTTTGCCAAAATGACAGTAGATGTTATAGACTGCGGTGGAAGATGATGAAGATAACAGATTGTATGTTTACATAGATACTGAAATGAGGATTGCATTTTAGATTTTGTGTAGTTGCTAGCATTGAACTGTGTGTTGGATGCACATGAAATGAAGGATTGGGCAAACATAACGGATGCTGATCCACAGAGCCAGCATCTTAAGATGTTTATATTTAGAGGCAATTTGTTTAAATAACTAACTAGGTATGGATACTGATTTGCAAGAGAAGTGGAAAGGCTGTTTCCTTAAGCCAGCACTATAAAATAATTTATCCTCAGTGAGATGCTGCCATCTCATAGTGGGTTTCTAACACTGTGTATAGTTCCATCCACAAAGTGCCTTTACTTCCATCAATTTTCTAATCTGTTTATCCAGTACAGAGGATTTGGATCCTATCCCAACAAGCAATAGACGCAAGGCAGAATACACCCTGGATATAGCACCAGTCCATCACAGGACAGACAGACACAAACACACACACACCAGGGCCAGTTTTCCGTAAGCCAATTAACCTACCTGTATGTTTTGAACTGTGATAGGAAATCATATCATACATACGGAGAAAACCCATGGAACTCAGAGAGAACATGCAAACTCCACACACACAGGATGGCAGGAATTGAACCTAGGGCCCCAGTGCTGCAAGAGAGCAATGCTAACCACTTTGCCACCATTAGAAATGGATGGATAGCTTAGTTATCTTTCTACTTCACAGGTTTGCATGCATAATTTAATTTTGAAAGCCACTGAGACATCTGGTACTATTGTTGTATTTATGAAAAAAAAACATACAAAAAGCATGCTAACAACTGTGCCATCCTATTTTTAGTTAATATTTTTCCTTCCCCCCTATATTCTCATGTACAAGTAGAATAGTCGAACCTTCCAATGAAAGACAGGTTCCTTTCTCCCAAGACTGGGGGGAAACAGTCGAAACTCGCCACCCAGACTCGATCAACCTTTTTTAATAGCCTTGCAAATGCGCTCACACTGTAGGATATGCACTCGACGCGTCACATGTGTCACATTTACTGTACATGTAAAACAGTTGCTTTCCATTGCAGATGCGCTTTTATGCTCAGCTACTAAAATTTTCCTTTAGTTGTAAAATTCCATATAAATATTCAATATTAAGCGGATTGAAACATGCACAGTAAAGAAATCAAATGATTAAATCGTTTCACTAACAACCAATGCACCATGCGTTAACTTTGTCAGTGAAAAAAAATGACCACGGGCACTTTTCCTTCCCCGCAGGTTGTTTAAAAAAAACTCGCTCTTAATGGGCTAATCCTTCAGTCATTCTCTCTGGTGCAGTGCATCAGCTGGTCAGGTGACTGAAGGTGACTGACATTATTTCCCACTGTATTCTGGGGAATGTAGTTTTGACAAGAACCTCCATCTTGTCTCTATCACTCTCTCGCAATTCATCATGTGTGAATGAGTCAAATTAAAAATAAAACGTGTTTACAAAGAAAGTGGATTACAGTACTGTTGGGTATGCATGTTTGTAACACAGGGTCATTGTTATGATTTCTCTATTATGATCAAATCCCTCCATTCGTTCACTTGTGGTTATTTTGGAAACATTTTTTGACATGTTCCTTGTAACTACTGCTGTCGAAATTGTAGCAATAGACAAAATGAAACGCTTGGAGTTTGTAATGTAGGGGGCTCTGAACGAGTTAAACTTTGGTGCAGGACAAATAAATGTATTTCCCACAAGCTACACTGTAGTGGCAGTAAAGTAGCCGTTTGAAATTATTCATTGTTATTAATAAATCACTTAGCCTAGAAAATGTTGTGATATTTAGAAATATCAAAAATGTCAATATAGTGTCCATAATATTTGCCATTTTATTTTTTCAAAGAAATGTTTATTTGTTAAAAGAAATCTCAGAGTGGCGGCTGGGTTTGAACCCCTGTCCTCCAGCATGCAAGGCACATGCCTAAGCCATTACACCACACACGTAATCACAGGGGAATAAGTTAAACTGATGCAGACATTTACAAAGAAAGTGTACTACTGTGATAATTTGAGCTATATGAATATAATTATATCATTATTAATTTATTTAGATATGCAATTTCATATTATATTCCCTATTAATCAAATTCTAAAAAGTATGTGTTTTTTTACTGCATAATGAGCATAAGTATTCACAGAAAAGGTTAAAACATTATAACTTTTTATGAAGTATAAACTTAATGTAGTCAGTAGGAGCACGTAAAAACTTTTCCAAAATAACCACAGTATGTAACCGAATGAAAGACTTTGATGCTTAAAGTGTTTAGAAAGAAAGGGGAATAGTGCTGTGTAATTTTTAATTTAAACTACCAATACCAGCCATATACACTTTACGTAATATGTTTATGTTCCTAAATTAATATGGATTAATAATTAATATGGGTTTATGGCCTTCAGATGCGTTATGCTCCTCTACTCAGCTCAGCTACTAAAATTTCCCTTTAGTTGTAAAATTCCATATACATATTCAATATTAAGTGGAATAAAACATGCACAGTAAAGAGATTAAATGATTAAATCGCTTCACTAACAACCAATACACCATGAGTGCCCCTGTCTGTCATTTTGGCCAGCCAATCACGTACTGCGGTACAATGCGGCGAACTTTGGGTAATTTTGCGCGGTATGGGGTTGTACTGTGCATTTTGAATGGCTGCATCTGTATATCTGAGGAAACAAAATGCATGGGAGTGTGTTACAGTCACAGTAGAAAAAAATCTAGTACAAATAAATGTGTAATTGTTACATGTAAAAGTACTGAAAAGAAAATCAAAGCATTGTATATGACATGATTTTGTTTATATAGTTATTTTGACATTTATATTTAGCAGACTTAAACATGTATTTTCCTGGATTTAATTATTTTTAAATGTAATTTATAAATTGCTGACAACATTGGTCCTTATTAAAGCAAAATAAAACTTGCCCAACAAAATAACTGCTGTTGTGCTAGCACTGGAACTTTTAACAGGTTAGAAGAAATAGAAACTAGTTAATAAGGAACAGCAATTAAAAATTTCAACAGTACTTCTGAGATTGATAATTAAAAGAAGAATCTTGGAGACTGGGAATTCCACACATGCAGTACATTGCTCTCCAAGAGACCAACTTGGAAACATAAATCCAATGTGTATATTACTACAGGGTAATCATGTGGCAAAGGAAAGTCTGTCTAAAGAAATCCCCGTGTTATGGTAAAGCAGTTAAAAATATATTTTCTTACTAATTTTGGTACTTTTATCTATTTGTTTTTTATTCATTTCTCATATACTTCAATAACTGATGTCTCAGCTGTTTTCTTTTTGTAATGTAGGTTGTGCACATTCGGTATAACAGAAAAGGATTTCCTGTCTAAATGTCAACTGTGGTGGCCAGTTGCTTAGGCAGTTTGCCTGATATATCCAAGCAATATCTACAAGGAAGTCAAACTGACATGAGACCAGGAATTTGTGTTATGCGATCAGAAGGTATCAATACATCTTTTGACCCTGGTTGTCAGAAAATATGACTGTTTCTTGGAATGATTACTGCACCTGCACCTACAGTATAATATACTCTATAATAAACAACTATTTATTTTCTATTTTTAAATTCTTTATTTTACAAATAATATTCCAATTTTTACCATATGTGGAGTAAACCACTTCCAAGTGTACAGAACTTTCCTGAAATAGAAATTTCCTGAGACCTAAAAAACAAAGGAAACTGAGCCCCATGTATGTGATTATTATAGTCCTATTGTAATATTGTTGTCTTAATTTTGGAATAAATTTGGAACTAAAATATAAGGGTTTGTCAAAATTAGTGACAAACATTACCATGTGATAGTAAGGGTCAAAATATAGCATTGTAATAGGAAATATATTAGAAATCTTATTTATAAAAATATCAGTCTGAGGAGATCTAGAATGAATATTTTATTAATTCATTTGATTTATTTTATTTTATATTACAGATCATCAACATATGGTATTTGTGTATTAGGTTGTGTTGTTTTATAACCTGTAGTACCTGACTCAAAATATTAATTTCTATAAATTATTTAAAACTGTTTTAAAGGTGTGAGGAATTTATGTGGTTCCCTTTCAAAGATGGAATATAGTCATCACCAAAAGTGTTTTGTCACTGATATCTGCAAACTTGGTCATTTTGAATTATTGTATTTGATTTATTGTTCCTTGTGTGAGAATCAGATTCTTCAGCCTCTGGTTTGTGTTGAATTACTTGATTTATTAAATTGTTAACCCTTCAAGCTTTTTTTCATTTTCTCTTAGCCTCTTACCATCTCTATCAGACAGACTTTCTGGATATTACTTTAGTGTATTTCACTAAATAGTCCCTTGTGCAATGTGCTAAACAAGTGACAGTGTTAACAACCACCTTGGCTCCATCTGTGATGGAACAATTCAGATGAATCTTCGCGAAACGATTGCCATCATCTTTCTCTTTAATCAAAAGATGGTGGTATTGAATGTTGCCCCCTAGGAGAGAATCACTTTCTCCCTTGCTATAGCAAATACAGTACCCATTGGAACAGTCCTCTTGGGTATTATCCAACAGAGCTCACCATCATTTATTAGAGGATATCTGACATCAGTCAAACAAGGTGGAGGTAGGCCACCTAACTGCACCCTACAATGTGCAGGGACCAGTTGAAGCTAGTGGGTGGTGATGAACCTGGTTCAAATAGGTTAGGGGGGCATTGTTGCCATCTGGCAAAGATATATTGCCAAAAGCACCTGAGCAATGTAAGCAAGAATATGCATAACACTTTATGCACCAGACTCTCTTGTGTTTAACTCACCAGAGCCTTGCAAACTATTGAAATGGTAGAATAGCTTTATATTCATGTATTCAACATGCTGGGGCATGAACGAGAGAGAGCATTCTTACATTATGAAAAGGACGCATGACAAAATCCAAACACTTTATATTTTCATAATCAAACACTAGACAAATTTAGTAGAATTTACACATTCACCAAGGATGGTGTTGTGCAGGAAAGGTTCTTTAGTAAAATGTTTTATAGGCATACGTTTAATAATGTAAAGGCTTTAAATTAATGACCTTGGAAGTGTACAGTATATGACTCCATGTCAATGATAAATGGAGGCTTAGTATAGTTTTAATGTTATGAATACGTATAATCTACTGTATATAATAATTTGCACTTATCCAAATTGTTTAAAAAACAGGCACAAAACTAATGCTTTCATCTTTGCTCATTAGATTGTCAGGTATTTTAAAAGAGAGAGCAGTAGAGAATTTAAATTTGATTCAGATAATTCAAATCTTTAAATTCAAATAAGAAACTCTCATGTTTCAATATTTTCTATTTACAATGTATACATGTCTGAAAATCTAAAAACACACGTAAATGTGCTTGTATGAGAATATTCACAAAGGACACAGTCCATAATTATTTACAAGATAATTCAGCTAGAATGATGTGCAAATCATAAGAGGCTATTCAAAATGCTTCCATGAAGATATCTTGGATCTTAAGGGTTGCTGGCCTGGTTTCTGCTTTCTCTGCAAATGAGACATGAAAATACTATCACTGTGCATCAGAACAATCAAAGAACAACTTTGGAATGGTTAAAGATTATACATAATCTCTATTAAAAAGGTGACACTGGCATTCTGTCACTGCAATGGAAAACAGTACTGCATCAGACATTCAATGGAATGCTTATTCCCTTTGAATACTAATACTCTCTAATACTTAATATTAAGGGCATTTGTTTTTGGTAATATCTGAAATAATGTTTCAGTCAGTGTATGTTTGTGCAAAAAATTTAAATATGTTTAAGTTAAAATGATGAAGACCAAACACCAAATACTCTGTCAATATGCTTATAATTTTCTTCAAATCATTATCACTTTCTGTAGTTTCTAGAGCTATTTTCTGTATCCATGGAAATGGATTCTAATGTAATGGGTTAGATAACTGTTAACTTGGTGTGTTTTAGTAAGATAAAGCTTACTTTGGTATTTATGAAGAAAGCTCTGTGCTATATTCTGTATGCTGTCATAAACATAAATAATACATTCATTTTCTGATTAAAAAACATTTACCTGGAATGTTTTACTACATTGCAGTTACAGTTACTCAAATTAAATAAACTACTTAACATGAAAATATATGTGATGCTGTAATGAGAAGAGACAAAAATACTGTATGGTCTTTGATCATTGTTCCATGATAAATAATCTGAATTCACTTTCTTGAAGCTAAGTCATATGTGACTTTTTTTCTAAAAGAAAATAATGACAGTAGTTAAAATAGAGCCCTGCTCCTACCAGACCTGCCTGATACATGGTCTGGTTATTGTCAATATTATGTAGATCTGCTTTGTGTTACTGCAGTGGTGCTCTACAGTGCTGTAACTGTTTGTCTGCAATGCAACAGCTTGTCTTCTGTTTCCGGTTTCATGGCAAATCTACAGTACAGAACCCACACATCAGGAATACAGTCATGCCATCACATTTCTATTTGTTACCAATGGCTCAAGTCCAGAGAACCAATCACAGGAAACATCTCTTGACTACAGAACAGAACATTCAAGTGAGTTAATCAAAAACTGCCAATTTTAAGTATGTATACCAAATTCCGAATAGAAGGATTTGTCTCGCCTAATTTGCCTAATAATAGCCTAATTTGTCTCGCTAAACTCCAACTAACAGCTCAGCACAAAAGAAAACTGTTTTGAATTTAGATTGCACAAGCTGAAAGCCACATAGCTACTGTCTTTAATCAAAGTGTTGTCTGCCTTCACATCTGTGCCACAGACCCACAAGGACCTTTTCTTACACAAAAAATAAGCTTATAATAATAATAATAATAATAATAATAATAATAATAAACTTTATTTTATATAGCGCCTTTAAAGGTGGCTTCTCAAAGCGCTTTACAGGATGACAATAACAATAAATAAGAAGACTACACAAGACAGGACACAATTATAATTACAACAATACAACAATAACAATAGAGGAGACCGTGGAAGATGGTATTAAGAAATGCAGAGGGGTGAAGAATGGAACCAGTTAAGTAAAGGCTTTTCTGAAGAAGAAGGTTTTGAGTCTGGATTTGAAGGAGTTTAGAGAAGGTGACTCTCTAATATCCTTGGGCAAAGAGTTCCAGAGCTTGGGGGCATAGCAGGAGAAGGCCCTGTCGCCCATACAATGTAGACGGGCTTGGGGGACAGTAAGGAGGGCAGAATTTGAAGAGCGGAGGTTGCGAGGTGGGGAGTAGGGCGATAAAAGTTCAGACAGGTATTGAGGTGCCAAGCCATGTAAAGCCTTGTAGGTGAGCATGAGGATTTTAAAGTCTACGCGGAATTTGACCGGAAGCCAGTGCAAGGACTCCAGGATAGGAATAATGTGAACACTTGTACTAGACCTGGTCAGGATTCTAAATTGAACATGGAACTTGAATTATCCCCTAACCAGTGTTATACTGCCATTAGTGAAGATAACAATATCAAAATAATCCAATTTAAAAATGCTTCAGAAACATAATAAATAATCATCATTTAATATAAAAAATCATAATAAATATTGATTGAACAATAAAATACATTAAACAAAGTAATATACAATATTAATCTTAACTGTATATATTAACTACAATATTAAGGTGTGCGTAGGTAAATGCTCTTGTTTGGCACACAAGCACCTTTTATTAATCCTCGATCAGCCAGCAATGGGTAACAGAGACAAACTTGAAACTCAGTGTTGACACATACACTAGGGAGGTAAATGAGACACATACGCAGGTTCAGGGTGGTTACACATTAAGGGATAATAACAGACAAATACACAGGTAAACACTAAACAGCTGTCTACACAAATGCAAATGGGGGCTATTTACGTTAGCAGAATGACCTAGTGGTCACTCAGTGCTCTCACACCTCATCCCCTTGCTATAACTCCCAGCCTTCGTAGGTGTTGGTGGCAGATGTGTGAATATGTGTGAGGATTTCTTTGCTCATTATTTAATGATCTTAATTATTCATTACTGCTGTATAAATTTAATGTTGACCAGGGGAAAATCAAAAGAGCATAAAAGATAGGGCTTGATATCATGCATTGACAATTTGAACTTAGAATAATTTCATAGGCACAGCACTTAAAAAACAGTTGTAGTTAGTCCTGCCTGTAATCCAATAAAATTGACTTATTTTACAAACATAAATAGAACATTCAACATGGACTAATAAGGCAAACAAAAAGATTGTACTGTAGAGCTAGATGACTTATTAAAATGTATACTTAAATTTACCTGTATTTTTAGTGAACAATATGTTGTCAGATGCAATGAATAATGTTTTTATCCAATCTGCAATGTATACTAATATATACTGTATGTTCAAAAGATTATTTTAGTTCCAAAATATATTGTTTCAAATATGATTGTATTCCATAATTATCTAAAATCATTATATAAATATGGAATACAGATCTAGCCATCAGAAAGCTTGATGCATAATGCACAATACTTCTAATAGAATACTTCATTACACCCACCACCTTGTTAGTTTTTCATCTGATGCTGGACTGCACTACTTTGTAAAACCACCAGGTGGCACAGTGAATGCTGAACGTGGCATGTAAAGGAATTTTGGGCCATCATGCGAAATGCTCAGTTCAAATTGCAGCCAGTGTCCCATAATAACATTTAATTTATGTACTATATGTACTAAATATTAAAATAATACAAATAAAAGTAGGGCTGTTTTACAAAGCAAGATTACACAGTCAGATATATAAAAATAGTTTATTGTTATATGCATCATTGAACACAGTGTTTTTGTTAGGTTTACATTCCCATTAAAATAATCTAGATTTATCTTAATGCTAATGTAAGTCAAAAGTAATTAATAAAGACAATTTTATTTTAGACTTTGATTATAAAAATATATTATACACATACTGTAGTGGTTTTACCATACAGCATCGTACTATGTTTAAGAGTGAATAAACACAAATAATCAATTGCAACTAACCCAAAGTAACAACGGAACAGTGGAGCGTTCCTGATTATTCTGGTAATAATGTTGTCACCAAGCATCAATGAAAATGATTGTAATATTTAAGTAAAATTGCAGTCACATCCCAGTTATTCATAACAAAGTTTATAAATATTCATAACAAAGTTTATAAATACATGTGGTTATTAATAAAAGTGTAATGTATGAATAATGAAGTTTTAATATATATTTTTATTAGTAGATGTATAACGGCTAATGCATGTAGATCCTTTCGTATGTGAAAGTGCTAGTTTTCAAATATCCTGGGTGGTGAAGAAAGCTGAAACTAAGGAAATACATATCTAAATGGATTGTGAGTCTTAAATGTGTTCTGCCACATCTGGGTGATAAAAGAGAATACATTTGTTGTAGTTTTATTATAGAGTGATGGACTCTATGTGTGTGTTTCCCAAGGGAAAGTAGGGATATTGGGGATTTGGGTATACAGAGAAGAGAGCTGTATAGGCAAATGTAAGGGTACCTTAAAAAACAAAACTCTTATCGCCATCTTTTCAAAAAGGGATTATCTAAGACAGTTTTTCGCAACACTGTTCCTACTCTGTTCTGTGGCTATGGTCCAATAAAACTGTGTTGTAAACATCAGAGTGTGCCAAATGTCCTGGAGACAGAACAGGAGGTTCATCCAGTTGATAGCAAGGTTGTTTGTAACTGCATATGCCACAGTGACAGTACTGGCTCTTAATGGACTGTTACACAGATCAAGTGAGAGAAGCGGTTTCAAAATTCTAAAGGCTCACAAGATCAGATGTACAGCATTGAACTGAAATAACCTGAAAAGATCTGTTATAGAAGTCTCTAAATTTAATATTTTTAGAGCTGCAAATATATATATATATATTTGCACTTGTAGATGAAATTTACTCCCATGTACCAGCACCTTATATATTAATGGTAATTGATTTTTTTTTAAACAATTTGCAAACTCCATTGTATGGAATATGCAGTACACGTCTTAGTCAGTTATTGTTCAACATACCTGTACTTTACTTATCTTAGTCACTTTTTTCAAATGCAAATGATCCACAACATAAATTAAATAAACCCTCTTAAATGAAGTGCAACAAATGTAGCCCCTGAAATTGTATTAAACTTACATTTTATAGTATTATAGACACAAATGTATAAAACTATGCATAAAACCAAAATAGCGATGTGTTCCTTTATGGATCACCCTCTATATCATTTATCATTGGAAATAAATAATTAATAATAATATTAATAATAATAATTCCTTACACTTATATAGTGCTTTTCTGGACACTCCATTCAAAGCGCTTTACAGGTAATAGGTACTCACCTCCACCACCATCTGAATGATGCAACGGCAGCCATAGTGTGCCAGTACTATGGCATCATCTGTTAGTGGAGAAGAAAACAGAGTGGAGATTGAAATGGAGATTATTAGGAGGCTGTGATTAGTAAAGGCCAATTGGAAATTTGGCCAGGAAGCCAAGGTACAGATGCAGCCATTCAAAATGCATGGTACAAACCAGCACCGCGGGCAACTACGTGTGCGCCACCGCGCCATACTGCGGTACGTGATTGGCTGGCCAAAATGACCGACAGGGGCATTCGTGGTGCATTGGTCGGTAGTGGAAAGATTTAATCATTTAATCTCCGCTTAGTATTGAATATTTATATGGAATTTTACAACTAAAGGGAAATTTAAGTAGCTGAGCATAGAAAGAAGAAGAGCATAACGCATCTGAAGGTCCGATTCACCATGCCTTTCACATGCTCATAAACAATATTAATTTAGGAACCTTAAACATATTATGTAAACTGTATATTGCTGGTCTCGGTAGTTTAAAGAAAAAATACACACCAGTATTCCCTTTCTCCATAAACATTTTAAGCATCAAAGTCTTACATATGGTTATTTTGGGAACATTTTTACATGCTCCTTCTGACCAAATTCTGTAAGTTTATATACTTTGTGAAAATTGATCGTTTTAACCTTTTCTGCGAATACGTGATGGGATTGTGATTGTGATTAAGGAGTAAGGATTAAGGATTTCTTCCCGAAATTCTTTAAGTTAAACAAAGGAGGGAAGGAGGGTTATTTTTACAATTGGCACTCCAAGATTCTGACTGATTTAATTCCCCTCATTTAGCTGAAACGGAAAAAAAAATATGCAGTAGTTATATGTATTGGAAGGCGCTCTGTTTTATTAACAGACACTCCGACTCAAACCTGTGTTTTACAGTGATATAGACGTGGGTAATGTTATCCCATTTAAACAATGTGCTTATCACGCAATTCTACTAAACTGGAAATTAGACACAAGAAGAGTATTATTGGACAATGTTGTGTGGCTCTGGTGGAATTTCTCTGTAAACTGATGAGTTATAAAGGAGAGACGTTGTGTATCACCTCTTTTTACACTTGTAAGAACATTCTGTAGCACTCCGGGGTTCACGTGGGTATGCGCCTTCGCCTCTGCCGCCTCAGGTCGGCCCCCCACCGTCAGGGACTCAAACCCGGGCCTCTGGCCTCACTCAACAGGAATCCAGCCACTTGAGCTAAAGGGAAATCACCTGTCACCTGTAGTGACGTCCCCACGCTGGTAAGCTGGCTCTCACAACCAATGGTGGCCGTATGCGTTACAATTCCAATGTTAATGCAACACGGAACATATTATTAATAACCTTTTAAATCTGAAGCTGTTAACTACTTCACACTTGCATGTTAAGATCACGGTTTCAAATAAAAAAATTCAAACCTTTGATTGGAGGAGAACGTCATGATTGTTTTGCAAGGATGGGAAACGTGACAATTTGTTACAGTTACCATCAGGAGAAAAAATATTATTTTTTTATTTATTTGTGGCTGCTGCAGTGGCTTGCAATGGCTGGATAGTTAACACTTCCCAATTTCTTTGTCATTCTGTCCATGGGGGAAGGGGGGAAAGGGGGAAAGGGAGGGGGGGGTGCTCTTGACAGCTGACACTACTCCATACGCTTAAGTGAAAAATTAATAAAAACGCCAATGTAAATGTCATATTTACAATTTGTTGAAAAAAAAGTAAAGTTCTCTTAAGCTTTCTCAGTCAAGTATGAGAATTCACCTAGGGAGCTGTGTAAGCATGCGTAGGCAGCAAAAGATCAGCTAAATAGGGAAGAAAACGCTTTCAGAGAAAACAATGTTTCAGGTGTGAAGAATACAGAGCCCCCATTCAATTTCAACCTAAACCTGTCCCCACACACCCTGCCCCCAATGCGATTAGAATATACACAAAGCACTGAAAGCTTTACAGGTATTTCGCATAGGGATAGTACGTAATTCCGGCTTTATGAACTCATACCTGGGATTCGATTAATTCAAAATACGTTTTTTAAAAAAAACTGCACCAGGTACTAGATCTTGTGTATATTAAAGTTATATCACTGGGCACTGGTGGACGGTGCGCTATTTTGTCAGCAACCTGCTAATCTGTTTAACACCAGTAGAAAACATGGTTTTATTTCTATACGGAATGTGTGTTGCGTTTACAAAATTAAAGTGTTTCAAATGTTTAATTAAGAAGTAAAAAGAGCTTAGAGCTTACACAGAGACTCAAACTACAGTATGGAAAAATGAGTGTTAAGAAAAAACAGGACATTTGATTCCTGGTTGCCTTATATTTATTAAAAAAAATGAAATACAAAATAAGATAGAATGACATGTTCTTGCCTAACACAAACATTGCGTGACTGGTTGCAGGCTCTGTGTCATTTTTTCACAAAGTTATTGACATCTGAAACATTGTTTCTCATAAATAGATATTTTAATTAGCAAAGCCTATGAAAACTGAAGAAAAAAATGACTCTTAAAAATATACAAGAAGCTTGAAAGTATTATTATTATTTAATTATTATAATTAAATTAATACAGTTAATAATGACCACACACATTATTATAGTTTCAGTGGTTTTTTTAAACTGCTTTGTTAATCTCAATTCAAATTATAATATATACGAATTTGTTTTAAGGCTTGAGGTGTCTGTTAAATTGCCCCGCTGAGTAAAGTTTTTTTAAATTAAACCGGTTGAACAGTTGACAGTATTCACGTTTGCTAATTCACATTTTTATTTCATTATTAATATAACTTAACATTGAATATGTTAAAATATATATACAAAAAACCCTGAAAAACATTAAGATAGTGTACATAATACTTCATCATGCATGAATGAGTCAAATTAAAAATAAAATGTGTTTACAAAGAAAGTGGATTACAGTAATACTACCAGCTATATAAATACATATATTTAGATCCTTAAATTAATATCATTGTTAATTTCTTTAAATATGCGATACCATATTATATTCCCTATTAATCAAAATCTAAAAAATATGTGTTTTTTTACTGTGATAATGAGCGCAAATATTCATAGGAAAGGTTAAAACATTGTAACTTTTTATGAAGTATATAAACTTAATGTAGTCAGGAATACCTGTCGGTCATTTTGGCCAGCCAATCATGTACTGTGGTACAACATGGTGAACTGTAGATAATTTTGCGCGGTATGGGGTTGTACCGTACATTTTCAATGGCTGTATATCCCCAGTACCACTAATTACTAAAAACAGCAATATAATATAAATCTTAATTAGATTTCAACATCAGAGAAATATCTTATTAAAGCTTTAGGTATAGAAAAAATAAACGTAGTGACTTTAAAATCATAGTATTTAAAAGGCCTGATTATGAGACCAAACATAGTGCCGGAGTCCACAGCACACTAAAACATAAATTAATCTTAATCATAATTAATTCTGTTATTTTTTACAACTTACAAGTGATCTCCAATATCTTCTAAAATTGAGACTGAACAGAAAAAAATGTTTTTTTTTCACTCTAGTAAAGCCTTTTTAAGGAACCGTTGTCATAAACCGATAATAACACACCAAAATACAACCTAAAAATCAAAATCTGAGCTAAATATATACAATTAGATGTTATAGGCACTGAAAAACAGTTTACCTATCTGCAAAATCTCTGGGTCAAAGGAAGCTGAAAGAGTAGATTTGTTTGGCTGACCATGAGGACCAAGTCTGAAAAAAGGGGGTCTATTTGGTTCAGATTGATGTCATTCATTATTTTTTTACCATTCAGAACCCTAGGAGTCGTCACTGCCTCTGTAACATGACACAGGAAAGAAATAAAAACCCTTAGCCAGGCTTTGTTTAATTAGTAGCCAGAGGTCATCTATGGACAACTCACACCTGCTGATAATCTGGTAGTGAAAAAATAAACAATGGAAACTCATCTAGCACTGCCTTGAGGCTTATATAGTAACTGCAATAGCTATTATAGCTTTTAATATTTTTTAATTGTTTTATTTATTCTCTGGGTATGTGAACATTATCATTCCCAGGTCCTATCTTCACAAAAGATTATGTAGAATTCTTTATATTTGTCCAATTTGTCTCCAGTTTTTATCTAAGCAAGTAGATACATACAGATGCACCAAAAATGAGCGGTAAAACTCCGTACTGTGAGAAATTATCTGCAGTTAAGCGCGTTATACAGCAGTATGGTTGGCCAAAACGACCGACAGGCGGCACTTGTGGTGCATTGGTTGTTAGTGAAATGATTCAATTAATCTCTTAACTGTGTATGTTTAAATCCACTTAATATTGAATATTAATATGGAATTTTACAACTAAGGGGAACTTTTAGTTGCTGAGCATAAAAATAAGAGGAGCATAACCTCATAAACAATATTAATTTAGGAATTTAGGCTGGTAGTGGTAGTTTAAATAAAAAAAAACACAAACTTTCCACTTTCTTCATAAACATTTTAAGCATCAAAATCTTTCATTTGGTTACTTGCTGTGGTAACTGTGGTAATTTTGGAAAAGTTTTTACGTGCTCCTTCTGACTATATTAAGTTTATATACTTCATAAAAAGTTATAATGGTTTAACCTTTTCCATGAATACTTGCGCTCATTATCACAGTAAAAAAGCATTATTTTTAGAATTGTATTAATAGGGAATATAATATGGAATCACATATCAAAAGAAATTAATAACGATATTTAAGAATTTATTTTCTTAAAGCTCAAAGTATTATCGTAGTCCACTTTCGTTGTAATCATCTGCATTAATTTGACTCATTCACCCATGATTACTTGAAAACCTTTTGCCTGCCCTTTTCTACTATAACTTAAGTTGTCAAGCGGCGCATTGGTGTAATGGCTTTGGCCATTTCAAGTCTGTGCCAATGCACTGCACGTACAAAAAAGAGACGCTCTTTTCCTCTGGTTTAACAGTCTGCGTGGCAACAAAACAATCAGAATAAACGAGAGTGTGACGTTACTTTTTGTCAATGAAAAAATAGTTCATTTAGGTGTCTTTCTTTCATTTGGATTGCATGTTTAGCATGAAACAACTCGGGGTTATTGTTATGATTTCTCTTTTATTATCGAATCCCTCAACTCGTTCACTTGTGGTTATTTTGGAAACATTTGACATGTTCCTTATAATATTGCTGCAGATACTGTTGCAATAGACCATGAAACACTCAGAGTTTGTAATGTAGGGCGCTCTGATTGAGTTAAACTTTGATGCAGAACAAATAAATGTATTGCCTACAAGCTATACTGTAGTGGCTTTAAAACTATACAACATTGCGCTGTATGCATGTGGCACGTCTTTGTTCAACTTTTAAAACTGCAGTCTGGAAAAATTAGTGTTAAGAAAAAACAAGACATTTGATTGCTGGTTGCCTTATGTTAAAGAGCAACAATGACACCAGAGCGTGCTACTGAAAATTCCTTCCCCTCCTCCAGCAGAACTGTCTAATCTACATAAAACCTAGCCTAGCCTTTGTGAGAAGTACGGAGCTGCTTTACATAAAGTGGCAGCAATGGAATATACAGTAGTAGGTAAAAGTTAATTTCAAGCTGAAAAGAAAAGACTCAGCGTGTCTCCTCTAGAAATCTTAAGCTTACAGACTGTCTAAGGTCATTTATTATTAATAATATCTTCCATATCGCATTAAAATCGGAACGTTTTGTAGTGTCAAACAAATGACAAAGTTCAGGTGTCTGTGAAGCATAAGTCCCTTTATTCATATGCATATGGAAGACCGGCTTGCGACCACCAGACTTAAAAAATAAGTAGCTGAAGATGATCCTTTATACCTTAAAACACAAAGAGTTACTATGACATATTCTAAAAAAATGATAAAACAGCAACACCTGCCAATTAATTATATCTAAGTTGCAGACTAGTTAGCAGTTAGTTCTTTTCATGTTCTGGGCGTATAGCCAGATTACCAAATACATGCCCTTATCTTACTGACCAAGGACAGGCAGCATCTTTATATATATTTGAGCACAAAACCTACGTCAAGCCACTAAACTGCATAGTTTGCAAAAAACATACAAAAAATGAAAATGATATTATTATCCCACTTCCTGGGCATGTCTCTTATCTCTTCATTCTTCAGTTTCTTACAAGTGTAAATCCACCTATTTTCTAACTGCTTTATCCAGGATAAGTTTCACCAATACTATTTGGTAACATTTTTTACGATTTTGTCAGACTTAAGAATGCTTTGACTGACGCTTAAAGATGTAACATAATGCGTACTATGGTAAAAGAGCTATTGAGCACAGAACATCTTCCCGCCTGTGAAAAGATTTACACATAGTTTATTTTTATCGGTGTGAAAACAGGAAATACCTAGGGAGTTTCAGAAATTAAACAGGGTCTGGAACACCCTGTCTCAAACATAGACATTTAATAAATGGAAGTTTCTGAAAACAGTGACAAATCACCCCAAACAAAATATAATTTTAGAATACAAACAGTTTGAAATTATAAGTTGTTATTTATAAATCACTTAACTTTGAATGTTGTGATATTTAGAAATAGCAACAAATTCAATATAGTGTTGATAATATTTACTATTTTAGTTTTTCAAAGAAATGTTTATTTGTTAAAGGAAAACTCATGGCCGGAGCTGGGTTCAAACCCCTGACCTCCAACATGCAAGTCACATGCGAAAGCTACTGTATAACACCAACGTGCTGCTTGACAACGTAAGTTTGATGCAGATGTTTACAAAGAAAGTGGACTATGGTAATACTTTGAGCTTACACCCCGTCAAAAGTAATTTATTATTAATGTTATTAATAATATCTTCTATATTGCATTCAAATTGGAACATTTTTACCAGTATAAGACATGATACACAACGTGTCTCTTGTATAACTCTTCAGTGTAATTTTTAATCAGTTTAATGTTTAACATGATGTAATACAAAGCTTAAATTATTAAAAGTCTAAACAGTATACAACTTAAATTCTTCAATTGGCAAAAGATTGTCCCTCATTATGACCGTGATTCAAAACCGAGAGTTTTCTGGCGACAGCCAGATTTTGGAAGAAACTGAAAAATTAATAAATCCTGTCTGAGATAAAACTAACTTTGTACCTAAAGTGGTACTTAAAGTCACTTTTGGAACGTATAGCCACCCTTACAAATTAGAAATGGTTATGTTAGAAAATGTTTGCTATTCTAGTCCCTGAGATCTTATTTAAGTATTGTTTGTGGGTGATTAGAGGAATATTGAATTATGCTGTTCAAAAAAAGAAATTGCTGTTCAAAAAATAAATTGGTGTATGAAGTATGGTGTGTCTTTGGAAATTAAAACAATGATGGATCAGATCTGACACATACTGTATACAGTACATACAGTAAACATTTCTACATGGAGATAGAAGAAATACATTTACAGGAAAAACATTTTAAGAAAAATAGTTTTGATATAATATGTAATGGGATGTATTATAGCACAACAAATGAGTATATGAACCAGTTTTTAAAAGTATAAATAAATACTGCAGCTGGGTGAAGGAGTAGCTAAGAGTGTGACTAAGGGTGTGGCTTTAACACTGAAAGGGGGTGGGCATACAGTAAATCCCGGTGGGGCACAGTCATTATTCCTACTGTAGCGATACAGGGACATTCTTTGCAAGACACTCATTAGTCTTCGTAACTTGCAGTACATATATCTAGTGGGCAGTTTAATTTGGCACAAAGTCAGTTTGTACTCTTATAGCTTAGGAAAACTGAGTCATAATGTAGGTTGATGCACATTGCACTAAGACATTCATTAAGTGTGAATAAGGAATGATTTAGAACAAATCAATTTAAAGGTGTACTGGAAACGTTCTTTTCCATTAAACCCAGATGTAGGACAGAGAAGAAACAGAGCCGATTTGAAAAGAATAGAATAATGAGATGGGGTGCCCTATTTCCCCCTAGATCGTGTATCATGTAAGCTTTTCATTTTTTAATTTGCAAGTGTTAATTTGTGTATTCTTTGATGTTATGCGTTAAGTGGTTTACACATAAGAAAAATAATTCTAACTATTCTAGGATAAAAAAACATATTAGAAATCCATTCTTAAAATCCATGTTGTGATGCAGAAATAAATTTGCATTTTAGTTTCCTGATTGCCATTTGATAAGGTTTTTAAAACATGCAACATCAGGATGCCTCTCCTTATAAACCATTCCACATATTCAAGGTTAGGTAAATCATTATTTCAAATGCTAGTGAAATAGAAAATTTGCGAAATGTGGCTTTCAAAGAGAAGATCCTTGGAATCTGTAAAACAAGATGAAGCATAAGTCAAAAGTCATATGGTGGTGTGGTGGTTAGCACCACTGTGTCACAGTTGCAGGGTACTGTGTTTGATTCCAGGTTGGGGTGCCTGAATGTGGGGACTATGCATATAAGCCCCTCTTTGTGTAGGAATCTACTTGGATTCCTCCCAAAAATGTAAAGGTTAGGGTTGATGGGCTTAATTATTATAATTAGCTGATTTATTCATAATCATCTCTTGAATTCAAAAATATTTTTTTTTGTGCATCAATAATTTAAGTGCATAAAGGAAGGAAAATAAAACATTTCTGACACCTCACCTTCCACTGTCATCTTGCACTCTATGATTTCTCATTCTACAGTCACACATTCCCAGCACTTGCTCTGCATGAATTCCACCTTCCTCCCACACACATCCACTTCCTCCTGCCATCAACAGAATAGCTGCTGTATTGGTTTTCAAACACCTTTTATTCACCATGTTTAAAACCGTTTTAATATTGTTTTAAATATCACATTTGGCTGTGCAACCAGTTTAGTTTCAAATCATTCTTTAATTAATTAATTATACAATTTATTGTACTGTTTTTTTGTATTATGTTAAATGTGTGTTTTTAGATTAATAATACTGTATATGTAATCATAACAAACAGGGTGGGGTGTGAGTAAATAAGAGGTTAAATAAAAACTCATTTTGAAACCAGCCTGAATGCAAGCAAAAAATCCCACTAGTCAGGGAAAACTGAGCTAGCTCATAAGCCATTTTTAATCTTATCTAAACAATTTGGTGGAAAAATAAGCAAGAACTTGAAAGACAAACAGTTGTTAAACACCAACATTAAATACATTAACATTTTCAAACTAGTATATTCAGACTACTATGTACGGTTTTAATATGAGAAACCCTGAACACAACTCAACATTTCCACATAGTGGAATAGTTAGTGCATTACCACTACTGACAAACCCCAGGAGCAACATCAGCTTCAGAAGTTTTTACTTCTAAGAAAGAGTTATACTTTAAAATGATAAGATCTGCAAATGGCAGGGGGGCAGTTGGCTTTAGTAGTTTAGGTTTAGTAGCTAAATTAATCTACATTTTGTATCTTAAAGGTGCCCAGAGTTTGGGCCTCAACCACCTGGCTGAGAGCTGGTTCCAGATGCCCAGTACTCTTTGAGATGTTTCTTATACTCTGTCCTACATGAATTCGCCTTAACGAATTCCCCTTCTCATTGTTTTATTTCTGAATATGAACCAGAACATGTTTGCATTTTTTTTCCTTGGAAGCTCTGGTTTCCTCCCACAGTCCAAAAACATTCCAGTGGGTTAATTGGCTTCTGGGAAAATTGGCCCTGGTGTCAGTGTGTGCTTGTTCATGTTTGTGTCTGCCTTGCAATGGACTGGCATCCCCCCATGAACCTGTATTGGATAAAGCAGTTAGAAAATGGATGGATTTATAATTGCAAAAAAGTTCCATTTCAAATAAAATATGGAAGACATTGTCTTCAAAATTTATTGACTTAACAAATACAGCTTTAGAAACATTTCAAATATTACTAAACTCTGTTTATAAAACGGATAGTTCCAGTCCTGAAATCTGATTGGCTGACACGCTTTCGAAGCCGTGCTATATTCTCTGATATACGCACACCCCGGATAAGGAAGAAAGCTTGGATTCTCTGGTATTTGATACATGTATTTTCTTCTGCTGTCTTTGTTGTGCTGTTGAGGATCCTTGTGATTTTTTGTGCTCTCGTTGAATGATAGTATCGCATAGTTTAAATCATTTTCATTCTTAGATATTGTCAAACGCTCAATTAAAAGAAAGGGAGATTATGTCTGTTATAGTTATAGCAAGAGTTTGCTACGGAGTTATTGGAAACCCAATTTTAATGACAAAGCCCTGGAGTGATATCCTGACAGGCACCAAAACCAGCACCAGTGGAAGCACTCAAATAAATGTGCTAAAGAAATAAACAAAAAAAAAGTCACTTATTCCTTTTTATTGGCTAGCTAATGTCTTCTCTTTGCTTGTTAATGTTACTTATGGCTGTGTTTCTGTGTTGCGTAGCAATGAGAGACTATATTCTCAGGTGGAGGAACGTACTGTAAACAACTTAATTTTCGTGTTAAAAACATTTTTTTTAATTAAAGTTCATTCTATACAACAATCGCATATTTGGGGATCGAGGCCTGTGCTATACCGCCTTATAAGATAACACCTTTTAACTGTGACTATATTCACGATATAGCACGGCCTCGAGTGCCATATTGCTTAAATATATGATATGGCAGTGTTTTCAAAGTTATTTAAGAGATTTGTTATTAACTGCTTAGGTCAACTTAGTACATAATACCCTTAACAAAACGTATCCAATTTCCTGGTACTTTCCCATGTTTTTGTATTTGCTTTGTTTAAAATAGTCAAAATGGCCTTTGACAGGAAGTTGCTCCTTCTAACCTTTTTAAATGCATGGCTCAAAAGATGGGTTGAAACTTTAAATGTTCTTTGAATTGCCTGGTTATTTATAAAGGATACAATAAAAACTGTTTGGATTATATTTTCAGTTTTTTTTTTAATTACACAGCTGCAAAGTATTACAGTGATGTGAAAAAGTAATTACACCCCATGAAAAGGATTGTCTTTTTTTACATTTTTTGATAAAAGGATATTTGATTGTCATTTCAGCAATACTGATAGATAAAGGTGATCTAATTTGAAAAAACATTGAAAAATCCAATTTTGCACTCATTTTTACTATTTAAATAAACAGAAATCCAATTTCCTTATGCTGAAAAAGTAAGTACACTCCTACCTTTATCATCAAATGCCTAAAATTAGAATCACGTAAACAAAAACAGGCGCAAATGATTAGAACATCATTAGAGAGTAACGTGGAGGGCACTGCCTTATGTAAACATCAGAAATCTGTGGTCTGGTTTGGTCAATTGAGGTGTGTGGCTACATCATGCCAAGATCAAAAGAGCTCTCTGAGGCCCTCAGAAGATTGTTGATGCCTATGTGTCTGGGAAAGGTTTTAAAGCCATTTCCAAGCAATTTGTAGTCAATCACTCCATTGTCCGAAAGATCATCTACAAATGAAGAAAATTTCAAAGCACTGGCAATCTATCCAGGCCAGGTTATCTCACCAAATTCAGCCCACGAGCTGAACGAAAGATGCAGCAGGAAGTCTCCAAGAACACCAGGATAAAATCAAGGAATGTACAGGCAAGTCTTGCCTCATTCAATGTCAAAGTGCAAGAGGCAACCATCCGAAAGAGACTGCGCAAGTTTCCCTACATGAGAGATCTTTTTAAGAATATAGATGCACTACTGAAGTTTGCCAGACAACACCTAGGTGAAAATCAGGACAATTGGAACATTGTGTTCTGTATGGGGGAGAAAAAATAGAGCTGTTTGGCCACAATGCCAGACATCATGTCTGGTGAAAAGCAAAAACTGCCTTTGAACAAAAGAACCTCATATCAACTGTAAAGCATATGATGGTGGAAGCATTATGGTTTGGGGCTGCTTTTGTGCCTCAGGGCCTGGCCAGCTTGCCATCATAGAGTCAACCAGGAATTCCACATTGTACCAGAGAGTAGTTGAGGAGAAAGTGAGGCCTGTCAAAAAGCTGAAGCTGAACTGTAAGTGGACCTTGCAACAAGACAATGACCCAAAACACTCAAGCAAATCCACAAAAGAATGGCTCAGTAAGGAGAAATGGAGGGTTATGGAATAACCAAGTCAAAACCCAGATCTTAACCCCATAGAAATGCAGTGGGGGGACTTGAAGCAAAACATCACATAGCTGAAGGTGTTCTGTAAGGAGGAGTGGGCAAAAATTTATCCAAGTCGATGTAGGAGACTGATAGACAATTACAAGAAATGCCTACAAGATGTGATTTCTGCTAAAGGGGACAACACCAGCTACTGAAACTAGGGTGTGTACTTATTTTTTCCACAGGAGACAATTGCATTTCTGACTTGTTTGTTGAATAAATGATTGCAAATAATTATTTTCATTGTTATTTGTTAAATTAGATCATCTTTATCTATCAGTATTGTTGAAATTAATATTTATCCATGCATATATGTTGAAAAAACACACACTTTTTCACAGCACTGAATATCATGCTAGTTAAAGCCCTTTTTAAGAATTTTTTTTTTCTATTGTTCCCTTTTTAAGGCTTAAACGACAACTCTTGTGTTTTTTGCATGATTTAATTTTACTTTTCACACAAAGTCTGTTGAATACACACTGTTGAATACAAAGTCAAATGTTTGAGTGCTGTTATTCTCTCATCTAGTAATTCAGTACCTGAAATGTCCAGACAGTGTTACTAATGGTCAAGTTCCTTGTACATAACTAACTTATGATTATCTGGTTATCTATTATAAAATACCATATCTCAGGAGCGAAAGCAGCACAAACATTACTTTTAATAGCACAAACCAGCACAAATGGAGAAATGCAGGTCAAAACTAGGGTAAATAACTTCCATTTAAAAGATTTCATATTTGTTTTAAAATTTGTATCTGTTGGAACTGTTAATACAGTGGCACATATAATTGCAATTGTACTGTTATTGCCTAACATTGTCATACACATGTTCCAAACCAAAGATAAGTTCACTCAAAAACCACCCTAAACATAAAATACCATACAGACCATTATTACAAGTTAAGTGAATAATGCAGTTCTACTAAAATAAGCCAACTACAGCTGTAAAATAATGATATCATATTTACATTTTTTCATTCTTTCGTAATAGATCGCTATCCAAGTGATCGGCTAGAACGATGTGCATACTGTTGTCGACTATTACACTAAAGAATGTTTTCCTTAGGGCCCATAATGAACAGCAACTACAAAACAAACTCAAGAAACAATTTGAAAATGAGAGCACAAGCTTTTGCTGGGATCGTAAACAAAACACTGCTGTCTCACGGTGTCCTTAACCATAATGCCTTGTGCCCGCTCAGAAACAAACAGCTGTTCGGAGGCGCTGAATTCAAATGTTCGCGGAAGGTTCTCAGCCAAAATTGGTCACTTTCGAAGTTTGGATTAGAGAAATTTCGTTCTTCTAACGAATTACAAGGTACACATTCTTCATGTTCGGATTAGCAAAAACTGGTATATCGAATGTTTTTATACCAGGGTATGAGTATATTTGTAAGTTTAAGTGATCTCCAAATAAAATAAAGGTGGAATATTTGTGAAAAAAACTTGCACATTGACTGGAATCGAACTTTGACCTTTCCACGTGGCAGGCAGTAACTCTGCCAGTCAGTCTCTCTGCGTGGATTTGCTAATTATATATATTTAAATATATATATTTAAACACTGCTTTTTGCATTCCACTACAAAGAAGCATATAATATAAGATATGTCAAATATGTATAAACAGCAAATATTTAAAATTACTGGTCTTATAATTTCTTACAGAGGATGTAAACACAACAGGGGATGTGTTTTGAAATAAATAATAAACTCAACAAAAACTACTGGATAACCGAGAAACCCACTAAAAATCAGCGTATTATTAAAGCCATTTTGTTGTAAATACAGTATGTTTTTAAAGCCATTATGTATAACATATATTTAGAAATTAAAATCTGAGATTTAAAATTATTGAACTAGTGAATAATTCAGTATGCTGTACGTAATTAAAAAATGAAAAAAAATCTATTAGTATTATTGTTCAGTGTGATTAGCACTGGAACGCACTAATGGGTTAATACACTTAATTTTTTTGTTAAAATAAGATTTACTGTCTGCGACAGACACAGCTGTCACATGATACATTAAGGATTCCTTTGTCATCTGGCAGTTTTAGAGAGTAGTGCAGTCCTGCATCAGAGTATTTGAAAAAATAAAAAAGTGTTGCGTGGTACCTTTCATCATCCCATGGCAGTTATTCAGGTATGGCACATTACATCTCAAGCATTCTGTGTGTCTGCATCTGTATGTTAGAATCAAGTCAGTCATTGGAACCCACATTTCACTGTCATAAAGGGCAGTGGGTTGGATTACATTTTCAGACAGATTTGATATTAATGACAGGGTGTTGATATTGTAGAGTCTCCATCTAATGGTGTAAAACCTGGCTCTCTATAACTGATTATGGGACAGTGCAGAAAATGACACAGTAAACCTCACAGAGGAGCTCCAATAATGATCTAAGCTATGATTGCTAATGATCAGTCTCTTTAGAAGAAATCATTTTAGTGGGATATAGATTTTAATCCACTCAGCTCATTACTACAATTTTAACAGAACAGTTCCTAGGAATTGGAGAAGTGTTGTGGGTAACAGCTTTCAAGGGTCTTCCACAGATGTCTTTGTTGCGCGTGCGACCTCCGGTCTCGACTCTTAGAAAAAGGTAAAGTCCTGGCACTCAGACACACTGGCCGTCACGTGATTGTCCAAGCCAAGTCTGAAAATGTCCTGGAGGGGTGCATTCTGGGCCCTGTGCTGCCTCTTTTATCTGGAGGAACTATGGTCATTCATTGGTTGAAAGTTTCACGAGCATTCGAGACCCACGTGGGATTACCCTGCCCTACCAGTTCGTGATTGGCTGATCGAGGTGGAGAATGAGTAACAATGCTCTCTGACCTTAGGGTTGTAAACACTGGGATGAGACTATCCCTTGGAATCTCCCAGACAGAAAGGCACCAGAGATGATCATTCATTATGGTGGCTGGAGAATCTCAGACCTGTGAGTTCAGGAAACTCTTTCTGACAGAAAAACACCTTAAATATGAACCACATGGAATGGCCTCTCTGTGTCCAGCACCCCAGAGATGAGGGAGAGAGAGACTGGCAAGGGAACAGCAAACTTGATTCCTGTATTATTAATAAGCATTGCCGCTACATACCATAGATAAGTATAACAGGTTTTTTAAACTTACTAGCTGTGTACAGCATGTTGTGTATAGTGTATACTGTGTATAGTATGCTTTTCTGGAAATGTGTTAATCTTTGGATTCATGTATAATAAAATAGGAGCATAATAAATATTGCTTCACAGGACACTGGAGAAGAGGGTATTTGATGCATCTTGTGTGTTTATAAATTAATAACTATAATCTGGGTGTTGATAGTAGTTATCAGCTTCACCAACAGACCTATTTAATGAAAAATACTCTTGCTCACTATTTCAGCGCATAACAAACAAGCAAAAGCTTGATTCTTTGACCTGTGGGTGGAACATGCAAGTGTGAAAATGCAGCTTTATGTGACATATGCAGTATACACCCACTTATATGGCAATAACTGAACCACCATTGGACAAAACTCTGTATCCAAAGCTGATTACTTTTTTAAACGTGGCACATATAAATAAGTAATAGTGACAAATTGGTTGTGAAATGTTATCATTTTGAATGCATTGCAATTATTTCTCAATATATTTTGCATCGTAAACTATGAAAAATGAGTTATTATATTTGAAACATTATTAAGAAAGCTTATCCTTTAATCTCCTAAGGAATACTACTATATAGTACACAGCACAAAGATGCAGGCTATTCCCTATTATTATTATTTCAAAACATAAAAAATGATGAGGTAGAGGTTGGATAAATTATTTTTGAGATTGAGAAATCTATTACCATGAAAATAATAATGGCATTTATCAGGAATGCAAAAGGGTATTTCTCAATAATGTCCATAGAAAAGTTGATTGTTTTGTGTATACGTAGGTTTCTTTGTCAGCACAATTCTGTTTTACATCTGAGGGGGTAGATAATTACCAAAGAGGCAATAGTGATGATTACTTTAAAATATTTAAATGTAATAAGCTATTCAAAATGTAGTTGTAGGGGTGAAACATAACTGAACCGGTAATAAATGAAAATGTGATTAAAATGAGAAAATATAAATAAAATGTCACCCTCATTCTAATTTAGACTCTGTTGAATAAACTGGTAGAAAAAATTGAAAACGTATTTTCTCTACCTCTGACCTTGCAATTACGTAAAGTGCCTTTGACTCAGTTCCAATATGCCCTACATAAATATAATAACAAATTAAGATTTTCATTAAATTAAAGCAATATATATATGATTTCAGTTTGAGAAGGCTGCTGCAACGTATGTGAATGCTGTCTCTGGGTCTTGTTGCTTTTGAATGAATTACCACAGTGCAGTGTTGTATGGCTGAAATCATCAGTTATTACAACACTTATAGAAAAGAGATTGCTGCTCTGGAATCTATCCAGAAAAGAGTCAGCATATACTGTACATAGCAGGACTTACACTGACAGGCTGGAGGAGGAAGTAACCTTTTTAGTCTTGAACAAACAAACTTGCTACAAAGACACCTGATACAAATATTCACTGTCAACCAAAAAAAAAACAGATTTCTTCAGAATGAAAAGTGAAACACGACTAAGAGGACCTAGGTGGAAACTACATGGTGTAGTGTGCTCTCACGAGGCACCAGTTCTGTAGGGGTTTGGGCATTTACTGGGACAATTATTAATTGTAGCAGTAAGTCACAAAATGATTATTTTAATGGCTTTAGAATCCAACCATGCGATATAACTCAAACAACGCACACACACAGGTACTAATACACGAGGATACATTTATTAATACATAAAATATGCATATAAACCTAACAGATCTTATCGAGAGGGTTATCAGAATACAAAAGGTATATATTCAATCAGTCACGAAGAGTTACATATATCAAGAGGACATACGTTCAGTATATCATTCATTTAGACCATTTCGTAAATTAACTTGGTTATAACTTCTACATTAGATACTCAAAACAAGTACATAACTCTTAGGAATTAAATTGATATGAACTGGTTGGGATAACAATTGAATTCTCGAGCTGTAATGCAGTGAAGTTGAATACAAATCTAATCTCTGGGGATTCAGATCTCCTGCAGGCACAAAGAAGCAGTTGCAGGCTTGTTGCTGTCCAATCCGCGCTCTCTGGCTCCTTGCCAGGCTGTGCTGTGCGGCTTGAGAGAAGTTCCTGCGATGTGCTGCTCTCTGAAGACTCGCTAGTTAGTGTTGGCTTTAACTAGCAAAGTTGTGCTCAGGAGAAAAGATGACTGTGGGACCAAGCAGGTCAGGAAGAAGACCGATTCGTTCCTGATGAAGCGCTAGTTCTGAATAGTGATTCAGCTGTCCACAGTTCCGACCTGTTCACGAGGCTTGCTGCTGATGCTAACCTCGGGTGGATCCTCTGGTTACTCTCTGGCAAACTTCCACTCTAGACTCTTAGAACAGAGGAAAGTTCTGGCACTCGGACACACTGGCCGTTCCGTGGTTGTCTGGGCTAAGTCTCAGGATGGTCAGGAGGCGCGCTGCGAGAATGTCCTGCCCTTGGGAGCCTTTCTGCTCCTGGGCCGTCCTGCCCTGGAATTGTCTCGCACCCCTGGAATTCTCCTTAGAATTCTCTTTAGAATTTCTCCTCGGGCCCACTGTGTTGCCTGTTTTTACCTGGAGGAACTTCAGCTCATTCATTGGCTGAAAGTTTCATGGGCATCATGAGACCCACGTGGGTTACTCGGCCCTACCAGTCCCTGATTGGTTAATCAAGGTGAGATATGATTCACTTACTACTGACACTTAGGAATGCAGTCCAGATGTCCATCTGGCACTCCCTAGACATATAGGCGCCAATGGATGACCATTGATCATGATAGCCAGGCTTAGCTAAGTGCATCCCCATTTGGGAGCTGTCCCTTATCAAAAGAAAACATCTTTAAATCAGCCTGCCTGAATAGCTTCTCTGTGGCTGCACCACAGAGATGAAGAGAGAGATGGGGCCTCATTTGGGAAAGCACAGCAACACTTAATTCTGTCTTATTAATAAGCCTCACCGCTACAATGGTATTGCTTTTAAAACCAAGAATGAGTTTGTGGAAGAATGAAACAAGCTATCCATGTTAAATCTAATACTGTGTTGCAGCTAAAACCCATCTAACCGGCTAGATGGTGGTGTTCAGGTGCTAGGACTCAGGTAGTTTCCGAGACTTCCAAATGTACCTGAAGGTGTAGGGCTCACAGCTATTCACAAACATTAGAGGATGCGATGAGGAGAGGGTCTTCCAACTGGCCACACGCTAATGTCACTCTAGTTGCTCCAGGACGATGTGGAGACTAGCTGGCTATGCGGCTGGTCTGCTATAGCAGGTTGTGTGGCTGTAGAAGTGGACCAAATGGCAACCTGATCGAGTCCTGACAACCATGATCGCTCGTAAGAATGTCTCAGTCTTCTAGAGCACCTGCAGGCTGCAAACTGCCACCAGCCTGGGTGTGACAACCATTACTATGTTCCTATCTTTACTGGTTTTAAGCAGTATTAACTGAGCACTGGGCACCTTCAAGGATTTAGTAGAACATACTGTAACTTATTCAGCTGCCAAATGAGAGGAAGTCATTCATCACATTTCATTCATTCATAACCTTTTTGTGTTCTTAATTGATCAGTAGGTGATTTGCTATAGGAATATTTAAAAAAAACAGAATTTAAAAAACTAATTTAATTTTTTTAATTTCAGTCATTTAAAAGCCCCACAGATCTCACCACATATAATTTATATATGATAAAGGCAAATGTGTAATATATTAATTAGAGAAGCAGAGCTCAGTGAAAATATTTGCTCTCTGCTATCCATCATATGCTCTATAGAGCAGATCACTTTAATGGCAATATATAATTTCTTGTATTAGGACTTTGTCTTTTTTCTCCATGGGACACAGACAGGGAGAGAAGCTTGGGGTCAGAGTGCAGGGTCAGCCATTTATACAGCACCCCTGGAGCAGTTGGGGTTAAGGGCCTTGCTCAGGGGCCCAATGGAGTAGGATTTCTCTGCCGGCCACGGGATATGAACCGGCAACCTTCCAGCCACAGAGCCACTGCACCACCTATGTGAATCTGGTTAAGAAAAATAGTGTTTCCGAGAACACTTAAAACAGATGTTGTGTATGAAATCTTTGAATCAATTAACTTCCACCAAATAGGCTAGATGGGCTGAACAGCCTCCATTTTTAACATTGCACTTACGTTCTTTGAATATGGACAACACTGGTTTTTAAGTGGTTTCTTTAGTAGTCAGATTTATTTTAAACCACTGATGTATTATTACAAATATTTATTTTAAATTGGTCCATGATACTCTGTTTAGATATGAGGTTTCTTTGGAGTAAAGTGCCTAAAATAACCCAGACAACACTGAGATAGGAAAAAGCAACATTCTATACTTTATAATCTATGGAATTGGACAAACATCAATTTATGTTTTTCTTAAGTAAGGCTTCACTTTATATTAATATCAGTCCAAATTAAATGTACATGCTTTATAATCTCCATTGGTGATGTTATTTAATATTCATTCATTTACTGCTTTGAAAATGCCTTTGATGTACAGATACAGCCATTCAGAATGTACACCGAAACTTTTTTCCATGGCAAACAAGGTGCACTGTACCATGGTATGATTTGGCTGGTCGAATTAAGCTTTACTTTGCCTAAAGAAGATTGATAGGTGGCACTTGTGGTGCGTTAGATGTTAGTAAAACAGTAGGATCATTTATTTTGTTGTACTTCTGCTTTAAATCCACTTAATATGGAATATTAATATGGAATCATGTAACGTAAGTTTTGGTAGATGAAAATAAAACAACTGAATTATATTAAAGTTTCCGAATAACATTAACAATCTTAATTAATATTAATGAATATGAGTAAATATATTTATATAGCTGGAAGTGTTATATGAAAATAGAAAAATAAGGTTCACAACAGTATTCCACCTTCTTTATAAACATTTTCTGCATTGAATTATTTAACTTGGTAACTCACTGTCCTTATTTGTGGAAAGATTTAACATGGTCGTTTTAACTACATTTTCCATGAACACTTGCAAGATTCAAATAAATAAAAATAAATATCATATACAATTCTTAAAAAAACATAAGTTGGTTTATAAACCACCTAGACTGGGTGGGAATTCAGGACCAAGGAATCAGATTTCTGGGAGATGTTATTATTCGGGAAGCTTCTCAATCAGTTTTTTCCAAGTAGTGTCTATCTCCAGTGTAAGTTTGGGATAATATTTTCATTCTCTGATCAATTAACTTCTGAATTACATATCTCCTCAATTATAAAAGGGTTTTTGTACATTTTAAAATCCAATGATTAATTGAGTCATTTTTAATCACCAAGGGGTGATTTGTTGAAGTACAACTTCTGCATTGCCTCTTACATGGCAGGAGAGAATTCTTCTACTGAACTGCCAATGTATCACTCTGATTAGATGAGTGCAGACTTTTATCAGCTACAGTACAATTCATAGTCAGTGACCATCTCTGAAAGTCATTGAAATCATTATTCGTCTCTTTTTTGTTTTTTACATATATATTTGCTTTCGCAAATACAATTTATTTTTACAGCCAATAAGTATAATATATTTTTATAATTGAATTTGAAAATAAAATGATTTGTTGTCTAATAAGTATTTATACACAATTACTAATTATTGTGTATACTGTATGTAATAAAAACAATAATTCTGTTAGAGTTATACAGTAACATACTGTATCTTATGTAGAGTTGTGCATAATCATTGTATTTAATGAAATTGTCACTAGTACAGTATACAGTATGCTAGTCCACTATATAGTATGCAGTATGATTAGCACAGGAAATCATCCATGGGTAAATGAAATTCCATTTTTAATTATTAAATTAAGAATTTCTGACAATCATAGACATTTGCGGTACTTTAAGGATTCTCTGCAACACCTGGTAGCTTTACAGAGTAGTACAGTTCCACATCAGATTATTAAAAAAAATAAAAACTAAGAGACCCACTACTGTTTTACATGCCACAGCACTTCTTATAGTATGCCACCTTACACCTTGCGCATTTTAAATGTGTGCATGTGTAACTGAAGGAACCTTAATTATCACCTGTAATTAAATCAAGATACAGTATTAGCAAATATAGTGCAAGATTCACTGTGATAATCAGGAAAGTTATAAGTATTTTTGTATTAATATGATTAACTCTTGTTTTCATTTCTATTATCTTAACTAATTTTGTATTAATTTATTCATTTACACAATAGTGACTTATTTTAAAACAAATTGTGTTTGTGTTTTCATGGTATCAAACAATGATCAGGGACTAAAATAGATACAGTACATGTACAGTATGTATCTAATTTATAATAAGGTACTGTATATGAGTGTAAAGACTTTCTATAGCAATGTAAATCCAGGAAGAATACTTGTATATTTTTTGGAAAACTGTTATTTTAATTGATTAAAAAATATTGGTTTAAACATTTTCATTGCCTTGTGTGAATCAAGCTGATTTGAAAAATATTATTACATATTTTGTAATTGTTTTTGAATCTACTCTTTAACTGAAAGACCATTACATTGAAAAATCTAATAACTTTATTAAATAAAGCATACATCAATTATCCAAGCTGTTTTGTAACTTAAGATGTTTGACTTTTTTTTGTTAAAGATGGAGCAGATGGGCATTAGATTCCCATATTTATGGGTTTTGTGTGGCCCAAATTAAGTCTGAGAATACAAAATACCAGTAGGAGAAGATGACAAAAGTAATATTCTGGTATTTTGATTTCTAGTATGAGTATAGAATATGTTTGCATTGTTTTCCTCTTTAGAAAAACTACTATAATAACTACTGTTATATTGAGAAAATGTTTCAGTAAGCAATCAAATCTTTTAACTGTAATAATAATAATAATTTATAGTTGTGTATGTTTAAAGTTATTGGGTCCTAAGCTTTATGAATAAGTAAAGGAAAACATGAGGAGACCAATTTCTGAGCCTAAATGTTGTTATCAACACCAGTTGTTTAAATTTAACATCCCATCGTAAAATGGTGTATCACACAAGATTGTTGCACAGCAGATGAATATGAATGCACAGATGGAGATCACAGCCAGAACTGCTTTATACTTCCTATCACACTGAGAGTATAATGTTGGGAGCCCTGTTGTCAAAATAGCATGTAACCATGGTGCACATCACTTCTTTGTCTTTAAAATGCCTTTAGAATGTTGCTGCTTATGATGTGTTACACTTTTATACCTGAAAAGTACTTCTATCTGAGGAATTACTAACATTTGACTTTGTTATGGTAGTTTGAAGGTAGAATGTTAGACTGGAAAATATATTTAAATAGGTTGACCTGTATAATTTCATGTGAGGGCACAATTAATATATTCCAATGAATCCATTTAATATGAACAAATACATTCCTATAGTTTACAGTGTATCAGACTGCAGCTTGTGTATGTAGACTAAAGCTCAAATTAATTTATGATCACTTTTGCAGTAAAGTATTGAGATATAGCAGGGTTTTTTTTGCCAATAATACACAGAAGCTTGGCAAACGCTTTTTTCAGTGTTATTAGGTTTGGCAAGGGTTTCTTGATTACAATTAACAGATAATAAAACAAAATTAAGCTTTCAGAAACAATTTAAATCAGCAGCCCTGGAGAGGCAACATGTTGAAAATGTTGTTTCTTTACAGATAAAAGCTCTGAGTTGCAGCATTTGAATTGTACTACTCTGAAAAGCTGTGGTGTCTGGTATAATGCCAGAACTACACTGGGCTTGGAAATGTTTCAGATAAAAAGTGTGGAGAGAAATATGAATTTATGGCATTTACTTTAGTACAGAAATAACAAGTAACTTTGGTGGCACAGATACATATTTTTGCAATTTATGCAAAAATGTTATGAGCTCCACCTCCTGTAAACCACAAACTCTGATAGTAATAGAAATCTCTTCATAGAAAGTCTGGCTAAGATTTAAAAACTTTGTTTACATTTTTGTTAAATATGACCTCTACATGAAAGGTATCTTAGGAAGCCTCCTCTTAAACCTATAAATGTATAACTACAATTATTACTTCATCAACCTTTTCATTTGGCTTTGAAATTCTATCAGTCACATAAGTGAAAGCTACACAATCATTGCCATACACAGCAAAATTTAGACAGGCAAAAAAAACCTCCACAGTTTTCCTGAGACTGGTCAAGTTCTAAATGAGATATAACTTGGTACCCCGATATTTATAAACCAAACTACAGATGCAGCCATTCAAAACGCGTGGGGTATTTCGCGGTACACCGCGGTGGGCGTGTCGCATCCCAACGCGGTATGACGTCATATTGGAAAGTATCAGGAATCATCTTGTAAAACCGCCAGGAGGAGCCAATAAAGCTTAACCTCTCATGTACATAATTTGAGCTTTTAAATTTAAACTGTGTATTACAGCATGTTAATCATCAGTCATTAAAAAGTTGGTATATTTTATGAAAGCAAGATTGCTCAGTTGGGCAAAAGTACACAACCTAACTTTATCATAAATATTTTAATTATGCAGAAATATTTTATGCATCAAAGTCTTTCCCGAAGATATTACTAATAGTATTAATAATGAATGACTATGGACAAGCTGTAAACTCAAAGTATTACGCTGGTCCACATTCTTTCTAACCGTCATTTTAAACGAGAATACTTTATTTTTTTCATTGACAAACACCACAGCATTTCGTTGATCTAACTAACGAGGACAGGACATTAGCTAGCCAATATGATAAATGAATATGATGAAGGAATAAATGACTTTTTTTGTTCATTTCTTTAGCAAATTTGTACAAGCACTTGGAAACTGTCCAATCCCTACTTTGTCAGGCAATTTATTTTACTATAACGGACATAAAAACTCCCTTGCTTTTAACAGAGCATTTCATAATTTCTAACAATGAAAATTATTTAAACTGCAACAGTTATCATTCAAACAGAGCTCAAAATATCACAAGGATCCTCAAGAGCACAACAAAGACTGTATTAAAAGATACTTGTATCAGATACATGGGAATCCAAGCTTTTTTATCTACACTTTCTTATCTAAAAAGTCAAATTTCTGGGGTGTCCGTATACCAGAGATTATGGTACCGCTTCAGAAGGGTGTCAGCCAGTCAGATTCCAGGACTGGAATTATCTGTTTCATAATCGAGAATATAATATGTAATCACGTATCTAAAGAAATAAATAATGATATTAATTTAAGGATCTAAATATCTAAATCTATAGATCTATATAGCTGGTAGTATTACTGTATTTCACTTTCTTTGTAAACACGTTTTGTTAACACCCAAATCGCAGGTGGATTCTGTTTTTTGTTATGGTCTGTACTAGCTCAAATCCTGCTTAACTAAAAATTAGACACAAGAAGAGTATTATTGGACAATGTTGTGAGGTTCTGGCGGAATTTCTCTGTAAACTGAAGAGTTATAGAGGAGACAGGTTGTGTATTGCTTCTTTTGACACTTGTAAAAAAAACATTCCAATGTTAATGCAACACAGAAGATAATGTGGTGTATTGGTTGTTAGTGAAAAGATTTAATCATTTAATCTCTTTACTGTGCACATTTTAATCCGCTTAGTATTGAATATTTATATGGAATTTTACCACTAAAGGGAAATTTTAGGAGCTAAGCATAAAACGCAGAGGAGCATAACGAAGGTCATAAAGGTCATAAACGATATTAATTTAGGAACATAAACATATTATGTAAACAGTATGTTGCTGTTATTGGCATTTTAAAGAAAAAATACATACCAATACTCCATTTCTCCCTAAACATTTTAAGCACCAAAGTCTTACATGTGGTTGACCTTCTGACCATATTACTGTTATATCTGTATTGCTGTTTCAGTGTGTGTCACATGACTTGCCTCGGTGGCGTCACGGCTTAAACGACTGATTTACAGTATAAACTTGAGGTCAGGTGTTCAAATCCAGCAATTGCTGTGAGTTTTCTTTTAACAAAAACACTTCTTTGAAAAACTAAAATAGCAAATATTATGGATACTACAGTATATTGACATTTTTTATATTTCAAAATAACACATGTTCATACTGTATGTATAGTACACAGCGGTACCGCAGGTTGAACTGTAGGGCGCAAATCCACTTGAGCCCAAAAGCCCAACATAATGTGCATTCGTCTGGCGCAGCGCGGTTTTCATCACTCTCTGTGGGAGTGCTGGCTGTGATGAATTAAACTGGTTTCACAGGTATTTTCAAAGTAGAAGGGGTTGATTCTTCCAGCGAAAGACACCTTCCCACCCCCTCCAAAACCACTTACAGTGGTACTTGTACATCAACAAAGACTACAGAAAAAGATATGTGTATCAGATACTGTCCATGGGAATCCAAGCTTTTTTATCTATGCTAAGAAGTAGTCTTTAAAATTTATTCATTACACAGTGAAGTGTATAGGCTGTGCCTATATTAGAAAATATAGGACTTCTTCAAATGTATGTCAGGCAGTCAGACTTCAGGACCGGAATTATCCATTTTATAATGGGGAAAATAGTGTAAAATCCTGGGTTCGGTAAAATGTTTCAGGATTCATGTGAAGGACAACAGAGCTTTCACTGGCCAATTATCATTATTATCATTATTATTAATAATTATATTAATTTAAGGGTCTAAATATCTAAGCATATGTATCTATATAGCAGGTAGTATCACTGTATTCCACTTTATTTGTTAACACCGAAAAACAGATTCACAACGCGATGCTGTGTCACTGTGTAAAAAAAACGGTTTGAACACCCTATATTGTAATAGGCTGCTGAGCTAAGAATAGGAATGTTCCTGCTGTCAGAGGGGGTGGAAAGTGCCCGCGGTCATTTAATTAGTATTACAATTCCCACTGATTCCCTTGCGAATATATGGACAAAAGAATATTCGTGCGTGGTCAAAAAATGGCATTAAGCACTTAAAATTAATATGGTTAATGATAGTAAACTGTAACATGCTGTAACAAGATCGGCTAAACTGGGAAGAAAATGCTTTCAGAGAAAATGTCAGGTGTGAAGAACATAGATCTCCAATGCAATTTCAACCAAACCTGTTCCCACAAACCCTGCCCCCACTGCTATTAGAATATACACAAAGCACTGAAATCTTTCGAGCTGATGATCAGGTGTTTCCGTCAACACCTTCTAGCAGCACTCCCGTACCCAGACGAGAGAGAGACACAAGACAAGCCCGCCAACCCCGAGTGAGAGCGAGAGAAACACCAGAGGGTGCGGAACCAGGGAACTATTTACATGGAAAAGGGGTGATCTCCCCAGACTGTCTGCCCGTTTCACTGTTACCTGGATACCTCTTTATTTAGAACTCACTCTCCCCCTTGCCTGTCTGACTTTTTTAAATCCTTCTGTGCCCGGATTGCAGCGGGTAAGATGTTTTTCCAAGAAAAAAAGAGAAATTAAAAAAAGAGAAATTTCACCAGAGCATCTTCTCTTCTTGTGTCTAATTTTTAGTTTAGGAGGATTCAAGCAGGATTTTAAATGAAAGGCAGCGACCTTAATCAAGCCCAAATCATAATTGAACCCATTCAGAGCCTACATTACATTTTAGCATTTCATTCTGAGCAGAAGACCCTCACACCTGAAGAAGGCTTGCGTTTTCTCTCTTCTCTTTTAAGCATGTGTACAATGCTGTAATACAATTTAAAATAATTAAAAGTTTAAACAGTATCAACTAAACTCCATTAATATAAATATAAAGTGGTATTAAATAAATACAGCTTTTTAGTATAGATTACACTTTTCTAAAATGTATTTAAAAAATAAAAACGATTACAATCTAATCTTTCCACGTTTGATCCCAAAATCCGAAGAAAAATAAATCTAAACGAGGAGAAAGCTATGCGGAAAGTTTATTAAGATACTTAGAAGACAAAGATAACAATTTATGTTGCATTTGTCTGATTGTGAATCAAAAAATAAATTCAATTAAACATGCGTTTGCAATTTAAATCAAAATGCGATTTAAATAAATAAAAATGTTTATATTGTAACGCATACTGTACAGCCTCCATTTCTCTATAAAAATTTAAAAGATCGTTTGCGCAGCCTAAGAGGGGGGGTCTGCTCTCAGTGACAGCTGACAATCCTTTATACACTCAAGTGAAAAATTAATAATGCCAATGTAAACGTCGTATTTACAACTTGTTGATAATAGATAAAATGTTAAGTTCTCTAAAGCTTTGTGATAGTTTACCCAGGCAGCAAAAGATCAGCTACATTGGGAAGATGCAACACCGAAGATATGATTAATAACCTTTTAAATCTGAAGGGAGATCTAAAGGGATCCCCCCCACACACACACACGATAGAAGCAGGAAGCAGAAGCAGGGACCGTTGTCAGAAGGAAAGAAGGTGACTATTCATTGTTATTAAAAATGACTTAAATTCGAACATGTTGTGATATTTAGAAATATAAAAAGTCAATTAATTGTCCAAAATATTGCTATTTTATTTTTTTAAAGAAATGTTTGTTAAAAGAAAAGTCATGGTGCTGGCTGGATTTAAACACCCAACCTGTGGTTCAGAAGTTGGGAACGTAGACCACAGTACCACCTGCAAGGTCACATGAGGAATGGTGAAACAGCCCTACACATACAGTATCAACAGACATTGTAGAGCGTGAACTATTGTGTTGCAGTATATGAATATAATTCTATCGTTATTAATTTCTTTAGATACGCGATTCCATATTATATTCGCAGAAAAGCTTAAAACTACCACTTTTTATACACGTTATTTCACATGTTAGTTAAAGACTTCGATGCTTAAAATCTTTATGGAGAAATTGAATACTGGTGTGTATTTTTTCTTTAAAATACCGAGACCAGCCATATACTGTAATACTGTATGTTTATGTTCCAAAATTAACATAGTTTATGGCCTTCACACGCGTTATGCTCCTATTCTTTTTATGCTCAGCTACTAAGATTTTCTTTCAGTGGTAAAATTCCATGTAAATATTCTAAAATGGGCACAGTAAAGACATTTAAATCTTTCTACGACCGACCAACGCACCACGAGTGCCCCTGTCGGTCATCCAATCACGTACCGCAGTATGACGCGCGATGACATAGCCAATTACCTGCGGTACGTGTCTGTGCCGCGCACTTTGAATGGCTGCATCTGTAGGTAATTCCAGAAACAACTGTGGGAATAATGTTTATTGGGGTTTCTGTAGCTGTCAGAAAGCAAGCATTTGTGTTCACTATATTAAAAGTTTGGAGAGTGACAATCTCAATCCATTTCTGGCTATTCCCTAACTATGGGCCTGTACCTAACAGTTAATGGCTGATGGGAGGCTCAGAATAAAGAATTCCTAGAATTACTTCTAAACCTATAGTACCGTAATCTGTGGGTTTCATATTAATTTAGCTTTTATAAACTAGGAGGACATTTAGTTTGACAAGTTAATTTGTTTGCTAGTAGCTAAGTGAATTAAGGATTCTTTACAGTGGTAAGCGGTCATTCTTACCATTAATTTAGTAATGTTTATTGAAATAAAAATGTATAAGGTATCCAGGGTTGCTCACATCTCTACAATCCCTGAGGATACAATGTGGAAAGAATTAATAAAGAATTCTTAAAAATATTTGCTTTTATCAGGAACCATATTGAAAACAAATCTTACATTTCAATTGTAAAGAGGTTTAAAGCCTAGAATTTCTCCCTTGTGGTAGCAACATATACCTACTCATGATACCAATTAAAGTGATTAAATATTCAGGGCAAGCAAACCTAGAACTACAGATCATCGTTTTCTCTTGCTAATCCCTAGATGACACCTAAGATCTTCCATGCAGTGTACAGCTTGATGCTGTAGGGAGAGAAGTATATCTCTTTTCTGTATATCTCAATGTGCCAATTATTTTATTTGTTACAGTCCCCTTCACAGTGCTTTGCCACAGAGTGATTTTTAAAGTGCTTAACACTATAAGAATTATTTCAAAAACTGAGCAGTTCTGCAAAGTCAAAGACTGATATCCTTCTATTCTGGGTTTGTTGTACATCTGCAAAGGACTGCTGTGTCTTATTTTCCAGGCCACTGGAAGTTGTTTCATTGCCACAAGAACTGCTCTGACATAATCTTCTTAAATGACAAGAGAGGGTCTGGAAAAAATGTTTAAATCAACACAAAAAGACTTTATACAGATCCAGCCATTCAAAACGAGCGAGGTACGCTGTGTTAAAAAGCAGTGGCGCAATATACCACATCTTACCGCATGTTTTTTTAAATATGATAATCATATCTGGAAGCACCTTGTAAAACTGCCAGGTGGAGCTAATAAAGCTTAATATCTCATGTACAGCATTTGAACTGTTGCCAGAAAAGCCCCGGTTTCGAATCCCGGTCACTGCTGAGGGACAATCTTTTTCCAATTGAGAATTTAAGTTGTATACTCTTTAGACTAATTTAATTTTATGTGTATTACAGCATGTTAATCATTAAACATTAAAATGTCGATATGTTTTATAAAAGCAAGATTGCTCAGATGGACGAAAGTACACAACCTTCCACCTTCACCATAAGTAATTTAATTATGCATAAATATATTTTGCGTCAAAGTCTTCAACTTGGTAACTTACAGTAGGTTCTGGTTTTAATGTGCTTGTTCTAACATTATTAAACTTATATTCTGTACTTCATAAAAAGTTATCATGTTTTATCCTTTTCTAAGACTACGTAGTAAGAACACCACTTGCTGCTATTGTAAAAAGATCAGTGTTATAGTGATTTAACATCACTTGATAGTTATATTAATATGGAATCGTGTAACCAAGCAGCTAAAGTATCACAAGTGGGCCTTTTGGACATTCGTTTCTTTTTAAAAAAAAACTTATATTGCCCTTCTAGTGGTATTGAGCACAGTAATGTAGCGAGCTGCACCCAGGCGGTTCAAAGCGCGATCAGAGCATTGCTTTCAGTTTGTTTCTCATATATCCAAATGCATAAAAATAGTCCACTATTATAGCTTATTGTAAACATAAGTCTGTTTCTGGTTTACATCCGAATTGAGAAAATCTATATTTTGTCTTAATCAAAAAGCATCCAGTAATTAACCAACAATTGAACTTGGAATTAAAAAAAAATGTTTAACTGTACTATATCGTATACCGCCTGGAATTGAACCTGGTACATCAGCGTCATTCAATAGAGAACCAGCTGGATGAATTATTATACGTGATGGTTTTGTGTTTAAGGATTTCTTCACAGAAATCTTTTCATTAAACAAGGAAGGGGGGAAGGATTATTTTTTACAATTGCCAGTAATCAGGGAACATCTTATCAACACGATGGGCAAATGATTTTTTTTTAAATGAAATAAAAAAATAAGATACAATGACGTTCTCCTGCCTAACTCAAAAATTGCATGACTTTAAAAGCCATAAGCTTCCCTGGTGCGAAGTGATAATGCGGAAAATGTTTTTTTATTCTACTGGGAGCATGAGCATTGAGTGAGCACCAGGGCGTACAGTGAGATTAACATAGTGAGATAACTGAGATGCATAGTTATAGTAAATATGTTGACAAATAACTGAATTTTTATTTTCACAAGGCAAGATAAATTGTATCCAGCTTTGAATCAGCTACGTAACCTTGCCCCCGTGAATTCTATGGGAAAGAGGTTTAGTGGGCAGTGTTACTCACAGTGTAGTGCCCATAGACTTTTAGTTTTAATACACTGTACAGTATAACAGTATAAAGTATGTTTTTTTTATTTTTGTAATCGCTATTCTTGCAAGTACATTTTGTATTCAGTTTGCTTCTGTGTGTTAGCTGGTGGGCAAACATTCGAGGTGAAAATTCCACAAGGAGTGTACCTTTAAAGTGGAGAAGACAGCACCAAACCTTTTCGTCTCTGTATGTCGCTCAAGCCATTTCTCTTTGGCATTTTAGTCATAGTCCCCCTTAGTCCCCCTTCCCCCTGCCTGCCTGACTTGTTCCCATTTTTAACCATTCTGTGTCCGAATTGCAGCAGGCGAGAGACAGTAGGGTGAGACAGAAAAAAACTGAACCCTGGTTTAATTTTAATCTTCATTTTTTAGTTTATAAGTTTGTATTTTACCTATTTTTTTATTGTCAGATTTAACAGATGTTTGAACACAGTCTTGTAAATTAATGTTTTTACAACATGTGGAAGTGAAACAATTTATGACTATTAAAATTTATCACTGAATTTTAATACTAATTATTGATTACTAATAGTTTATGCACCTGACACCTGACTTTATTTAGATGTATATAAAATATTGAACTGTGACATAACATTCAGAAATACAATCGAAAATAGTCTGTGATATTTGTGTAGATGAAACTTTTCTAAAATGTATTTTTTTAAATTAAAAACGATTAAGATCTATAATCTTTCCATGTGTAATGTCATTAGAATGTACAATAAGCCCCTGCTTTGTTTAACGATGGTTTCAAATATAAAACTAACTGGTGAGAAAGCTATGTTAAATGATATTTAAAAGAAATATACATTTAGATTTCATTATTATGTTTTAAAGGCAGACATGCTCAGTGCCATAAACACTGCAAGCTGCAGAACTTTCTCCTTACGGCACCCCTCTTCTCTGACTGAGCTCAGTGGGCGGTGCATTATTTTCTCAGCCACCTGCTAATTTTCTTCACACCATGGGAAGACAGGAGAATGTGATTGTACTGTATCTGTAGGAAATGCATGTTGCATTAACAAAATTAAAGTGTTTAAAATGTTTAATTAAGAAGTTAAAGAACTTACGGCCATACTTACAGAATACAAAGATTCTAGGCTGATGTTTTTAACTATACCTATTTTTATGGGTTTTAAAACCATGACTCTATTTGAGGCACACACGTTATTGCTTCCTATTTTTGATTTTCTTTAAAATTAAAAGAATCGGTTGCCCATCGTGCCCCACAATATTATGTTACATTTTTATGTTTTTGAGAGACTTCAGAAAGCTTCATTAAACTGATGCATAAAAAATATAGCATAATGCTGTATTTCTCGCATTAATAAAATATATATCCTCACGTTGAAGTCACTTGCACCTGGGATCTGCTTTATTCAAACTAAGGTTTCTAAAAATGCAACCAGGTACTAGATATTGTTTAAATAAAACCTGTGAAATTTTTCATAAATTGTGATCTTTAAATCCTTAGGTTGCAGGCTGTGTCATTCACATTTTTATTTCATTATTAATATCACTTTACATTGAATATGTTATTATATATAAAAACCACAAAAAATGTTAATATAGTGTACATAATATTCACTATTTTATTTTTTAAAAAGTCTTTGTTAGAAGAAAAACTTGTGCTCTAACCAGGTATTGAACTCATATTGCCTAGATAGAACCCCCTATCGGCAAACCCACTGTACCAACAGGCTGCTCAGAAATACCGCTGCGACGAGCAAATTAAAAAGGTTTCTAAAGTAATCATGTGTGAATGAGTCAGATTAAAAATAAAGCATGTTTACAAAGAAAGTGGATTACAGTAATACTACCAGCTATAAAATACATATATTAAGATCCTTAAATTAATACCGTTATTAATTTCTTAAGCTATTCCATATTATTGTAGCGTTCTCAGGTTCATGTGGGTATGTACCCTTGCTGCTGCCACCTCAGGTCAGCCCCCCACGGCTGGGGACTCGAACCCAGGCCACCGGTGTCACTCAACAGGGACCCAGCCACTTGAGCTAAAGGGAAATCTCTCCTCAGCCTCGTGGCTGAGGTCCCTGCTATTCACAGGGAAGGGCGGTGACATCACCGCACTGGTAAGCCGGCTCACACAACCTCTAATGTCGGCTGTATGCATTACATTATATTCCTTATTTAGCGGATTCTAAAAAGTATGAGGTTTTTTACTGCGATAACGAGTGCAAGTATTCATAGAAAAGGTTAAAACATGGAATACAGAGGGAGTTTCAGAAATTATACAAAGATCTGGAACACCCTGTCTCAAAAATAAACATTTAATAAATTGAAGTTTGTGTGGGTTCGGACCCCTGACCTCCAGCGTTCAAGTCATATGCCAAAGCCATCACACCAACGCGTCACTAGACAAACTAATGCTATAGCAATTATAGGGCAGGCAAAAAGTTTCCAAGTAATTGCGGGTGAATGAGTCAAATTGATGCAGATGTAATAATTTGATTTGAATATAATTATATAATTATTAATTTCTTTAGAGATGCGATTCCATATTATATTCCCTATTAAATAAATTTTAAGAAGTATGCGTTTTTTTTACTGCGATAATGAAGTATATAAACTAAATATAGTCAGAAGGTGCATGTAAAAACTTTTCCAAAATAACCACAGTACTGTATGTTACCAAATGAAAGACTGATGCTTTAAGAATTGATGCCTAAAGTGTTTTTGAAGAAAGTGGAATACTGGTGTGTTTATTTTTTTATTTAAACTACCAATACCAGCCATATACAGTTTACATAATATGTTTATATTCCTAAATCGTTAATGACCTAAAAATACGTTATGCTCCTCTTCTTTTTATGCTCAGCTACTAGAATTTCCCTTTAGTTGTAAAATTCCATATTAATATTCAATATTCAGTGGATTTAAACATACACAGTAAAGAGATTAAAACAACCAATGCACCACGAGTGCCTGTGTGTCATTTTGCCCGGCCAATCACAGTCCTGCAGTGCTGAGGTTAAATGTGAAATGATTAAGTACTAACACAGGCTGATTTACATTTTCTTAAAAAGGCTTTTACTAGCAACTATCATAATAATTCATAGTTGTGTCAGTTTTTAAACCATAGACGGTTCTGTAGCAGCAGGGCTTATTAATAATACAGGAATTAAGTTTGCTGCTCCCTTGCCAATCTCTCTCTCCCTAATCTCAGTGGTGCTGGACACAGAGAGGCAATTCCATGTGGTTCAGATTTAAGGTGTTTTACTGTCTGATAGTTTCCTGATGAGAAAAAAATTGCAGGGATTAGATTCTCCAGCCACCCTATTGAATAGTCATTTCTTTTTGGTAGATTCCAAGAGAGAGTCTCATCCCAAAGTGTTTACAACCTTAAGGTCAAAGAGCATTGTTACTCATCCTCCACTTTGATCAGCCATTCACGAACTGGTAGGGCAAGTTAACCCCACGTGGGTCTTGAAAGCCCGCTAAACTTTCAACCAATGAATGACCAAAGTTCCTCCAGATAAATTCCTCCAGGACATTCTCAGACTGAGTGGCAGGATTTTACCTTGTTGTAAGAGTCGAGACTGGAGGTCGCCCGCGCATAACCAAAAGATCCACCCGAGGTTAGCCCAACAGCAAGCCTCGTGAACCGCCGGTAACCCACCGAAAATGCTTGCCTGATCACCGAGTGAACTACGGTCAGAACTGTCGACAGCTGAATCTCAGTATTCAGGACTAGTGGTCCATCTGGAACGAACCGGTCTTTTTCCTGTCTAAAGAGTGTGACTTGCTCGGACCTGCAGTCACTTTTCATGTGCACAAACTTTGCTAGTTCAGGCAGGACTAACTAGCCAGTCTTCAGAGAGTCACTGCAGGAATCTCTCCCTCCTTCTCCCACACCTCCAGCCACACCAGTACTGGCTGGCCCTGAGCCAAAGGATGACGATTGGACTCAGCAACAGCCTGTCACTGTACCTTTGTGTCTGCGGGAGATATGAATCCACATAAATTGGATGAGTATTTAACATTCTGCATTACATCTCGAGAATTCAATTGTTACCTCAACCCCAGTTGATGTCAGTTTAATTCCTATGAGTGATGTACTTGCTTTTGAGTATGGAGTGTAGAAGTTGTAATCAAAGCTCATTAACAAAACAGTATAAATGAACAGTATACTGAATGTATGTGTCTCTTGGTATTTGTAACTCTTCATGATTGAATATATACCTTTTGTATTCTGCTAACCTTCACTATAATATCTGTTATGTTTATAAGCACATTTTATGTATTAATAAATGTACTGTCGAGTATTAGTATCCGTGTGTGTGTTGCTGAGTTGTTCCGCAAGGTTGATTTCTAATTGCCATCGAAGAATCATTTTGTGAAATACTGCTACAATTAATAAATGTCCCAGTTAATGCACAAAACCCCTACAGTTCTGATCAGTTACTCATTGCATCCTTTGTAAATAACTAGGCAATTCCAAAAATATTTAAAGTTTCAACCCATCTGTCAAGCCACACATTTAAAAGGGCACTATGTACTAAGTTTACTTCAGCAGTTAATAAGATATATATAGAACAACATTGGAAACACTACCATATCACACATACAGACTTCAGTAAAATGTAAAAACTATAACTAGGCAATTGAAAGAATGTTTAATGTCTTAACCCAAATTATGCTTTGGTACAGTGGTTAAGTGCTTGCTACTCAGAAGGTCCAAGGTTATATTCACATTTCCGATAATGTTATATATCACAATATGTCAAAAATTTAACTAAGAAAAAAGTGAGGGAATTTAAAGATGCCCTTAAAAAGATATCGCAGTTTAGTTTTTTTGTTAATATACAGCACTTAGTTTTAAATACAAATTGTATGTTTTTAATATATAAAATTTAAAATCTAAATTAGATTTTACATACATGTTTTTTGCTGCCATACAAATAATATTATATTCATTTTTTAAATTATTTGGCTTCATCAGAGTTTTTAGAAAAAGTTGATGGTAATACAAGAGATCAACAAATGGACTGGCACTGAAGGGACTATTTTGTACCTTGGCGGAGCATTCTGTCCTCACGGAAGTGGAGGGATACTGGGTGTGACCTTTTATTTTCACTCTCTGTCAATATACGTTCCCAGTAGTCACTGTTTACCTTAAGAACTCCAATTCCCATGAACCTCACAGACCTATTTCCTGGAGTCTGCGTCTCCTGGTTACTAATGCACCTTACTGTGAGGCAAGTTACAGTACGTGACACATTCATTCAAATGAGTACTCAAAAGCTTTGTTTTTATCTGGCCTTTTAAATATGAAGATTTTAAAGTCACTATGTCCAATATTTTTAATACTTAAAATCCTAAATAAAAAATAATTCTTCAATGTTGACATGAAATTAATATACTATATTGTTTTTATTAATTTAATCACAGTACATTAAATATTCACTTTACCTTCATAATCTCTTAGCCCATATTGGTACAGGGGACATATCAGATGTTAAATTGGGGAAATGGATACAATAACTTCAGCCCCAACCCCCACCCTCGGCAGACTTTGAAAGGTATATCCAATCAAAAGGGTGTAGCGTTGCAGAGTTCAGCGCATTTGTAAGTTAATGAGAGGCTATGAACTGCAGCGGCCTTACATCCTGCTCCTGTGTCAATGTTAGTGGTTTTAAAAATAAATCAAATTCCAATAACTAACTACAGAACATCTTTTTATGTTTCAGCTAATTTAGACAAATAGAAAGTCAAGACCTTAAGTTTAGATCTGATATGACAGTAGGTGTTGGAATTGTTGAGTTTTTCTAATTTCCCTGAGAGGAGGACACAAACTCATCTGCTGACACAGCCACTTGTAAGAGCAAGGTACACTGTAACCTTCTGCTCAATGCAATAAGCTACAATAACGTCAAATAGATTTTAAATTCTTCAAGGAAAATTAGCTGTTTAAGTTTGCCAAAATCAGCTACTTTGCAAGCAGTACACGACTTCTCAAAAGGTACTCCATTATCCTTTGCAGACTCAACAGAGGTTTTATTTTTTTTAGAATTTCAAAACCTTTGTCGGTATGCCTCAGCGACTATTTAGATAGATAGATACTTTATTGATCCCATGAGGGAAATTGCAGTGTTACAACAGCTTACCACAGTCAACACATCACAGTGGAATGAAATGATACAATAAGACAACAATACAATACAGTCAATAGAAATTTATAGTATAAGTAAAACAAAACATCCTTGATCAAACCAAATCATTTTTTTCTGTATACGAGACTATGACTGGTAAAGGGGGGGTGGGGAGGGTTGGCCAGAACACTGTGTTTAACACCCCTTCTTTTTTCAAGAAATACCCTGGGATTTTCATTGACCATGGAGAGGACCTCAATCTCATCTGAAAAACGGTGCCTTTGTTTACAGTGTATACATAGTCTTCTCTCCCTCACTATCCAGGGACATAAGGAATTACACTGACCTACTGGTCCCACTAACATCTCTTCTAGCTTTCCCAGGAGGTCTCTCATCCATGTGCTGGCCAGGCTCATACCTGCTTAGCTTCAGGGGATTGCTAGTTGTGAGTGTCTGGGTTGTATAACTGCAATTATGTTCAAGGCTGTCCACAGTCTATTTTTGGCCGAGTTATTCATACTGCTTCTTCTTTAATCAGCCTGCATCATCTCTCAATAACATTTCTGAAGTCTCCAAAGGGAGGCTTCTCTGTGAGTCTGCACCTGGAACTCAGCTTGCCCTTCGCCCTTGAACCTCAGGACCACAGCATAACCGTTACTGTACAGTTCATCTAGAGATACAAGCAGCAAAAACACTACTTTCAACAGCACATTTGGTGATTAAAGGTGGCGCAACTCCGTTATCACATAAAATGGTATGGTCTATTTATAATGGAACATATTTCATTAACAATTTGTACTTTTAAAATTTCGGCTATGTGAATCGAATACATGAACAAAGACTACAGTTTATGAAGTACCACACTTGCGAATCACAGATTGCCTAAGTCAATGATCGGTATAGTATATAAAAATACTGTACATTTAAAGCCAATACAGTACAGAATATATTTTTTATAATACATTTTTTTTAATTGTCCATGATTACTTGCTGCTGAAATTTGCATTAAGACAAAGACAAAAAGATATGTCAAAATAAAAAGATTGACAAAATATAAATTATTAAAATGTAGATGTGAACCTGAAAGAAGCACATTGGACTATTTTTATATATTCAACTGAGTTACTGAGTTTTTTTATATAGCCCTGTTTAAAATTAATTTAATATTTAACATACTGTAGTATACACTATAAAATTTATAAAAGTTGAAACAGTATACAACTTCACTTCTATAAGGGGCTCAGCATTGACCTGTATTCAAAACCAGGCATTTTCTGGTGACTCCAAATGCTTCCACATGCCACATTAAGCATTTACTGCGCCACCTGGTAGTTTTACAAAGGAGTGCAGTCCTGCAATAGAACATTTTTTTTAAAGCTTGGTCTGGTGGGGAGTATACACTGGATTTTGCTGCATTATTCACCATGCTTTCTGAATGGCTGGATCTCTATGTAGGTAATACAACTTTATTATGTTGCCATAGAAATATATTTGTATGTTAGGTTTGTTAGTAGAAAATTATGTTTGGAAAAAATTCTAAAAATACCTATTAGTATTGTTGAAAATACTATATACTTAATTTATCAAAACATCTGTCAAAATTAGGTTCCTTTGCATTCAAAATGTCAGTCATTCTATGAATGCAGTGAGCAGTGAAAAATCCTTTTTGCTTATTCCTTTTGAAATGAAATCACTTTTAACAAATAATAAAGGAGGAAGAATAAGTATAACTCATTCATTGTCTTTTATGTAAAATGAGAGCTTTGAAAATACAGTTAGTAGATATTTATTTAGCTCAGAATTATTATTTTGTTTAGATCAGGTTAATGTTAAGCAAAAATCTTCTTGTTAAATGATTAGAGCCACAATAATAAACAAAAAACAGCCAACAGTTACTGGGTATTCACATCGAGATCATTAGCCAGCCTTCAAAGGATGGAATTGCACCATTAATGGGTTAGATTACAGGGTAGACAGGACACTGAAGAACAGTGGTGTAACAAGACAGACAGACAAAGAGAAGAAGAGAATAATTGTCATGTCAGTTGTCATTATCATCTTAAGTCATCCTTCATTTCCTCCAAATGTTGAGCCATTTGAGAACCCTTGTTTTAATCAGTCTTTGAAGACCAAATTCTGGTTAATAATCCAAGCATTACAATAAGAGAGCTTGCTGACTTAATTTAGGACTTTCCTATATTGTAGAATCCTCAGGCTAAAAAATATCTGTCATGACACATCCATCATAGTGTAATTGCTGGCTAGCTGTGTTATTCATTGTTAATAAATATTTATTCTTGTTCAAGTTTGAACCTGATTTGTTACTCTATCACCAGAGTGGTGCTTGAAAATAAAAAAACACACATTCTATGTAATGCTCAATTATAATCTTAACCCCCTGGTTTGTTATAATACAGTGCCTTGCAAAATTAATCACACCCTTTAAAAAAATCTTTCAAAAGTTGCTGAATTACAAATGATACTTAGGCATGTTTTTTTCTGTCAAAGCAGTTTATGCTGCTTGTGTAAGTATTCAGAGCCTTGTGCACTGGTAGCTCTCAATTTACACAGGTGAAAGAAATTGCCGTAACAAGGATATACAATAATTGTCTTACAATTGGCCTCTATCTGTGCCACTGAAGTGACTGGCACATATACTGGATAAAAACATCAATGTGTTTAGGTATCAATGGTCAGGCAGTGAAACTGAAGGATGAGATAAAGTGATAATTTTGCATATATAAGGAAACAGGGTACAAAAGTATATCCACACACTTAAATGTATATTGTGTAGAAAAATATAAGGGTTTGGGTATCCCAGTGAGCACTGTTGGCTCTATAATCAAGAAGTGGAAGCTGCATCATGCCAAACAGACACTACCTAGAAAAGGTAGTTTATCAAAACAACATCAGAACAAGTGAAACCACTGAGTGGTCAACAATCTCTTTAAAAGGCCTACAGAGTTTACTGGCTGAGAGTCAAGTAAAGGTGACTGATTGACTGATGTGTAAAACAGTGTCCTGGTGGAGGCCACATTACTCTCACTCTGTGCTGTTCATCCTTGGAAGAAACCTGATGCAGTCCTTATCTCCTTATTCTTTACACATGTAACATAAACCCTTCCTTACTAAGTAAATATTATGGGAATCGTGGGACATTTATATATAAAGTCGAATATGTGGAAGCTAAATCTTGCATAACCTGGGTGTACAAAGTTCCAGTGAGCCAGAATCTAAATCAACAGATAAACATGACAGGAAACACCTGAGATCCCATCCAATGCAGGGCACATATCCATGCATGCAGGGGACAATTCAGAGACATCATTTAACCTAGTCTATGTACTGTGGGAGGAAATCAAAGCATTCACTGAAGTCCCACTTAGTCACGGGTGAAAGCTCTGTTTAGGAAATAATGCAATTAAATCCAAGACCTTAAGAGCTGTGAGACAACAGTGCTAACTTCTATAGCACTATATCACACCAAAAAATTGTTGTTTCAAAATGATAACATTCTGCTAAAATGTTTATCTGAAAGTTATTAATAGTGATACCTGATGTAAAACACACTTAATTTGTATTATCAAAATTAGATGATTTATTTTACTGAGTCAAGGAAAAGTATATGAAAAATATTATTGTTCCAATGAGCATGAATAATTATTAGCCTTTGCTATACTTTGGGAAATCAATTTTAAAAAATGCAAAATAGATAATTATCTTTGTAAACTGTAATGGATACTCTTAGAACATGCTTACCTTTATATCTGGACAGACTGTTTTTATTTAACTGATTTTTGACTGATTTATTATTTTATTATTTTTCTAGATGTAGAAGATTATCAGCCGCCAATATGGAAATCGTACTGTGAGTATTAAATATATGTCATTGCAAGTAATAATAATCATAGAAATCTGCAAATAAACACTGATATATATTAGTTTGAGGGAAACTGGTAAAGGTTCCTAAGGAAAACAAAAAATAGAAAATAACAATTAACAAAAATATCTACCTTTAAGATGCTGGTTTTTAGAGCTTTATTGTCCCTATTAAAAGCTGTGTATGTTCTACTCATACTGCCAAAAGTACACATATTCAGCTAAAGTTGATCTTAGTTTAATTTTGGATTGGTGTTTTTATAAATAGGATGCCTTATATTTAATAAGTGCTTCATTGCTTTCAAAAAGCTGTCTGAAATGCATTTTTGCAGTTTTTCAAAGTTACTCCATTATGGGATAAAGACATCAAATGTTTTAAAGCAACATAGAAATGCTTAAAGCTATGGTTATTCACATTAGAGCATACATCCAAAAGTGGAAATGCCACAAAAAAATATTTAAATTGGATATTATACATTTTTATTTTCTTCAACTAAGAGAATACGCTAAATCAGCCATAATTAAGTGCAACTAATATATATGTATTTTTGAAAAAATCTGCTCCCACATTTTTACATTCCTTTTGAAAATAATTTGGGGTGAAATTGATAGGATGAAGACATCAAATTCTGCCTAAGGTTTTATGAGGCCACCCTCAAGGGTTCCCAGAGCTCTCCAGACCTCTCCAAGCCTCCGCAAAATGTAAAAATGTGCTTTATAGCCAGTCAAACCCTAGTTTTATGAGCAGATTGTATTTGGGATATTAATGTCTGTCACCTCAGATATTATACTTTGCCTTAAAATCACAATCCACTGTTTTTATTTATGGTCTTCACTCTGCATAGGATTGTCTCACCTGTGTACACCTTATGGATAGAACTGCACATTGTCACTTTGTGTGTGTCCATTTGGTGTACAGTAGTCCGCCAGTACTTATCCAGCATAGCAGTTTGTGTACAGACTTTGTATGACACTCGCACTGAAAACCAGCTGGAACAGGATGAGTTTTGTGGTGTCCAAGTGTGCTCCCAATGCATCTGTTGGGCAGAAGCAGTGTAGTACTGACACCACATTCATGCTCACTCTTTTACCTGCTCTCAGCGTGATAGGCTATGGGGATGGGTGTGTTCGCCTCTGGTAGCATGGTGTGGGGCACCATATGGAAGAAGGGTGGAAATCTTTCTCCTTCTTTTCTCAGATGGGACATCCACCTTCTCATGTGTAGAGGCTTTGTAGATCATCACTGAAAAAAAAGAAAATTATTAAAATAAGATTATCACAGAGCTACAGACAATATGGCTTCTAGACTGAAAACATAAATTTATTTTTGTCTCAAATTGACAAAGTAAGGACAAAATTCACATCTGTATGATCATCCAACTTCAGACACTGCAGATAAACCACTTCATCTGTCTGAGACAGGACCCCTATTTGAGTGCAGGTGGCAATGGAACACCCTAGAATCTGAAGAGCTAGGCAATAATAGCTCTAATAAACCCCTTTTTTAACTTAACTAATTTTTGCATCAAAGGCAACAAGACCTGCTAACAACAACAATAATAATAATACAAACAAATGTGGTGCAAATGTGGTGCAAGAAGATTGATATCTCAAGGTAGTTTTTAAGTTTAAAAAAATCAAAATCAGACTTCACACCCCAATGTCTTTGTGGCACAGGAAGGGCGCATTCTGATTACAAATGGTGCAATATTACAAAAATAAGAGCATTTACAAGATAATGTAAAGCTATAAAAAAGGTTGATAATCAACAATCAATTGTCTGCATCGTGCTTGTCTTGGAAGACAGGACCTGGGCTTACATAAGAAGGTTTGGCATTCCTAAACTTACAGTAATACTGATATAAATAAGTTGGGATTTCATTGAATTCGTATTTTTAAAAATCTGTGAATCTTCAGTACAACTGCCACAGTATGGTGACCAAGATATTTTACGGGACACGTGGCGCTTCAGTACCAATTGCCTCGGTTCACAAAGAGCGAAAGGTAAGCAAATATTTAAGGCTTCATTATATGATTATAGTATATATTACAGCGTATCATTGCTCTATTGATTTATACATTATATTTTTAATATTTCTTCTAGCCTGTTCTTCGGGAAAATACTCTAAGCCATCTTGCAGGATCCTCAGGACAATAAGAAAGAAAGCGAAACGATGGATAACGATGGATAAACAGAAACCTTTTTTTTAACTCTGTTCTAAAGAAACAGTAGAATAGGACATTCTTTCCTACATGTCTTCTTTTATGTGTCATAAGCTGTGGGTGTCAGCTCTCAACCACTGCGCAGGGTGCCAGTGTATATGAACTGGATTTGTGTGGAGACTTTCAGGGTGATGCAAAATCTGTATGACTCATTGTCGGGAAGGATTGGAAAGTTGGAGACACTGTCAGAGAGTGCAGGAGCCAGAAACATTTTGTTCCAGCATCCACCTGCCATGCCCACTTTCTCTGAACAGACCAACAGCTTTTGAAGAGTGCCTGGCCCCACTGTGCAAGTTGCTGTACACAGCTGAATATGTCTCCACACAGTCGTCCGCCCCCATTTGCACAGGACATGCCATCTCTTTGCATAGGACAGGCCATCTCCTGCCTCTCTACTCAGCACCGTCCAGGAATTGGAAGGTGTTGTCTCTCTCCCTTCAGGAAGCACTATCAGCAGCAAAATTTAAGGATGCCAAGGCCACATACTATTCTCCCAGATATTCAACTTTTACCCATGACTCAAAAGAAGGAGGAGAAATTGTAAGTGGAATGCATTGGCGTAGATGGGAAAGGGAGCCAACCATTATGCTGCTCTGTTGTGAACTTGGATGGCTCCAGAGGCAGGGTGCCTTACCTTCTAATCTTCGGGAAAGGATTAGAGGCATGGTGAATACGAAATTCACAAACCTTACATCATATGATTAAAAGAGGATTCGAGATCGCATGAACGAGTTGCTCAGAACAAGGAGGCACTCATTTCCTAAACGGAAAGAAGAAAGAGAAAGGGAGATACGAGAGCAGGGCTTGATGAAAAAAGACCCCAAAAATAATGAGATTTTTAACTCTACCATAATCTAACCAAGAAAAGGGTGAGGCATCTGATTTATTACCACATCAGTTAGCCTACCACTTAGCTCTAGCCAAGACGTATAGTTAGCCGTAGACCAACAGCTAATATGTGTCACGGACGTCCAAAAGGACTAACCGTGGGGAGCAGGAGAGCAGAAAAAGACCCATATGCGTAGCGGCGAGACGGGAAAAAGGCCCGGGCTCATAGTGCAAAGAGTTCAGGAATGCCGTATAGAAACCTACAAGTAATAGGTTTATTCCATGCTGAAAAAAAGAAGAAAGAGAACACAACGTTTCGGCCGTGGAGCCTTCTTCAGGTGTGAGAGAGACAGGGCAGTAGGCAAAGGTAAAGTAGCGGGAGAACAAAGGTTGAGAGGGAGGAGGAGTGAGAGGCGGGAGCAGGGGACAGAAAGAGAGGCCAATCAAGAGGTGTGAAGTCAGAATGGGTGCAGAGAGGTGTGAAATGAAACTTCCAATGAATGGAGAAAATTTAAAAGAACAGTAATCTGTCGTTAAGGGAAGGGAGAATGTGTGATCCTAGCTGCAGAATAATTTTAGTTTCGGTGGTCTTTCTGATGTATGAGTTCGGAAAACCGTCTTTGAGAACACAGACGGAGAGATTAGAGTGGTCGTGGCCGTCAGAGGTGAAATGAGAAACAATGGGCTTGGAGAGATCTTTAATCTTCACAGCCCTGACGTGTTCTCTGAAGCGGTCTCCGAGTCTCCTCATAGAAAAGAAACCTATGCCCTCAGGGAGCGGACGTGGGGCGCCCTGGTGCTAGGCGGGTCTCAGGACATCCGAACGTCAATGCTGAGCGAGGACAGAGTGCAAGACCCGGAAATATATAGCCCAAGGGAAAGAGAGGGACAGGAAGGACAGCAGACCGGAAACTAGGGACAGGACAGAGAAGGAGCGCCCTCTGGTGGCAGAGGGCGTGACAATATGTTCATCAGCAACTAATGTGGCATCTGATGAGCAAAAAGAGCTGGGTGATGAAGACCAGAGATGAAGTAACAACTACAACTACCTTCAAAGTCTACTTTATGCTGGCAGACAGTCATCGCAGGGCTCCAGCCTAATGAGAAAATGCTCATTGAAACACTCAAAACACTTTCTGACACAAGATGGTCGGAGCACTCTAATGCAACCAGATCCCTCTGCCTGAACTATAGTAACATCTAGCAGGCCCTAAAGAGTTAATGATGAGAATTTAACTACAAGCAATGATGCCAGAGACGTCATTGAAAATGGAAAAGCTTGAAATTGCGTTTCTTTGTAATATGTGGAATACCATACTTTTGTGATTTCAGAGGGTAAGCACTGTGCTTCAGGGAGCTGAACTTGACCTGTGCAATGCTGTGGACCTAGTGTGTTCACTGAGACTATGTGGCAGGCCTCTGTGGTTGTGAGTTCGAAAACTTTGAGATAGCCGCAAAAAATATGTTTTCAGTCTGTTTACCCCATTGTTGATATTGCACTACGTCTTTTCTCCACTTTGCCAATATGCTGGTGGAAACCGGTCTTTTTCTAAACTCTCAATTGTAAAAAATAGATTGCAATCTACTATGCATCAGGAAAAAGTGAGCCAACTTTTTCTGATGTCAATCGAGAGCGACATTTTAGGAAGCTTGGATTTTAAGGACATTATTAATAATTTCATATTAAATAATTAAATATTAAAGACTTTTCAGCCAAGAAAAGATTTCTAAAGGTAAGAAATTTTACTTTTCTTTATTGTCGCCTATGTTGGAACAGTAGTGCAGTGTTTTTTCCCCGTGCGTTGTTAATGAGAAATAATCAGCCGGTAGGCTATAGCTTGATGTAGACCTGGATATGCTGTTTTGGTGAAGTTCGTGGCTTTACTCAATATGCATTTAGCTATTGGTTCCGCTGATTGTTTATCTCGCAAGTCCATGTTGGGAGTGATTACCCTTTCGGTTTTCATGCTTGTTATGACCTGTGTAATTTGGCCATGTCAGTCGGGAGGGAGCTGGATTGTGGCATGTTGTGTCATACTGATTTTACGGATTTGGAAAAGGGCCAAAAAGTAGACCCGTAGCCCCAGGGCCCACGACCAGGTTAAATCGCCTCTAGTGATGAGTTGGCTGTGGCAGGAAGGTCTGTTATCAGTGTGTAACATTTGCCAGTCAATACCACAATTTTTGCATGCATGTGTACATGTACAGTATCTGTTGGAGTTTTGTTAATTTAATGGGACAATTTATTAAGTGTAGCAGTAAACCACGAGGTGATTCTTTTATGGCTATTAGACAATCAATCGATCAGTGACGCACACATACAGATTCAATACTCGAGATACATTTATTAATACATACATTGTGCATATAAAACATATAACAGTCTGCCTGGATACAAATGGCAGATTGTACTGTGAGGGTTATCAAAATGCAAGGTATATAATCACGAAGAGATGCATAACACAAAGAGATACAAAACAAAAAATATACTTCAGTATACCATTCGGCTATGCTATATCGTTAATCCGTCTCATTAATACAACTTCTATATTAGGTACTTAAAGTAAATACATTACTCATATGAATTAAATTGATATCAGCCTGTGTTGAGGTAACAATTGAAATCTCAATTGGCAACGTAGAATATCGAGTTACTTTTCCAGATATGGATTTGTACTTACCGGGGCACGGATACAAAAGACCAGCTGGCAGCCTCTGTTGCGGCAACATCCAATCAGCACCCTCTCGGCATCCTCTGACTGTCCTGGTGCTGTTCTGAGTTAGAGAAATTAGGAGATATTTCTGCTGTCAGCAACGTGCTAGACAGTGTTTCTCTCAGGGACCTACAGTACCAGTATTCCGGCTGACTAGTAAAAGGTCTCTTTGCGCAGAGGGTGACCACGGGTCTGAGCAAGTCACTCTTTAGGGTGGAAGAAACTTGATTTGCTTCTGGTGTAGCGCTACTGCTGAATAAAAACGTATTCAGATTGTCGACAAGAGTCCAAATGTATACTTTGGTGATCAAGCGCAGCATCCATGTTGGCTTTTTCTAGCATTTTGAATTCTTACATACAGGCATTCCCTGGGCCGACGCTTGCTGAAACAAGGTTCCAGGTTCAGGTCTCTAAAGGTGTGCAAAAATGGCAGGAGAAGCAAAGTTCTGAGCGCTGCAGTATATTTTAAACCAGAACCATGATGATTGTTTGAGAGTTTGGCAGGCATTTGAGACCCACATGGTGTTACCACGCCCTGTAGGTTCCTGATTGGTTGATCAAGGTGAGAAATGAGTAACAATGACCACTGACATCTAGGACTGCAATCTAGACGTTCCCAGGAATTTCATGGACAGATAGGCTCCAGGAATGGCCATTGATTATGATAGCCAGGCATGGCAGGGTGCATCCCCATTTGGGAGCTGCCCCTTGTCGGAGAGAACTGACTTCAATTCAGAAACTACATGAATAGCCTCTCTGTGGCTGCATTTAGGAAAGCACAGCAACACTTAATTCTTTCTTCTTAATAAGCATTGCCACTACATATCTGCTGCACTGAAATAGATAGATAATACTTTATTAATCCCGTAGGGAAATTGATGTAATACTGGCTCTTCCACCACTGTCAGAGAATTTGAAACTTGTGATGAGTATATTTCTGGTCGGCCTCTGTCAGGATTAAATCATTAACACTATCTGGCACAGACCAGAAATTTTAATAATATAAAAGCTGGCCTTTTTTTTCGTAATCCAGTTGTGCAAAGGAATATAAAGGCAGGAGTGGGATATAAAAATGAAAAACTGCACAATCTGTGAAGTGCTAAGAAACAAATACCAGAATGGAATTATGACTATTTAAATGATAAGAATTTTAACAAATCGTATTGATAACTAAGCAAGCCAAAGACTTGTAGAAACTTCTTCATTTGTATAAAGATTTTTATTCTTAATTGTTGACAAACATAAAATTATACAAGATTATACAAGATAGATAATAGAGCCTGAATCTTGAAGGAACCACACAGAACCACGTATTAACTAAAGGTTAACAAATTAAGCAATCAACTCCAGTCTTGATGAGTCTCCTCTAGCGATGGATTGAAATTGGTACTGGATAGAACTGCTGTGTTTCAGGTTACAAGTCTTGTCCAGCACTGTCAGTTTCTTGTCATTTTATTGGTGTTCTTTTAAATTTAATAAAAATACTTTTATCATAGTTTCATTTATTTTGCATTATGTCACCACTTTTATTCGTAACCCAGTCACTTAACAGAGGGGTTGTTCTGATTAGTTTATTTTCCAAAACACCAACTTGAGCACCTGTAAAAGGGATGTACCAAAGATTTTACAGAGATTTAACAACAGATCAAAGTGTAAAAATCTTTGTCATCTTTCAGTGTTCTCGCAAAAAATTGATGTCTGGGTTTTTAGACAGCTTGTGATCTACTTGTTAGAACAAGGAATGGAAATACTGTATATAATGCCTCTCAGGTAAGACTAAAGGAAAGGAATTGACTTGTCTGTTTCCACTGAATAGATCTTTTATTAATGATCTTAATGAAAAGAGGAATGCAAAGCTGCTAAAAATTATAACAGCCAGGCGAAGGTTCAGGGGAAGTAGCTGCGGTTAACTTTCTATTTAAACCTCGAGCTCTCGAGTATTTATGTCTAGGCTTTTGAGTTCCTAGAGTCTCAAGTTCAATCCTCTTTGTTCATTCACTTTTGCCACCTGGCAATGTTTCAACTTCTGCTTTGCAGCCACTGCCGGCGTCACTCTGCGTCAAGCAGTACTCTCAAAAAGCTCCTAAATTTCTTTTTGTCTAATCCATCCCTACTCTTCCACAATGCAATCATGTGGACCTTTTCTTCTTCTTTGTGAACCAGCAGAACCAGTCCTGCCTTCTTAATACCTTGTCTCAATAAATCACTTGCATTTCTCTACTCTCTCTCTCACACTATAGCTAATCTCAACTGTCTGGATAAAAGTGAAGGTGCCTCTCTTTGACCCTGCCTCCAACTCCAGTGCCTTCCCTCTTCCCCACTCCTTCTGCTGCACTTGACTTCACTCCGGGAGCAGCCCTAGCTTTTGGGGGCTCCAGGCAAGATCTTGGAAAGGGGCCCCTACAGTGTATTTGTGCATACACTTGTAATGACAAGGCATATTATTTCACTTAGAATAAAGTGTTATTAAAGATTTCTAACGATCTTTATGTGGCTTGACCAAGTAGCCTGGTGCTGTCTGTGGATGGCACAAGAATGTGGCTAAAGAGGCGCATCTGTTAAGAGACATCATAAAGCTGTATCAAGCTGAAGAGTTTAAAGATGTATAGCACAGATGGACTCCAGCAAGTCTCCAGGCAGGATTATCCCTAGAACCACAGTACAAAGATCACTGTCCATCCCCAAAGGAAAATCCACAAATTGTGGATCTGTAGGGTGGGCACCAGCACCATACCTTGATGGGATCTCAGCCAGCCACCAACCTGTGATGTTGCTCCATATAAACTGTATCCCAATACATCTTTGCCGATTAATCACTGGCTCTCTCAATCTCTCCATCTAAACTGGCAAACCTTTACAATCATGTGACAGTAAACAGTCCAAGTCAGGTCAAAAGAGTGAGTCAGTAAAGTATAGAATTCTGTCCAAGATATTCTTCCTGAAAAATCTACTGTTATTTTCACCTGATTAATGAAATTAGAATTTCGGACCCTTTCTTTTTATTTGAATATCGAAGTATATTCTAAACAAAAGTATAGCATAGAATGAACGAAGTTACCCTTTTGTCTACCTTGTGGCCCCCAAGAAGACAAACTGTGTACAGACTGTTTTAAAGACTAAAGTCATCAAGACTCAAGACCTTTGGCAGAGCTGCCTGAGCCCAAACACAGCTAGTTTTGGAAACCCAGCCCAGCCTCTTTTTTACCAGTGCAAGGTATCATCAAGGACATTTTGACAATGGATCTTTGAGTATTAAATTTATTGTTCACATTATAATTCTTGAGAACCGAAACATTATCTTAAATGCATGTGTATGTTTAGTTCATGATAGTAAATCCACATTTGCTTGTGTCTGAGAATATAAATGTGATGTGACTGATAGACCTGTAAAATGACTGTAGTTGATGTGTATTTAATTGTGATTTTTTTACCTCTATTCTTTGTAATCCCTGTTGTTTGTTATGCATGTTTTGGTTATATCAATAAATTGTATGTTTAGAATTAATGTGTGAGACTCTAAATCATTATATTTGATTGGTTCATAAAAATCATCAAGAATATACTGTTACAATTTCAGATTGTTACATCAAATTAAAACCCCACTCTCCTACCCAGAGCTTAATTTACTATTTAGAACATTTAGGTAAATAGTTACAGTTTTAGGTGACTTAGAAGTCTCTCTTAGATTTTAGGTACAGTTTGTGACACTGGGAAGAGTAAATACTTCTAACTTCAAAGGAGACATGATGTTTGCTGAGGTCTGGGGGGTCCCTTGAGCAGAAACAATGGTAAAGTTTACCTAAGTATACCTAGGGACGTTGTGGATTAATGATTGGCCAGGAGCAGCACAGAAAAAGACAAGCAGGGAGAAGAGAGAGGAGTCCAGCTCATCTCTTGTGTGGCCTCTGTAGGCATATTAAGAGTTAAGTGGTTAGTTGCAGTCTGGGGTTTTCTGGGTGACCAGAATGTTAGGCCTCTGAAATGCCTTGTCTGTAAATACTGAATACAATGTAACTTGTAATGGGTTTATTCCATGCTGAAAAGGAAACACAACATTTCGGCCGTGGAGCCTTCTCACCTGAAGAAGGCTCCATGGCCGAAACATTGTGTTTCCTTTCTTTTCTTTTCAGCATGGAATATACCTGTTACCTGTTCCTTTGCAGCCTATGCATGCTGATGCAGCTACCTACTTAATATTCTAATGTAACTTTATGTGTTGTATGTTTTGTGTCTTGTGTAGTTTATTATGATAAATATTTATCATACAGCACACGACTGTACAGTAAGTCCATCCCGTACCAGCGCAGACCTCAAAATCTTCTCTTACAAACGCACCTGGAATGCACTCCACTTCCCCTTACATCCCCGAGACTGGCCAGATCAGCTCTACTCAATACCCACTCCTTAATCAACAAGGCTCTTCTTTTATGTGACATTATCAAAGAAAAAAAACTGGACTTTCTGTGCTTAACCAAAACCTATCACAAACAAACCAATGGACTCCTGTATAACCAATTAGTCCCTCCTGGGTATGGTTTGTTTAACCTTCTGCGGCTTTCAGGCAGAGGTGGGGGGGGGGGGGGGCATCATTGTTATTTAAAACCTTTTTTACAATCTAAGTCCTATGCTATACTTCCTCCCTCTTCTTTTGAGTGCTTTGTTTTAAAGGTTTCTATCCCCCAATCTACTTTTATTTCCACAGTTTAGAGACCACCCAAACCCAGTGAAGCCTTCTTAGGTGAGGTTGCTGATTTTCTCTCATTTTTATGCCTTAAGTTTAAAAGGATCCTTATTCTTGGGGACTTTAATATCGATTCAAGGTCTTCCAGTCTGGCTAAAGACTTCCTTTTTCTATTTGGATTCTGATTCTGGTTCTCTTTCTATGCTCATCCTTCTTGATCTCAGTGCTGCTTTTGACACTGTTGACCATAACATCTTACTTTCTCGTCTTGAGACTGTTTGGAGTTTCTGACACTGCTCTCAAATGGTTCAAATCTTACCTCACTGATCGCTGTCACTTTGTCTCTCTTAATGGGTATAGGTCTGAAATTGGTGTTGTTAAGTCTGGTGTTCCTCAGGGCTCAATACTGGGCCCCTTGCTCTGCAGCATTTACATGTTTCCACTTGGTCGGCTTTTAAGATCACATGGCCTCAGCTTTCATTTCTACGCTGACGATACTCAAATATACATCCATACCAAACCTGACATTGATGTGGCTGTCTCTATTCTATCTAATTGCATCTCTGACATAAAACTTTGCGTGACTCAAAATTTCCTTCATCTTAACTGTGACAAGACTGAAGTTATGCTTATTGGCACCCCCCATCAACTTCATAAAGCCAGTCCTGTAACCGTATCTGTAGGTGGTTCTGTAATTGAGCTTCAATCTAAATTGAAAAACCTTGGGGTTATATTCGATTCTGGCTTAACATTCGACCCACATGTGCAGCATATTGTTAAAACATCTTTTTTTTCACCTCAGAAATATCACTAGACTTCAACCTATGCTATCACTAACTGTGGTTGAAAAGCTGATCAACACATTTGTGTTCTCTCGAATTGATTACTGTAATGCTCTATTTGCTGGGGTATCTAAATCTACTTTGAACAAACTCAAAACCCACTTCTTTAGAAAAGCCTTTACTTAACTGGTTCCATTTTTTACCCCTCTGCTTTTCGTAGTACCACCATCCACGGTCTCCTCTGTATATTGTAATTGTGTTTTATCTTTAGTATTCTTTTTATTTATTATTGTTGTCATTCTGTAAAGTGCTTTGAGAAGCCACCTTTAAAGGCGCTATATAAAATAAAGTTTATTATTATTATTATTATTATTATTATTATTATTATTATTATTAAATATTTGCTTTAACCAAGTGTGCCTGGATTATTACTCTTTTCAACAAAGCTGTTCCGGAGTATAAAGAATTCACATGGCTCTAGTTATACCTATAACTATATCTGGGTATATGGTTAGAAATCTCGTACAAGTTGGGGGTTATGAATAATTATTTCATTTATTGACTAAACTGCTCGGTCAGTTGCTGATTTTTACCAGTTTCATAACCCCCCATTTGTTACAATATTATATATATATGTAAATATATATTGTATATATAAAAGTTTTAAGCCAGTTTTGAAAAGCTCATAATAAATAACTTGCTAACAATAACAAGAAGCCAACATTTTACAAAGAAAATATGTATTTTAACTTTGAAAGAAATCAATGGGAACATTAATAACAACAAAATGACGATAAACCGGATCTCTGTTACTTCAGAATTATAGCAAATTATAACTTACAAACTACAGTACTGCACTGAAACCTTTGTAAAAAGGAATTGTAGAAATAAATATGTAAAAAAAATTGAGTAAAAAAAAACAAGTACATTCAATAGAAAGGGAGGTGAGATCAGTAAGGCTGCGCCACATTAAAAAACCTTCTATACAGTAAATCAATTTGTCTAGATTTTCTGGAGGCATTAGTTGGTGTCACAGATGAGGAACAAGGGAGTGATGGTGAATAGCAGCTGGAATCTGGGAACCTGAAGCTACTGCCATGTTGAGAGTGAAGCAGGACTGGTCCTTGGCATAAGTGAACTAAGCGACTGACTAGAGTTCTGATGCCGCAAGGTGGAGCCCATCGATGTGCAACACAATTTTTTTTATTTGGCACATTCAAATGTGAGTCAAAAATGTGAGTCTCTCTAGTGGCTCCTACTGTTGCTGCTGTGGATGTTTATAATACAAGTCCAGTCAAAACTTGAAAAATCATAAGCAAGTACATAATATCCCATGTTTGTTTCTGATAAGTCAAGAAAACATTTTGCTGTTTAATTAATTCAGGATTTTCTCAAGTTATCTGGATAGAATTAACCCGATAACTGAGTTCAGATTAATTGTATTTCACAAAAGAGCTCTGCTCTGTCTACCCTCTCTGGCATTAGGAATTAGGTCATTGTATGTATCCATGTAATCCATATATGTATCAACCTCTCAGTTTCTATTGTGGTACCCTGTTTTGCCTTTGCAGCAAAAGCAGCTGCTATTCTCGGAGCAGAATTTCATATCACCATATCAATGACTGGTCCTCTTATGGTACCAACCTCTTCCTCTGTATATTTAATGGACTCAGACCTCACACCTCCAGGGTCTCTGCTTTCATAGCCCTCTATTTCCCTTTGTCTAAGAGCTGCAGCTTCTGCCTCTACCTGCAATGTTTTGTAAATCTTCAATTTCTGCAGAGATTCTCACTTCAGGCTCATCTGTCTGCAGCCTCCAGACGATTGGCAGCCTTCCTCCACTTATCGCAGCTGCAAAGCTCAAGTTCCAAGTCATGCCAAGTCATTTAAACTTCACTATCTGCATCTACCCAAGGAAGGTCAGTAATTTTCCAGCAATTAAGTCGTTCAATGCTACTGAAAGACATCTGCCACTTTTCATATACCCCATAATGTCCACTCGTTCAGATGCTTTGGCAACAGATTCAGTCTGTATGGTGCGACAGCCTCTGACCCTGCCAGTCAAAGAACCTTCACAGTCTTCTGCCCATTTGACTGGCCAACACTCCATGAAATCCAGACATTCATCCCTCCAAGAAACCTATTTCCAGCGCTGTTTTCTGCATCCCAATTCCCATCCTGAAACTGTTACACCACTGTCACTTGCAGTGCAGTGCCAAGAGCAGTCTGACAGGCTGCAATCCAAGTGCAGGGATTTGGGCTTTTCCGTGTAATTCCAATAAGAGCCATAACTTTGATTTTGCAGATCCAAAGGATGTCCATCTCATCCACCTCCCTCCTCTCTTCAGCATCAGAACCATCATCTCTTATTCAGCTAACATTGAGCCTCTGTACTTTGCTTCAGTCAAACCTACTCAACAGGGGCGATTTCAGCTGGCGACCCTACATTATCCACTGTTTTGAATTGGAGCCACCACTTCCACAGCCAGGGCTCAACCTGACCTCTATCTAATCACACATTAAGAAGCTGGTCTGCTCCTGCAATTAACCTTTGCATTCAGTCTGCTGTCCTGCTTTGTGCCTGTAGCTTGCCAGTATGGGCCCCAGAGGTTAGAAAATAGATGTATGGATGGATTCAATTCTCCTTTTGAGTGAAAGTGTTGGGCATTTGGTCCATCTCTTGAAGCAAGTTTCTTCTGCTAACCTCCACTTCCTTACATCCCCTAAGGGCTTAGTTACCAATTTTGAGGCAGCACTTGTCAAAGCAGTTCTCTACAAATCAGGGAATGCTTAAAATCTTGCAATTGCTTTATCTGGCTGTTTTGACACTGTTATTATTGGATCACAACCATAAGAATGAGAAAGGGTACATTCCGAAGAGCTTTCATAAATAATAATTTCTGTGAAGATCCCAATAAAAATATTTTCTTTAGTAAACCCTTACTTTTAACAACATAAAATAGCCCATTTTACCCGTTTTACACCTATTCTTCAATATCCCTATTCCTGTTACAGATGTCGGAAGGCATGCCATGGAATGGCCAGGAGAGCAATAAAGGCCCTATGTGTAGCAGTAAAAGGGGACAACACGGAGGTTAGCCCAGGCTCAGGGGGTCAGACAATGTCAGAGTAGAAACCTATGCCCTCAGGCCACGGACAGGAGCGGCCTGGTACTAAGCAGGTCTCAGGACATCCGTACACTCAATGCTGAGCCAGGAGCAGAGCAGACACAGGAAGTAAATAGGCCAAACAACAAGACACATGGGAAAAACATGAATAATCATAGGGAACTAGGAACAGGACAGAAGTAGAGCGTCCTCTAGGTGTACAGGGTGCGACAATTCCAGAGAGCTCAGGAGGCAGTGAGACCAAGGTGACTTGGTGGAGAGAATTTAGCAGGCAGGTTGGATATTGTTTGATATCGGGCTGCCAGAAAGGGCGTAAGGACAGGGGGCAAGCGGAGAACTGCCAGAGAAAAATAAAAGTGGTGATTCTCCTCTGGATAGGTGCTTTCGAAGCTAGTCAGGTCGTTGCGATCAGAGAGTGAACACAGAGCTTAAATGAGCTCAGTGCTTGAGCACCAATGTAGTAGAAACTAAAATTTTAAATGGGCAGATTAAGTGATAGATTGATTAGATGACTAATTGAAAGGCAGCAGGTCAAATGTACAAATGGCCCAACCTCATTCACATGGGACTGGTCCAAGATTGAATGCTACAGCAAATTGCAATGGCAAAATGACAATGGGAAGCTGCAAGTCGCTCCTAGCCTAGGCATTACCAATAAATAGTACAACAAATAGACTCAAGTGACACTTCAGTCCCAGCCCATTGATTTGTACTATATGTATCTTACGGAGATAAACTGGAGATATATCTTATGGAGGGAAGTGAACAATTAATAACTGTTCACTTTCCTCCATAGAATATTTATCAGAATTTACATCTCAGAACATTCTATCACATTCAGCATACAGATTCTATGTGCATTAGTAGCCATGGTACTGAAGGCACCTTCATAATTAGACACAGAATTATTGGATTGTGGTTGGAGCGCAATTTTAGTTGAATATTAGAATTTATATCACTGTGTCGGATGCTAAGAATTATTATATTATTTCAGTAATTCCAGTGTTCTGCTTAGTATGATACTAAATTTCAGAATTGGTCTATAGAAAGAGTTTTACTAATTTAGTCCAGTATTTCAATATCCTCTCAAAGGAAGCAGCTGTTACTTTGTGTTTGTTGTAATCAAGTTTTTTTTTTGTCAGAGTTGGGGACTAATTTCAGCAGTCAAGTTTACTTTGGACCTACTGTACTGGTTTAGTATGAGATAACAACTCACCTGTTAGTTGCTGCTTTATTTTTGTTGCTATTACATGATTATCCAGTACACTAGTTAAATGTTAATGCAACAAAGTAATGCAACAAAGTTCAGTCTTGTTTGTCTGTGATACCCTATATGTAGAAAAATAACTGTAGAAAAATAACTTTTTTTCTGTGCAGTGTACCAGTTGCAGCAAGAGGCCCCAAGACCCAAGAGGATTATTTGCCACCGAGAGGTTAGTATTTTTGTATCTTTCAGTTTTGTGTTTTTCTTGTGACTTTTTGTAGTTGGGCTATTTGCGCTTTATGTGTCTGTATTTTTAAATGAATGATAGAAAATGTTTTCCCTGGTAGCCTCTTAGGAATTAGAAGAACAACAGCAACCAGTCTGTTTATCATAATAATGTTCTGAAAATTATTTGGTTTCATTATTCAGGTCAATTAAATTTTGTTTAACTGATGACTCAGGAATATTGCCTCAGGTAATCATATTAAACCCAAGGGAAATCATAATATTTTATTACCAATATAATTATTATTCATATGAGCTTAACATGCAGAGGTTACATAGTTATATTGTCACAGTCAGGTGCCTCAGCCAGTCACGGCTGGCATCATCCAAATCAGTAAAGTTGCCAGGGCATCTGAAGCGAGGGCAGGAGTATAGGATGTGGTCGGCCGTCTGCTTCTTGCCATCACCGCATTGGCAAGTTGGGTCATCAGTGAAGCCCCACTTGTGTAGGGTGGCCCAGAAACGGCCATGTCCGGTTCTTAGTCGGTTCGGCTTGACCAATAGAATAATACTGATTGTGTACACACTGTGGATGAGTGTATATATATGTAGTACAGGAATGCTAATGTTAAATTGCAATTTTAAAATTAAAGAGAAATCATAGACTATAGCCTTTTGCCTTTTTAAACATGGCATGCTTTGCTGTGTGCAGTACATATAAATATATACGAATTCCCATGATAATTTAATGTTAGTTTTTAATACATAAATATTTTTATGCATGCTTAAATAATCCAGATAATGGCATGTAACTTTGTGATATTTTATCAATTTCAGTGCATCATAAAATGAGTACAGTTGCTATGGGTTTAAATTTTGTCAGTCATTTTGGCCAGCCTATCACGTACTGCGGTACAACGCGGTGAACGGTAGATAATTTCTCGTGGTTGTGCCGTGCATTTTGAATGGCTTCATCTGTGGAACTTAAATTCTTAATTGGAAAAAAATTGTCCCTCAGCAGTGACAGGGAATCGAAACCAGGCGTTTTCTGGCAACAGCTCAAATGCTGTACATGAGACATTGCTGTACAAGCTTTATTAATAATAATAATAATAATAATTGCTTACACTTATATAGCGCTTTTCTGGACACTCCACTCAAAGCGCTTTACAGGTAATGGGGACTCCCCTCCACCACCACCAATGTGCAGCATCCACCTGGATGATGCGACGGCAGCCATAGTGCGCCAGAACGCTCACCGCACATCAGCTATCAGTGGGGAGGAGAACAGAGTAATGAAGCCAATTCATAGACTGGGATTGTTAGGAGGCCATGATTGATAAAGGCCGATGGAAAATTTGGCCAGGACGCCAAGAGTTACACCCCTACTCTTTTCGAGAAACGCCCTGGGATTTTTAATGACCACAGAGAGTCAGAACCTCTGTTTTACACCTCATCCGAAGGACGGCGCCTGTTTACAGTATAGTGTCCCCGTCACTACACTGGGGCATTAGGAAACAGGGTGAGCACCCCCTGCTGGCCCCACTAACACCTCTTACAGCAGCAACCTTAGTTTTTCCCAGGAGGTCTCCCATCCAGGTACTGACCAGACTCACACCTGCTTAGCTTCAGTAGGTTGCCAGTTGTGAGTTGGAGGGTGATATGCTCCACCTGGCAGTCTTACAAGGTGCTTCCGGATACTATTATCTGCTCCTCTTCTTTTTATGCTTAGTTTGCTTCCATATACAGAATATTTATCTCAATATATATCCCATAACTCTCTGAGTACTGTATTACATAAGTGCATTCGTTGCTGATGACACCTGTTGTGTGAAATTACTGGCACAATTCAATAATTTTAACAGTCAATTCTGTGATCTTGTCTTGGGTATTAGGAATCAGTCCACAGGATAACAATTAATTGCACATGGATTCAAAATACATGGAATATATTTATTAATGCATACAATGTGCACATAAAAGCATAAAAGTAAATACATGAAACAATCTTCCTAGATACAAATGGTTGATCATTTGTTTGAGGGTTACCAATATAATAAATCAAGATTATGAAAAGATACAAACACAAGAATTGTACATTTAGTATAACATCAGTATACATCCAATATTCAGTATACTCATAGTAAATACTTTAACATTAGGTAAATTAAATTGATATCAAATGTGTTTGGATAGCAATTGAGTTCTCAAGAATAATAATGTTGAATTCTGAAATACTCATCCAGCAACTGTGAACTTATGTCACCCATGTACAAGAAGGAGCAGGGCTGGCAACTAAGCTACTGCCTAGGGCTCCAAGGCCTCCAGGAGGCCCCCTCAATGTACAATGCATCATATTTTTAATCGGCAAGTTCAAATGTGACCCTGTAGCGGCTCTTTCTGTTGCTGCTGTGGAATATCCTAATGGAAGCCCAGTCAAAAAAAAATGACCAATCATAATCGAGTAGGTAATGTTTCAAAAGAAGAGCAGGATAAGCAATCTCAAAACCAAATCAAGTCATTGTAATAATGCACAATCTGTGTAATAATACAATAATTTGTATTTGTATTAATTTAATTTTGACTCTGTCAGTTCCATTTAACTGGGTTACCATAGACATGTTATATTTTCAAACTAGAGACATTGACTACTTTAGGTGTTTTTACTAGAATTTAACAGATTCACATTTCCAACATGCCATGTGGTTAGCCTGCTAAAAAGCATGAAAAAGACTGTTCAACCATTATACGTAATTGTCATTAAAACACATTGTTTTCCTTGTGATTTCTCCTATATTTCATTATAGGAGGGTATTATGAACTCAACCTATAGCCTTTTGGATTGCAATCTCTCTCCCAGTGACAGTAGCAGAAGCAGAAAGGTGCTTTTCAGAGCTCAAGTTGATTAAAACATACCTGAGATTGAACATATTGATAAATTGATTTGAGTAGAACTTTTTAAATAAAACTTTCCCATCTATCTTACTGATCTCTCCTCCCTTGTTATTGAGTGCACTTGTTATTTTTTCTTACTTCATTTCATATTTATTTCTGCAGTTCTTTACTACAAAGGTTTCAATGCAGTAATCTGTCAGTTATGATTTACTCAAATTTGGAAGTAACAGAGATTTTGTTTATCATTATTGTTATTAATGCTTCTCTTTGTTACTTTCAGTGTTACAATACATCATCTTTGTAAAATGTGTACCTCATGTTCTTGTTTCTATGTTAGTTCTTATGTGTTCTCCAAAGCTGGTTAATACAAGTTTTCTAGTTATATAATTATTTTGTTTTATTATTCTTAATAGTAAAATAAGGTTGTGTTGGGAGCTGATAAGAGTAGTGTATGTGCAAATCATGATCTGGAGGGACCGCTTTCTAAAGTCTTACCTAGGGCCCCCTAGGGCCGGTTCTGACAGGGTCAAAGCTTTGTCCAACACTTGCTCTGCTGGCCCAGTGTCAACCAATCCTGGCATAGCATCAGAATGTTAAGGAGAGAGAAAGTCCTACTCTACTCTCGTGTTGACAGTTCAGTAGCTCCTCCTGGTTAACGTTGAGCTGGGAAATTGAAAGCAAATGTCCCATCTGGGACAATAAAGGAAGTACAGTAAATGCCTGCTTGGTCAGAGTAAGGCACTGATGGGCATGACATTCAGTTTGCTCCTGTGAGGTGCCGTTTAGGCCATTTTCCAAACTTTACCTCTCTTACAAACACAAATTGCTCTCACATACACACAAAAAAAATCTTACACATAAAACGCTCTTACATTCCCTAGTTTTACCTCGCACATACACATAAAATGCTCTCACATTCTCTCACATTCACTGGTTTTACCTCACACATATACATAAAAAACTCCTTCACAATGTGAACGGGAGAGGCAGAACATTTTATGTGTATGTGAGAAGTGAGTTATGGCCCAATGTAGGCGGTCCGTCAAAATGGCACAAAGTGATTGGTGAGTGTGAATGTGAGAGGTAAAATGGAGAGTGTGAGAGTCTTTTGTGTGTATGTGAGAGCAATTTGTGTATGTATGAGAGGTAAAGTTTGAATTATGGCCTAAACGGCACCTCATATGCTCCTGGCATAGCATTTACTTAAAAATATCGTAATATTCAGGAATGTTGACGAAAGTCCACCATAATGCTGATCAGGTGGACGCATCGTCAGTGGTAGCTAGCTGATCATATATATTCAGCTGATCTTGCTGCAGACCTTGGGCAGATTTCTATTGCTACAGATGCAGCCATTCAAAATGCGCGGGCGATACCGCATTATTTTCCGGTGTGCTTTACGCAGTCTACCGTGAGTTACCGGTAAATACCGCTAGTTACCGTAAATTCTCCTATAATACCGCAAGCAAAATAATAGTATCCGGAATTTCGGCAAGGTGGAGCTAATAAAGCTCAACCTCTCATGTTTGAGCTGTCGCCATCAAAGTCTTTAACTTGTCAATCTGGACAAGACCAGAGTTATGGTTTTCCAGAAAAAAAGCCAGACCTCCATTAGTCTTCCTGAAATCGTCGGATTATGAACGAATAAAAGCATCTTATTAAAAACACGTTTGCGTTTGTTTGGGAGCTATATTAGGTATTTTTCATATGTAAGATATAATGATGTGTTCCCGCTTACACATCGCACGACTTTAAAAGCTAGAAAAACAGGTTTCGATTCACATTATCTGGTGAGCCTTGTTTTGTCAAAGGACAGCACAAAAAAAAACAGACATTGTGTGGTACAGAACGGAGCTCAGTCAATTCAAACAAGTTCAGCGCTGATTCAGTTTAAAAAAAACTGCAACGGACATAAAAACTCCCTTGCTTTTAACAGAGCGTTTCATAATTGCCAACTACGAAATGTATTTAAACTGCTACACTTATCATTCAACCAGAGCTCGAAATATCACAAGGATCCTCTAGAGCACAGCAAAGACCGTATTAAAAGTATACTAGTGACAAACTAGTATACTTTAGATATTTTTTTCTGAACCGGGGAAAATCTGATCATGTTTCTCTATAACAATAAGAAAAACATTATTTTACATATCACCTTTATGTGATATCACCTTAAGGACAGCACATACAAGGGTTAATTGCACAATGGACCGCGCAAAGAAATTTAATATAGTCTTCTTTAGGTGTGAGGGTAGGAGTGGATCGCAGAAGGCATAATCAACAAATTAGGAAAACATTCCTAATTCAAATCAGGAAAACAAAGAACAGGACAGGTGAGATGTTTATCCAGAGAGCAAGTGATCAGAAAAAGGAACAGCTGTTACGCCCAGGTTTTAGCTCTCTCTCTGCTGAATGAATAAAAGCATTTTATTAAAAACGCGTATGCGTTTGTCTGGGTATTTACTTTGTAATCTGTGGTTTACATCTACTGTATTGCTTTGAGATGCCACTTTTAAAGGTGATATGTAAAATAAAGTTTTTTATTATTGTTATAGAGAAACATGATCAGATTTTCCCTGGTTCAGAAAAAAGACGATTAAAATCTGTAATCTTTCAACTTGTATGTCATCGGAAAATACAAGAAGTTTCTGCTTTGTGTAAGGATGGTATCAAAAAGTAATCTAAGTGGTGAGAAAGCTGTGCTCCTCAAAGCGCTTTACAGGATAAAAACAACAGCAATAGTGTTAAGCTGGGCAAACGATTTTTTTATAGAAATACAAAATGAGATATAATGATGTGTTCCGGCTAAGACATTAACGAGTACAACCCCCCTCTCTGCGGGAGTGCTGGTTGTGACGAATTAAACCGGTTTCACAGGTATTTTCAAAGTAGAAGGGGGCGAGATTTCCAGCGAAAGACACCTCCCCCCCTCAAAAACCCAGTAAGTACAGTACTTACTAGTTAAGAAAGCTAGGCTCCTCAATGAAATCGCTTTAACATGCTAATGCGTTGGTGTAACAGTCCGGGCGTGGCAAGCTTCTAATGTCAACTCGACTCGATTGGAAGACAATGAACATATTCTAGCCCTAAATGAATTAATAGCAAACATGGTTTACATAAAATACATTTTTCCAAGAAAGTTTATAATAATACGATCTATAGTTGAAATCTGAGCCTAAATATAAAGAAAAAAGATTTTCAGAGAGCAATCACGCTGTGTTTATGTAGAAAAAGCGATTAGGTTTATGAGCAATCTAATTACTTATTCGTTTAAAACGCTATATAAAATAAAGTTTATTATTAATTTGCTGGACAGAGCGGTGAACATTATTATGCATAAGACAAAGATAACGATCCTGATCAGTTTAGAAATCTGTGTACACTGTAAGGTTTTTACTTCTTAAACTTTTAAAATACACGTTTCGAATAGAAAGAAATCATCTTCCTGGTACAGTATGTACAGTATAGCAAACCAGCACGTCTTTTTTCTCCAATCAGAGGGGTTAGACGCTCGGTTAAAAGCAAAGGAGATTGTCTGTTATAGTGGACATAAAAACAAGAGTTCGCTGGCATTATATCGTAGAAGACACAGATCGGCGCCAGACCAGGAGAATGCCCGCAGCGTAAAAGAAAATGCCTGATGAACTAGGGATTGGACAGTTTCCAAGTGGTTGTACAATCGATGGAAATGTTCAAATAAATGTGCAAAAGAAATAAAATAATCATTTATTTCTTTATCATATTGGCTAGCTAATGTCCTCTCTTTGCTAGTTAGTGGCTGTGTTTCTGCGTTGGGTAGCAACAGGTGACTGGTCTCAGGCGGAAGATGTAAACAGCTTAATTTTCGTGTTAAATAATTTTTTTAAATAAAAATTCATTCCATACAGCAATCGCATATTTGGGTACCGTTTCATAAAACTTTCATGCTTAAAATGTTTAGGGAGAAACGGAAGACTGATAATGGAATGGAATGGAATGAATGATAAGTGTCGCAGTTTAAATAATTTTCGTAGTTAGAAATTATGAAACGCTCTGTTAAAAGCAAGGGAGTTTTTATGTCCGTTGCAGTAAAAGAAAATGCCTGACAAAGTAGGGCTTGGACAGATTCCAAGTGCATTTTTGCAATTTACGTTGCATTGTTCATTGTGCTGCTGTAATACAGTTTAAAGTAAGTCTAAACTGTATCAGCTTTATTTATGGGTTGCAATTTAGAAAAAGTCAAAAACCGCACTCAAAATGCAATTTAGAGCTTTCTGGCAAGAGGAGACACCCAAATTAATAATGTAACATGCCACTGTTTGTGCATGAACAAAGTTATACTGTTATTTCCTTAGATACGCGATTAAAAAAAAAATTTTTTTGAATCCCCGGCGGAACACATTCCATAAGATTCAGCACTTTTATATATCGCCTTTAAAGGTGGCTTCTCAAAACGCTTTACAGGATAAAAACAACAATAACAGCAACAACAACAATATTGTATTTCATTGCACTTTGAAAACCAAGTAATAACTATATGTGCAAATGTTTTATGATATGTCGCTGTTGTGAATGTCTGTGGAGTGTATCTTATTTGCCTGTCTGTCCTGGCTCTCTCGCTCGCCCTCCCCCCCTCTCTCCCTCAATTCAATTCAATTCAAGGTGCTTTATTAGCATGACAGATGGGTACAATCGGTGTTGGGTATTTACTTTGCTTTGAGATTCCACTTTTAAAGTTGATATATAAAATCAAGGCTTTAACTTGCTTTAACTCCGCAATGTATTTAAAAAATAAAAACGATTACAATCTAATCTTTCCACGTTTGATCCCAAGATCCCAAGAAAAATAAATCTAGACGGGGAGAAAGCTATGCTGAAAGTTTATTAAGATACTTAGAAGACAAAGATATCAATTTATGTTGCATTTGTCTGATTGTGAATCAAAAAACATATATTTAAACCCGCGTTTGCGATTTAAATCAAAACGCGATTTAAATCAATATAAATGTTATAAATGTTTTATATTGTAACGCCTAGGTGACTATTCATTGTTATTAAAATGACTTAAATTCGATCATGTTGTGATATTTAGAAATATAAATTTGTTTAGTGCGAGTGAGGTTTTATTTAATCTCTGACCAAGGGAAACGTTTCATTTTTTCAAAGAAATGTTTGTTAAAAAAAAAGTCATGGTTCCACAGTGGGATTTGATCACAGACCATGTGACATGGGAGTCAGGAACCTAACCCACAGCGCCACCAGCAAGGTCACATGCAGAGTGCTGAAAAAGCACTACAGAAACATTATCAACAGACAATGTACAGCGTGTACTATTCTTGTGTTGCGGTACATGAATATAATTATATCGTTATTAATTTCTTTAGATACGCGATTCCATATTATATTCCCTTTTAATCAAATTCTAAAAGTATGCTTGTTGACTCCGGTATCACGTTAGTTAAAGACTTCGATGCTTAAAATGTTTAGGGAGAAAAGGAATACTGGTGTGTATGTTTTCTTTAAAGTACCGAGACCAGCCATATACTGTATGTTTAAGTTCCAAAATTAATATCATTTATGGCCTTCACACACGTTACAGTATGCTCCTATTCTTTTTATGCTCAGGTACTAAGATTTCCCTTCAGTGGTAAAATTCCATATAAATATTCAATACTACAACGAGCACAGTAAAGACGTTTACTGTAAATCTTTCTACGACAGACCAACGGACCATGAGTGCCAATGTCGGTCAACCAATCACGTACCGCGGTACTGCGCGTCATCGTGCGTCACAATGCGCGACGCCGTAGCCAATTACCTCCGGTACGTGTGTGTACCGCGCACTTTTAATGGCTGCATCTGTATATGTACAGGCTCTCTTCTAACACGGCACTTTAGGCATACTGCAAATTTATATGCCAAGGCTTAGACAACAGTAGTGACAGTTACATGGTGTTGTTGTCAGCTTGTCAAGTTGGTTCAGAGAGAGAATTTAATTGAATATCAACACCTGAAGAAATGCCATGCCTAAAAAAAAAAATCTTAGTCACATGATTTCAAGAGTGCAAAGTGTTTTATTTACTGAGAATATAGAGCAACAGATTTTAAATAAACATTATTTTTCACTACTGGAAAAAGTCATAAACATTCTGAAGCTTAATTATGAGGCTGTGTTCTCTGTGTGTGTCAGATAGGAAACAGAGGCTGTATTAGCCTTGGGCAGGATGGAAGGGGGGCTCAGAGAGGCCACAGAGCTAATCCAAGGGGCCTTCTTGTTTTGTTTTCCCTTCTATTGTGGGACGGGATGGTTGTTTTGTAAGTAAGATAGAAGAATGTGCTTAATGTAATTACAGATTATTCTTAAACTATGGGGTCTTTTCCTTTAGCTCTTGTGCTTCATCCACCCTAATCCTTATGTTTTAAATGAAATGTGTAATAAAATTAATTTAAATATTAGTTAAGCATCCATAGTTTGACTGCTAGAACAGCCAATCAGCTATTTTTCTTTGAATTCTATACTGAAAAGAAGGAGTTTGCATAAAGCTTGGTAACATATGTCCAGTTATTTCGGGTGTACTCTACAGTATTTCTTAACTGACTTTTCAGCAGTCTGGTTATATTTGCAGTGTTTTATTAGCTTCCTGTTTCCCCAAAAGAAGACATTTCAGTACCCTTTCATGTATCAGTAGTATCTCTAAAGCATTATGCCGGTTAGGTTAAAAGCCAGTTATACCAGTTGCAAACTGCTAAAAAAAATAATATTTAACTTTTCCTTCTGCTTAATATGTAAACTATAAAAGGCATATATGATGTTAAGCATTCTGATCAGTGCTAAATAAAATCAGTATTGTTTGCTTTCATTGTGTTGATAGTGAAGTCGGTGGAAGATACAAAACATAGTAACATCCAACAATAGAAAGTATTGTTATACAGTTACATGCCAAAAAATCATGCTATAACCTTATCCAGGATATTAATACAAATCAAAGTATTTGCTGTTATTTTCAAAGTCATTTCCTTGATGCTTGCTACAGAAAAATATGCCACTAAAGACATTATGAATAGTATTTCTGCGGCACTGCAGTCATCTGTGGACATGAAATATTGCCCCCTGCAGGCACGCTGAGGTACAGTATATTGAAAACATCTAAAAATGTTGCTTAGTAAAGATGGAAAGTGATGATTCTGGAAATTATGACCTCGAGACTATTAAACATGTCAGTTTCATGGGCACAGATTTAAGTATGGACTTGAAGTCAACAGTGAAGCACTCTTAATCTAATCTATAACACCTGGAAGACCTTAATACGCATTCCAAAATCACAGCCATTTTCTTCATATTGTAGCTCTTCACAATCAAGACTACCTGGGAGAGCTATGTACTAACTTTTTTGTATTGTCTTTATATATCTTTCTTGTTGGTTTCAGGTTGAGAACAGGCCAAAGTATTATGGAAGAGAGTACGTATGATTTTTTTCACTATTTTCTTATCCCCACTGTTATTTTTTTAATAGTGTACTATCGCAGGGAACTGGGAGATGTACAGTGTCTTGCAAAAGTATTCAAACCTGTGAATAGTTTTCAGATTTTGTTGCTTTAAAGCTTGCAGTCATGACACTTTAAGGAAGCAATTAATACTTACTATATATATTCATTACCACAGCAAAATTACCTTGTCATGCTATGATTCTGCTCAGAGAATCTTCACTGGCCAATAGGTGGCACTTGTGGTCTGTCAGATGTTAGTGAAAACATTAGTTTCACCTGCTTCTTTATATTCACTTAATATGAAATATTAATATGGAATAATGTACAGTAACTAAAGGGAAATGTTGGTAGCTGAAAAAAAAAAAAAAATTCTGAACATCATTAACAATATTAATTAAGGAATTGCTCACTTTAGGAATTGCTAACTTGTTGTGAGTAGGCTCAAAACATTCTAAATTGACACAAGTGATAAACAGCTATAGGAAATTTTAGTCTTAAGTACTTTTAAGTTTAAGTACTGCACTTTTGCTTTCTGCTTTACCCACTATTCCCTGCTCTGTGCTTTGAACACCATAACAAACAGGGCAAAAAAAGCTGTCAATAGGCCTGTAAAGTCATCTCTGGTCTGTCATTTCCCACGCCACTGTCATAAGGCCAGGAGCATTTGTAACCATACAAAAACAAGATGTTGAGATGGGGATGCTGCATAATGGATACTTGTGATGGGTAATAGGGCAAGGAGAGGCCAGTGGAACTAGATGCATCTCACAAATCCTAGTTTGTGGCAGTTAATTTAAAGGGTGCATTTAACAACCTTTGGCTCGCTTCCATCCTGCTCTGCTCTTCTTCCATCCAAGACTTGGGCATCTGTGTTATAAGAAGGGAGATTTAGTTTTGAGCCATATTCTTGTTTTTGGATGCAGGTTGCATTCCTCTTTGTGACCTGTTAAGGTGTTGCGTAGGGTTTCAGATTACAGGCTGTAACAGTGTGAGTGATTGGGCTGTGATTTCACCTGCTTTAACCTAGCAACCTCAGTAAGATGGTAGAATGCCAGTGTGAAATCACTTGAAAAGTATATATCTTAAGGAAGTAAGATGAGCACTAAAGCTCGATAGAAACGTAAATTCAAATTTATATCTTAAAGTGCTATAATAAGCGCCTCAACAGAGTTGCTTAGATGAGGTTCTGTGCAGAATGCCCCATCAGCCAAGTGAGCATTTGTTACAAGGCTATTAATTGGTAGTGCAGGTGTTGCTGATGATGTGATGATGGAGAGCCCCGAATTCTCATGGCTGTGCTGGAGGAAAGCTAGAGGGTTGTTTTGTTGTCTTCCTGGGCCTTCAAGTGGTGACTAGCGCTAAGGAAGGATGAGAAGTTTTATCCATTGTCTCTCAAGGCATTGAATTCTGTGTACTTTATCTAGGTCTGTAAGATGTAGGCCTCTGATATACAGTACATATATTTGTACTTGTGTTATAGTATAATATTTTGTATTGGTTAGTTGTGTTATGGTGTATTTTTAATAAAGATTAAATAGGTTAGATTAGTTTTGCAACGTTTTGACTCTGATTTACTACTCTTTCATCATAGGTGTGCCTCAAATGGAATCTCCTGCTCATGTATTTAAATGCACCCCCTATTTTGTAACAGTATTACGTTTATAAATGCATGCTTCATTTCACAAAATGGGCCAACATAGAAAGAGTTTGAAAACTTTTGCAAGGCTTTGTACAAATCTCAGTGAATTCAAGGTCGGTGCTCTGCAGTTGATTTGCAGGCTTTTAGGCAGATTTGGGTGTGAGCACTGTTTAACAAAGCTTTTACCAATATTAATAAAAGTCATGGCAGCAGGTCAAAATCAAATTTCCTAACCTATTTTGAGCAAACAACATTTTGGGCAGTTCAGAATTTTTTGTGCAGTCCAGCTATGTCTGCTATAACAGATGATAGGCTGAGTTTGTATTTTTCAGAGTGGGCGGTTTGTAGATCCTAATCTTGTGCTTTTCTCTTCTCTGAGGTTTCATGCAATGATTTCTAGGGAGCAAGCTGAAGAACTCCTGGGTGAGGCAGAGGGTGCCTACCTCATCAGGGAAAGCCAGAGGCAGCCTGGCTCATACACACTGGCTTTACGGTGGGGCATTTCACTTAATTTCATACAACAGTTCAGCAGCTTTTACTTTTCACATATTAAATTAAATATTTTAAAGTTTAAAAGATAACTTAGTTTTCTGATGAGCTGAGAATGATTATAGACACTGTACAATGATCTTGCCCATTTCCCTATAATAAGTCATAAAGTAACTTGACTTATTGTTTACACAAAAGATTGTATACATCATTAGCAGCATTATCTACTGGGCCATCTTCAAACTTTGTAGCTTTTGTCTAGCGGGAACAAAATTGATGTAAATACAGGAGCTGGTAAAAATGGGAAAGATAAAAACTATTTCAAGGTAAACTGAGAGAGCAATTCTATAATAAATACATCCTACAAGAAAAGGTCTTGTTTGTGGTTTTCTCAAGTTTTTACCTTGTCACTGTCCCCCCCCCCTTTTTTTTCCTTGCTTCTATGTGAACTTTACAAAATGTTTAATTGTGCTTTTGCCATGGAATACAGAAGTAAATACCATTAATTTTATATTTGATGAAAACATTTTGACTATGATGTACATAAGACTCTGTGGGTCACCTGCTTGATAGCCACAGTATCAACTGTGTTGTAATACCACTGTTCAGTTGATACATTTAGATTAAAGAGTACTATGTCTTATTGATATCCTTCCACAAAATACTCAACAACAGTTCCAACGCAAATCTCAAGATCACATTTTGTACAGATATGGAACTTGTGCGTGATCAACCTCATTCTGTTCATAACAGGTAAAGTAACACATCAGAAATATACAAAACTATTCTACAGGGTTAGTCAAAATGCTATCGACAGCTTTGACAGTTTATTACAAATTAATTACATGGGTTTCATGATAACAGAGAACACAAAATGATTTCTCCACAGGTGATGCCTTTGTGGATACTGTTCGACTACAGTACCATCTGTGGAGAAGAAAACACTTTAGTAAAATATTTGGCATTCATACTTGTCGACAAGATTTTAACTAACCCTGTATAATCCAATAATGTACTTCTAATTCATCTTTAATTTTTTTAATTTCATTTTAAATTAAATTTAATTTTGCCCTATACTAGAGAGGTATCTCCCTTTCAATTCCCACAGAGGGTAACTTGCCGTAAAGTGATAATTAATTTTTTGTTAAATCATAATGGTAAGAACCATTGAAGTGTGGCAAGGGCTATTAATCTAGAACAGATGATCATTGTTAAAAAAAACATTATTTTTTTTTTACAAGGTTTGGCAATCAAACCTTAAATTACAGGTTGTTCTATGATGGAAAACACTTCGTAGGTGAGAAGAGGTTCGAGTCAATCCATGACCTGGTAACCGATGGATTGATAACACTTTACATTGAGACAAAAGCTTCAGAATATATTTCAAAGATGACAACCAATCCTATTTATGAACACTCTGGCTATGCAACACTGCTCAGAGAAAAGATGACGAGAAGTCCTAGTAAACCAAGACAAGACTTCAAGAAGGTTTCATTCCTCAAGGAAGACAGTAACTCTGTGGAAAAGGTAAGGGAGTTTTATCCTTGTGTGAATAATTGTGAACAAAGGATTTGAGAATTCAATTAAAAAAATTAAAATAGGTTCTTAGATGCACTGTCATGTAGACTTACTGTTTTAATATTAGTTGAAATACTCATATGGTATACAGGTATGCTAAAAACGTTTTGTTTTCATCTTATGAACTACATTTTGGTAACAAGTCATGTAGTGTTAAGAGACTGGATAGCAAATGTAAAGAAAATACATCCGTCCTTCGGATGAGACGTAAAACCGAGGTTCTGACTCTCTGTGGTCATTAAAAATCCCAGGGTGTTTCTCGAAAGAGTAGGGGTGTAACCCCGGCGTCCTGGCCAAATTTCCCCATTGGCCTTTACCAATCATGGCCTCCTAATAATCCCCATCTATGAATTGGCTACATTACTCTGCTCTCCTCCCCACTGGTAGCTGATGTGTGGTGAGCGTTCTGGTGCACTATGGCTGCCGTCGCATCATCCAGGTGGATGCTGCACATTGGTGGTGGTGGAGGGGAGTCCCCATTACCTGTAAAGCGCTTTGAGTGGAGTGTCCAGAAAAGCGCTATATAAATGTAAGCAATTATTATTATTATTATTATTATTATTATTATTATTATTATTATTATTATTATTATTAATATTATTATTAAAATGTGGTAGTTGGGCCTTCTATAGTTGCATATAAATAGACATTGTAATGTTGGCAATATAAGAATAGATAATTATTCTATTTAGAAATATACTGTATGTGGCATACATGTTAACTAGATACTTAATTTTGATTAACTAGATACTAATCTTTTGCCGTTGCCTCAAGAGAACGCAATATAATTAGACATCTTAAAGGATATGCTCTTTCATTGAACGCAAAGACCTGGTAAAGTAACATATTTATTAAATACTGTTTGATTAGTTCTAAACATATTCAATTCCAGGAAAGCCTTTAGGAACACTGTTTACTGCTAGCAGCTATGTCACTCTGTAACTCTGCAACTCACAATTGGCAACCCACTGAAGCTAATCAGGTGTGAGCCTAGCCAGTACCTGGATGGGTAAGCTCCTGGGAAAGCAAAATATGCTGCACTAAGAGGTGTTAGTGTGGCCAGTAGGGGGTGGTCACCCTGTGATCTGTGTGGGTCCCAATGCCCCAGTATAGTGCCAGAGACACTATACTATAAAAAATGGTGCTGTACTTCAGATGAGACCTAAAACCAAGGTCCTGACTCTCTGTGGTCATTAAATATTCCAGGATGTTTCTCAAAAAGAGTAGGGGTGTTACCGTGGCATTCTGGCCAAATTTCCCACTGGCCTCTACCAATCATGACCACCTAATAATCCCCATGTATGAATTGGCTTCATCACACTGTTCTCCTTCCCACTAACACGGGCGGAGTGGTGGCTCTGTGGCTAAGGATCTGCACCTGTGACTAGAAGGTTGCCAGTTCAAATCCCGCGGCTGGCAGAGGAATCCTACTCCGTTGGGCCCCTGAGCAAGGCCCTTAACCCTAACTGCTCCAGGGGCACCGTACAATGGCAGACCCTTTCTGTCTCCATGGAGAAAAGCTGGGGTATGTGAAAAGATGAATTCCTAATGCACGAAATTGTATAGGGCTAATAAAGAAACATTATCATTATCATAATAGCCGATGTTTAGTGAGCATACACTATGGCTGCCATCGTATCATCCAAGTGGAAGCTGCAGATTGGTGGTAATGGAGGAGAGTCCCCATTACCTGTAAAGTGCTTTGAGTGGAATGTCCAGAGAACCGCTATATGAGTGTAAGGAATTATTATTATTACTATTAGGTAAGATGTAGTGGTCCATCAAGGCATCCTCTTGCCGAAAGATTTAGTCTCAAGTAAGCCAGATATATCTTCTTATTTCCTTGTTTTAGAACAAAATCTTATACAAAAAATTATTGACAGTATCATTGTTGGGAAATGAGAAAAAAATCCCAAAAAAGCATATCAGTTATTAGTATGGAAACTGATGAAGGACTGCTCAGTATTACACACAAAACAACATTAAGAACATCTTTTAATATTATATTTTGCTGAAAAAACTATAACAATAAAGTAAAAAAAAAATACAAATTACTAGTAGTTTGATTATCAGCTAGATATTTGTTACCCTGCATTTTATTGCTAACTTCATCATGAGTAATGAAAAATGACTTGTGTGATCCAGAAATTTTGTGAATCTTTTATTTAAAAAGAAACATTTGTTCTACAGGCTGCTATTTTGTAAAATTAAAGAAATGGCAGATACATTCTTGGTTATTGTGCTTTTGGACGTATTTTCAAGAGTTTAAAATCTCGTGTCTGATGATATGTGTTTTCAATCTTACAGAAAGCTGTTCTTATATATATCTAATACATTTTCTGTTCTAGATATTACCCACTAGGTGACAACCTTGCAATGTTTTTGATCTAACCCCATCTAACCTTTCACCACCTTGCTGTTTCCTTGGCTGTTTTACACATTTACTATCCAATAGCTACAGTATATTGCTAATGATAGTAAAAAGGTTTAGATCTTACAGGCTTACTCGCTTGTTATCTCATAATGTTGGCAGTTGCACTTTCACTGTGACCATCATATAATGTTTTACAGTTTTATTAGTACCTTGCCATAAAATCTCATGCAGAAATCATAAACTCTTGAAAAATCTTGGAAAAATAATTTAAGACACGTGGTGATAATCATGGGAAAGCTCTTAAAGGGCTTATAAAACAGCACTGTAATAATGAATGATGTGCCACACATGATATCTGGACTCTGTATCAGATTCATCTTTGCACAAGTGTAGCTGTGTTGTTCAGTTATTTTCTAGACTTTATCTAAAAGCATGACATTTTCTTTTATTTTACATATTGACACAATTGTTTTTAGGTTTGAAAATTGTAGAAATTGTTTTTACATACTGGAAAAATGACTCAATAGCAAAAAGTCTACAAGGATGACTTACAGTAGTTTGCCAAAAAGCTCAGTGAGTGAATCTTCATAGATAAACTTCTATACTACTGTATATGAATTACATGGGCAATTTACACTTTAAAATCTGCTTATACACTATATCTTGAATGGTGGTGTTCAAGTTAATAGCCATTATGCAAAACATATATCTAGTGTATAAAACCTGGCTTTGAAAAAACAGATAATAATATTATAATTATCACTTTCATCAATTGAAAAACATCTGGCAATATGTGTAAATGATAATCCAAACTGTAAGCATTATTATTAAAAGTTATTTTGGAAGACTGTTCCTCAGTTTTAATATTTGTTTTTGTAAATTGCAATTAAGGCTTACAGATTATTATGATAGTTCAGCAGATTTTGTTTTGAGTTAATTAAGGTAAAAAAGAAAAAAAACTGTCAATCTTTTTATTTAAATCCAATCAAGCATGCATTTCATCAAGCATCAAGCATGCTAAAAATGACACTGAATCAGAAAACCCGCAAAGGAAACAGCAACTGCTTTGCAAAGTATCTCAAAAGAACAAACCAAGAGTTTGGTGATGTCAGTGGGTCATAGGCTTGATGCAGTTATTGCATGCAATACTAAGTTTTATACTACTTTAGTTTACTATGGCTAAGGAAATGCGCCTGTAGCTGGAAGGTTGCCGGTTCAAATTCCGCATCCAGGAGAGGAATCTTACACTATTGGGCCCCTGTGCAAGGCCCTTAACCCCACCTGCTCCAGGGACGCTGTACAATGGCTGACCCTGCACTCTGACCCCATGCTCTCTCCCTATCTGTGTGTCTATGTGTCTCATGGAGAGCAAGCTGGGGTACACGAAAAGACAAATTCCTAATGCAAGAAATTGTAAAGGGTTAATAAAGTGATGATGATGTTATGTTATAAAAGGTAAGATTATATACTTTTGCTTAATATTCATCTTTTTGTTTCAAATCTGAATTGCTTGACTTTACTGTCCCAATACCTACAAAGTATTTGTCTATAAACACTCACAAACCCTTTTATAAACATGGCAGCAAGTGTTACCAGTTCGAGTAGAGATGACATTTCCACTACTTTAATTCAGACATGGTTTAGTTTTAATTTATATAGTGGCAAAGGTATTAAAGGGAAAATATTCCTTTTTCCAGAAACACCTTGGCAGATATTTGCATGTACAGTACATACAAATTTTCTCAGATAGACTCTACTAGGGTAACATTGACAGGGCAAAGCACAGTATTTTTATGTATCTAACATATACAATTATAATTTAATATGTTATAAAATTATAATATACTATGTTATATAATATGTCTATCTGTTGATTTCTTAAATATAAACGCACATAGTTGAAAGAAAACTTTTTCTCTTTGCAACTGAATCATTCACTGTACATTACCTGGATTCTTGTCTTTCACAACATCTTACCTGGGACACATTCTGTCATGTGTGTTCTTTATTACTGGTGGTTTGTGTTAAAGCTTGCTGTATCTTTTGCTCCCTTGCGATTTTTTTGTGTGAACAACAAACAAAATGGCACAGAAATAATACCAACTCTATGCGTGTCTATGTGCATTGTAGTACTGTGTTTTTTTACTTGTTGTTAATCATCATCTTTCAATGGAATTTGAGGTAAAGTCTTTTTAGTTAAGTTCAGAACAAAACTACATATTAAATATGATAAAAATAATTAGTTTTCATCATGATATACTGAAAAAATAATAATAATAATAGTGTTTCTTTATTAGCCCTATACAATTTCTTGCATTAGGAATGCGTCTTTTTGCATACCCCAGCTTTTTCTCCAGGGAGACACAGACACAGAGACAGGGAGAGATGCTTGGGGTCAGAGCGCAGGGTCTGCTATTGTACGGCGCCCCTGGAGCAGTTGGGGTTAAGGGCCTTGCTCAGGGGCCCAACGAAGTAGGATTCCTCTGCCAGCTGCGGGATTTGAACCGGCAACCTTCCGGTCACAGGCACAGATCCTTAGCCACAGAGCCACCGCTCCGCCCCACAAAAGCGTCCACTTCAAGTGTCAGGAAGGTAAATTGTCCCTGTATTAAACAAATCTATAAAATCTCTGAAATTACCTAAATTTCATTCATTGTTTTCTTCTTTTTTTTATTTAAACACATTTCCAGAAAATACTGTTCGTTCAGACATTATTATATTTATTTTATGTATTTAACTGTGTATATTTTTACCAATCTATGATCATATCAATCTGAGTTATTCCTACTCTAAGTCATTAGCATCCTCTGAGTATGTTGGTTGCTGTGCAAATGATGACATATTTACACATTCAAAACTTTATAGTTACAAAATACAGTAATTATGATGAATGCCTAATTTATAAGTAGTTGTAAATAAGCCCTTGCTCTAGGAATTAAATAATATGTACAGTACATAGGATGAATGGTCTCGACCAGGGCTGTTGATTGCTGAAACCTTCTACAAATCTTATAATATCACTGTCAGCCTCCAGTTAAGCACTGACGTGACCTACACTCAACCGGTATGCTAATCTACCATATCTTGGAAACTGCATGCTTTGTTTTTTCTGTATTATTATGTGCTTTGATTCATCTCATGAAAAGGATTTCAGAAGTGACAGTACCAGTTGAACAGCTTTATCTGTAAACTTTTGTTTCACATTACACAAATATGTTGAGACGTATCATGGTTTTTCTTTATATACGAACAAAATGTTTTTCATGTATTGACAGGTGTGATTTTTATCTTAAGTGTAAAATTCTGTATTTCTAATATTTCAAGCAATCTTAACATTTTATAAGGTTTAAAGTATTTACAGTAGGAAATACGTTTCTCATCCCTTTTGTCCCTTAGGATGTAATCTAGAATATTTGTCCAATATACTATTAAAATAAATTAAACCATAAAGCCTTCAAATAAAATTCCTTGATTTCCTTTACATTTAATAATTACAATATATAATCCCTTAGCCTTGATAATGTGAATTATTTGTGCCATCTATAATTATCAAAAGATTTATCAGTATGTAAATGTAACACCATTCATTATAAGTGAAATACTGATCATAAGATTTATCAGTTTATATTTTGTTATGCTTTTATTTTATTTTTTTGTATGAACATACAAATAAAATCATACAAATAAAATCGGAAATAAAAAAGTTGCCAGTCATCTCAGAACCTCAAGTATTACAAATATAAATGAATATAAAGTCTGTTATTTATCATTCTTATGCATTTTTACAGAGTGTATAGTGCTGGGGAAAAAGGAGGGTGAAAATAAGAACAAACTTTCTTCCATTTCATAAATCTCTGAAACAATAGAAATCCATTTTTCTTTGATTGGGGATCTCTTTGTAACCATTTATGTATAAAAGCTTTCTTGCTTGCTGCCAAAAATACTTCTAGCAATTATTTATCTCTTCCCACAACCTCATGATGCAGAATACCCAGATACAGAACTGAACAAGACTTTGGAATTTCTAAACATAATATATCTTGAATCAGAGACGACACTTCGTCCCAATAAGATTGAATTCTTGAACGATGCCAGTATATATGGGAATGTCCTGCTTCTCTATTACTACTCTCTCTCCAACATGTTTGTGGCAAAACAAAGTGAGATGATTTTATTTTTGGAGGTATAAAGAATCAAGTTAAATTATTTCAGCAACATTCCTGCCATCTTTTATTGGTATAAATTTAATACTGTTTAGCTGCTTATTTAACAGTGAAAACTAGTTTACTGAACGATCTTAGCAAGTAGTAGTGTATATCTCTACAATCAAAGTAACTTCCCTTATGCACTTAAAAATGCCCTCAGGAAAGCTGTGCAAATTCTTTCACTTAATGAATAACCACAAAGACTTGAGGAAATATTTTACCTCTCCTGAGCTTCACAGATTTTGTGTTCTGTCACTATTCAGAGTGTCTGTGTACAGTGTAGATACTAATCTGTTTTGATATGGGATGTACTATCAAGGAATTGAGTTACGTCTGTAAAGCAGATGTATGGATCACTAATACAGTATATATACAGTATATATTATACTGTATAGTTTACTGGGCACTCCAGATTTTGGAAAACGTTAATCCATGATGGAGGATACATTGATAGTGAAAAGAAGGATGGAAATTGATGTTGAAATTGCAGTAGCCGATTGCTTTAGCAGGTGGCTGCACCAACACAGTCATCTATACATCACTTGTAGAATTTTGGAACAAAGCATGGTATATACAGTCACCTCCAAAATTAATATTAAAAATTATACAAAAGACTGAAAACAGGAGTGCCAATAATTGTAGCATTTAATAATTTATTTAACTGAAATACATTTCTAATGTCATTGATTTCATTTAATCATTAATTGAATAAAATACTGTATAAACCACATGTTGGAAATGCTCATAACATTTACAATAGCTACAATAATCCTCATTACCCATGTTGTTAATTTATAAAGTCTTTTTTACTCATCAAGACCAATGGTTTGGAGGTGATTGTATATATACATTGGATATTTAGCAAGTGAAAAGCTGACAGCTTTGCTTCAGTGTTTTTTAAAATAATATTATTCAAATTTATAGTGTATTGCACCTTGAATGAAGCTCTATGCAAGATAGAATCTTTGATTTTTCTTGATCTTGTCCACTTCTTACCATCCCTGACAAATGCAACTGTGTTTGTAGATCCTCCTTGAGCTTTCCAATTCTTCCATCTCTCTTTCTACAGGATGTCAGCAAGTGTCAACAACGCTTTGAATAATGTTATGGGATACTGTGAATATCACATTGAATCCTGAATTAATTTATTTCAATTTACTTTTTATGTACATTTAGAGGTGAGATGTAAAGTTTAAATACCTGTGAAAATCAGTTTTATGATGGGAAATTGATAGCATTTCTAGACAACCTTTGCATCTGCTGTTTTAATTTAAAATAACATAGTGATTACAAATCTTCCTAGTTGTTTTACATTAAGGCTTGCAAGCAGGAAAAGTGGACCAACAGGTTAGATTGCTAGTATTATTCTGTCTGTACAATAGCAAAATATATTTTCAGTAATCTGCTGCCTTCTCTTAAAAGTCATGACAGATGATTTAAGATATTTATAAAGTAATAATCTTTAAAAATGGATGTTATTTGTGTTTCTTGGCTGGTATTTTTATTGTGAAGGACAGGTTAACATCTCTTTAAAATCACGTTTGGCAGTCCCAAGCTTGTTTGGAATTGTATCAAATGTGTCAATTGTTACAGTGACACAATGGTTTGCATTGGTACCTCACACATCTAGGGCCCTGGCTTTAGTTCCTGACCTGGAGTGCTAAATAATTAACTAAGAATCACCCTGCAACTCACAACTGGCAACCCACTATAGCTAACCGGGTGTGAGCCTGGCCAGTACCTGCATGGGAGATTGTTAAGGTTGGACACTTAACAAGGTTAATTACCCCTTGGCCTTTACCAGTTACGGCCTCCTAATAATCCCCATCTATGAACTGGTTGATGTGTGCTGAGCGCAGAGTGTTCACTTGATGATACACTGTCAGTTACTAAAATAGACTAATCTGTAGGGTAGACATACTGGCAAAATGAATCCTAACAAGCTTCTATGGGGCAAGATGATGAGCCTTCCAGATAAAGGATGCTCTCACAGTAGAGAAGGAATTATGTTAACCTAATTTTTTTGGTTATATATATATTTATTCACATATGTGAGAAATATATGAATAAATATATGCCCAGCGCCATGTTCTGCGATTCAGAACGAGGCAACCAACAACTTCTGGTGATGTGTTGTGCCCTGATTACTTTGTAAAGAAAAATAGCTTGTGAATACATCTCATTTAATCGAATAGAAATATTGCTCTCGAAGATGCTATTGCTGACAAATACTATTTACTTGTTAACTCTGCATGCAGATCATGTTGGAACATTTCTGTGGCGAAATCTCTGCTGCTCTCTTACTCTCTTGTACATATCATTACAGTAGTCATTACAGTGACTAGTGAGCAGGAATGGCTGTGTTATGCAGCAATTCTTTTGAATTGCAAAAACATGGAGAATACAGTACTTTTACAAAGTTCACGATTTTGTGCTTAATTCGAAATTTGTATTTTTTTTCTATTACGTCAATGAATTTATTTTATCGAAAATTTAATAACCAGTGTGAGAAATTGGAACCACAGTTCGCCTTTAATAAAGTTTTCTACAAAGATGGAATCTGCTTTTATCAAGAATTTATATGAAGTGATTGTCATGAAATGGCACCCAAAATGTGTATGTAATGATAATTTCTGCTAAGAAATTCATTTTGGTGCCCCCATAACAAACCTTCAGTAATAGTAAGCAAAGTATTCTTTTTTGGAAGGTGAAATAGGGAACATGGAAATGTTTTGTAAATGTGAATACTTTCTGAAACATGCACCAATACTTAATTTTGACTATGAAGTGTTTATTAAGTACTAGATTTGGGAACTTTTAGAATATCTTTTGCAGCTTTAATAGTGTTTGGGTAAACCTCCTAGTAATCTGAAAATTTGGTTAGTTTGTTACTTGCACCAGATTATTTATATAAATTAAGAAGTAGTAACAGCAGTAGTCCTAGTACAGATCACAGAGGTACACAACAAATTATAGCACACATTCTTAGGATTTACTCCTTTCCTGTACCCTATGTTTCATGTCCAGTAACCAGCTCATAATCTATTAAATTTTAGGATGTAGGATGTTCAGTGCATCGTATAATGGGATTTTATGAACTACAGATGCAGCAACTCAAAATGCACGGTACAACCCTGTAATTCTCGAAATTACCCACAGTTCGCCGCGTTGTACCGCAGTACGTGATTGGCTGGCCAAAATGACCAAGAGGGGTACCTGTGGTGCATTGGTTGTTAGTGAAACAATTTAATCATTTAATCTCTTTACTGTGCATGTTTTAATCTGCTTAATATTAAATATTTATATGGAATTTTACAGCTAAAGGGAATTTTTAGCAGCTGAGCATTAAAAGAAGTTTAGCAAAATGTGTCTGAAGGTCATTAACAATATTAATTTAGCAACATATTATGTAAACTGTATGTGGCTGGTATTGGTAGTTTAAATAAAAAATACACAGCAGTATTCCACTTTTTTCCTAAACATTAAGCATCAAAGTCTTTCATTTGGTTACATACTGTGGTTATTTTGGAAAAGTTTTTATGTGCTTCTTCTGAGTATATTAAGTTTATATACTTAGTAAAATGTTATAATGTTTTAACCTTTTCTGTAAATACTTATGCTCGTTATGCAGTAAAACACATACTTTTTAGAATTTTATTAATAGGGAATATAATATGCAATCGCGTATCTATATAATTGTATTCATACAGCTCAAATTATCACAGTAGTAGACTTTCGTTGTAAATGTCTGCATCAATTTAACTCATTCACCCGTGACTATGTGTGCGGTGTAATGGCTTAGGCATGTGCTATGCATGCTGGAGGTCGGGGGTTTGAGCCCAGCTGTCTCCATGAGATTTCTTTTAACAAATAAACATTTCTTTGAAAAATTAAAATAGCAAATATTATGGACACTATATTGATATTTTTTATATTTCTAAATATCACAACATGTTTGAAGCTAAGTGATTTATTAATAACAATGAATAATTTCAAATTGCTACAGTACTGCCACTACAGTATAGCTTGTGGGAAATACATTTATTTGTCCTGCATCAAAGTTTAACTCATTCAGAGCGCCCTACATTACAAACTCCAAGCGTTTCATTTTGTCTATTGCTACAATATCGACAGCAATGTAGTTAAAAGGAACATGTAAAAATGGTTGATCAAGTTAACAGTGCGGGTGTGGTGAGTTTCGACTGTTTCCTGCAAGTCTTGGGTGAGAGGAAGGTTTCTTTGTTTCATTGGAAGGTTCGCCTATTCTACACGTACATGAGAATATAGAAGAGAAGGAAAAGTCCCCGTGGACAGACAAAGTTGTGTTGTGTAATCAAAAACAGAGCCACTTGTAAGAGCAAGGTGACTTTTGCTAACTAAACCATTTTTTACAGCTTTTAAAGTCACGCAATGTTTGAGTTAGGCAGGAACACGTCATCGTATCTAATTTTTTATTTCATTTTTAAAAATAAATATAAGGCAACCAGCAATCAAATGTTCCGTTTTTTCATAACACTAATTTTTCCATACTGTAGTTTGAGTCTTTGTGTAAGCTGTAAGTTCTTTTTAATTCTTAATTAAACATTTGGAACACTTTAATTTTGTAAACGCAACACGCATTCCGTACAGATAGAAGTTTTCTACAGGTGTTAAGCAGATTAGCAGGTTGCTGACAAAATAGTACACTGTCCACCACTGCCCAGTGATATAACTTTAATATAAACAAGATCTAGTACCTGGTGCAGTTTTCTTTTAAAACCTTATTTTGAATTTATCGAATCCCAGGTGTGAGTTCATAAAGCCAGATTTACGTATAGTACTATCCTTACATCTGCGAAACACCTGATCATCTACTGTAAAGCTTTCAGTGCTTTGTTTGTGTATATTCTAATCGCAGTGGGGGCAGGGTGTGGTTTATGCTGAATTGAATTGGGAATCTGTATTGTTCACACCTGAAACATTGTTTTCTCTGAAAGCGTTTTCTTCCCTGTTTATCTGATCTTTTGCTGCCTGCACATGCTTACATAGCTCCCTACCTGAATTCTCATTCTTGACTGAGAAAGCTTTAGAGAACTTTATTTTTTTATTTTCAACAAATTGTAAATATGACGTTTACATTGGTGTTTTTATTAATTTTTCACTTAAGCATATGGAGGAGTGTCATCTGTCAATGAAAGCACCCCACCACCCTTAGGCTGGGCAAATGATTTTTTTAATTTTTAAAAAATATATAAAAAATAAGATACAATTATGTGTTTCTGCTTAACTAAGACATTGCATGACTTTAAAAGCTATAAAAACAGGTTTAAATAGTTAATAACCACTTTTTATGTGTGAAAAACAGGTGATTTTTTTTCTTCATGATCAGCTTAGAATCGTTGTGTACGCTGTAAGTTTTTTTACTATTAGTAATCAAAAATACTAAATTTAGCACTGTAATAAATTGTTGCACTTTTAAAAGTTGCATCTTGTAAAAATATATTTTCATTGTTCAAATATACATTAAATCTGACTATCAGAAAATAAGTAAAATACAAAATTAAAGAAAAAATAGGGTAAAATATAATTCAAAATATTTTGCTAACAATGTTAACGGTCTATAAAAATAAAATGTATTTACTGAGGAATAGGATGGCACAGTTGTTAGAATGCTTTTTTATGTTTTTTTTTTTCATAAATAAGACGATAGTACCAGATGTCTCAGCGCCTTTCAACATTAAATGATGCATGCAAGCCTGTGAAGTAGAAAGATAACTAAGGTATCCATCCATTTCTAATGGTGGTAAATTGGTTTGCATTGCTGTCTTGCAGCACTGGGGCCCTAGGTTCAATTCCTGCCATCCTGTGTGTGTGGAGTTTGCATGTTCTCTCTGAGTTCCATAAGTTTTCTCCATATGTATGATATGATTTCCCCTCACAGTTCAAAACATACTGGTAGGTTAATTGGCTTATGGGAAAACTGGCCCTGGTGGATGTGTGTGTTTGTGTCTGTTTGTCTGTCCTGTGATGGACTGGCGCTATGTCCAGGGTGTATTCTGCCTTGCGTCTGTTGCTTGCTGGGATAGGATCCGAAACCTCTGTATTGGATAAAGAGATTAGAAAATGGATGGAAGTAAAGGCACTGTGTGGATGGAACACAGTGTTAGAAACCCACTATGAATGGCAGCATCTCACTGAGGATAAATTATTTTATAGTGCTGGCTTAAGGAAACAGCCTTTCCACCTCTCTTGCACATCAGTATCCATACCTAGTTAGTTATTTAAACAAATTGCCTCTTAATATAAACATCTTAAGATGCTGGCGCTGTGGATCAGCATCAGCTATGTTTGCCCATTCCTTCATTTCATGTGCATCCAACACACAGTTCAATGCTGGCAACTACACAAAATCTAAAATACAATCCTCATTTCAGTATCTATGTAAACATACAATCTGTTATCTTCATCATCTTCCACCGCAGTCTATAACATCTACTGTCATTTTGTAAAAAGTATGCCTAACCCTATTAGTAAGTGATGTTGTTATCAGTGTATTCCACAGCTTTCCCCAAATTATCTTTTTCCTATCTACAGTACATCTCTAGTCTTACATCCTGCAATAACTCAGCCAACACTTAAATCCTCGAAAACTGCTTGTGTTAATTTGTTTAAATCACAAAATATCATATGTAAATACTGGCCATGTAGTACTCTGCATTTTGAAATAATAGTTTATTTTAAAGGGAAATAGAGAAACTAAGAACTAGAGAAACCAAGAAAGGCTTTTTTTTCTATAATTAATAAATGCACATCCTGTTCAATTCAGTTCAATTCATCCTGTTCAATTCAGTTTTTAATTCAGTTTGAATTATTACTGTACATACTGTTTTCATATTTGGCCAGGGCTTTAAAATTAGGGCATGCCAAAAAAATTCAGTGCCGTCGTCTCCACTTTAAAGGTACCCCCCTCGTGGAAGAATTTGACTTTGAACATTTGCCCAGCGTACCTTGGAGTCCCCCCTTCCCCCCTTCCCCCCACGGACAGACTTAACAAAGCATTTGGGAAGTGTTAACTATCCAGCCATTGCAAGCCACTGCAGCAGCCACAAATAAATTAAAAAATTAACTTTTTTTTCTCCTGATGGTAACTGTAACAAATTGTCATGTTTCACATACTTGCGAAACAATCATGGCGTTCTCATCCAATCAAAGGTTTGATGTTTTTTTTATTTTGAAACCGTGATCTTGACATGCAGGTGTGAAGTAGAGTTAACAGCTTCAGATTTAAAAAGTTATTAATAATATCTTCCGTGTCCCATTAACATTGGAATATTCTTACAAGTGTAAAAAGAGGCGATACACAACATGTCTCCTCTATAACTCTTCAGTTTACTGAGAAATTCCAACAGAGCCTCAAAAAATTGTCCAATAATGCTCGTCTTGTGTCTTATTTTTAGTTTAGCAGGATTTGTGCGATAAGCACATTGTATAATGGGGATGACATGACCCACGTTTATATCACTATACTACACTTCTTTGGGTCGAAATGTCTGTTAATAAAACAGAGCGCCTTCCAACACATATACTGTAACTACGTCAGGTGGGTAGCTGTGTCAGCATGCCTAGTCTGCAAAGGAACAAGTAATAGGTTTTTTACATGCTGAAAAGAGAAGAAAGAAAACACAACGTTTCGGCTGTGAAGCCTTCTTCAGGTGTGAGGGACTTCAGCTCACACATAGTACGTGAGTACTGTAGTACATATATTACTCATAAATAGTACGTACAAACTCATTGCTTACGGCCCCCAGACTTCTCTTCGCCCAGCGATTTGGATACCTTATTTTTCTAGACTGTACTATTCATCTCTCCGGCTACGCACAGGGTTTAGTCTAAATACCTTCAGACAACGATTGACACATTTACTGCAAAAAAATTGTAACTAATCAACTTGAACTATAACTTATAACAGCAGCAACAAAAAGAGCCACTGAAGGGAATTCTGGTTTCACAGTTCTGAACGTGCCAATTAAAAAACTGATGTGTTGCACATTAAGGGGGACCCCTTGTCGTTGCCTAGTGGCCTTAGTGGGCCCCGATAGTTGTTGTCATCTATAAAAGATTAAGATAAGATGCTTGTGTGAAATGGATCAAGATTACACATACTGTAACTTATGGTACCTTTGGTGGTTTGTGTATGAAATATGGTAATTCTCTTGTCTGAATGCATACAGGTACTACATTTAAAAGGAGTAGGAAGTTTGGCTGTGGATATAACTGATCTATGCTGTTTACTGCATTATAGTGCAGATCACTATACTAACTTTTTGTTAGCTGCTTAAAAACTGATTTAAAATGTTTAAAATGTTTAGTATCCCACTTAAAATCTGAAATGGCAACACTTCTTTGGTTATACAGTATGGCTATTGTTTGAAATCCATTTTATTGTTAAAAAACATTCCTGATATTTTCTGAATATGTTCTGATATTTTCTGAATATGAAAATTGTCAGGAAGAACAAAGTTAACAGTGTCCCAGCTCTGAAATACTGCTTTTCAAAGGGCATAATCCACATACACTAAATAAATTCTGTCTCTAATATGGACCTGTTTTGATAGGGATTTCCACACTAGAATATAAAACTGTGAGTGAGGCTTAAGCTGTTAAATCTCTTGAAATCCAAGACCAGATTGTCTTACTGGGTCTGATCCATAGAATAATTGGATGCAGCTCTTCTTTGAATGATTACACTGCATTTCTTTAATGTGGTACCAAGTAGAATTGATCTTGCTTTTCAATGCTGTTGTGCTCTCAGGGAGCTGAGCTGCTACCCCCTGCCTGTACTGCTCTGGTCTAGCGTCTGTCTAGATACGGTTGCTGTGGATTTCTTTTTATATTTTTTTCTCTGTTCAGTGAATGAATGTGGGCTATTGTCTGAGGCACACTTTTCCTCTAAAAGCTCACTTCAAGACGGACTCTTCCTTATTCAGATGCAGAAACCCCTTCCATCTCCTAAGACAGCCTATTGAAATCACATGCCAGAGGTCTCAGCAGACTGGAGCACAGCTGCTACAACTTAGCTGACTGCTTTTAGAAGAGGGTTTACAGACCTAAGTGATGTCAGCCTCACTGTTTAAGGGAAGAAATGGATAGATTCTGGGACCCAAAAGATTTGCACTCGGAGGAGCTGTGGTTACAGAGTGAGCAGAACTGTAGCCAGATACTGTAGAAGTCAAAACAAGACAGAAAACAGCAGTAGCTGTTAGCCATGGTCCTGGGGGTGAAAGTGAGTGGAAGAGGAACATTGGTATGGAAACCTCTAAAACACTTTGCCTTTGCACAGGTTACGTCCCTGGTCAAGAGGGCTGCAATAAAGGAAAATGAAAATAATTTTAACTATGAGAAGGCTCACAACTTTAAGGTAAGAGTCTCCTTTCCTGCTGTATATACATCACTGACCTTTCACTTTCCTTAAGAGTTTTTTTTTATGTGAACTTCCTTATATACATGGTATATACATAGACTATGTGTAATACTGTATGTGAATAGACCATGACAGTTGTGATTATTAATAATGTATTGTTCTGACTATAAAAAATGCAGTACTACATTTCATGCTTCATTTCTCAGTTCAATTCCATGTTTTCCTGAAACTTTACATTTTTGCTGAAACCTAAATGCATCAAACTGCAGTATGATTTGAATCTTTTTGTTGCACTTCTTTCTGCATTGTAATTAGAAATGATCTTTACAAATTAAATTTGTCTTGAAGTATTACTAATTATTTGCTGATAAGTCACTTTTGTACTTATTGTGGTCTTATTATGAGTAATCAACATTTTTATTCAAGATAGTCACAAATAATGTGTCTAAAGTCTCTTTAAGACATTACATTACACTGTCTCTTTAAAGTCTCTTTAACACACTACACTACATGTTAGCTCTACATGTTAGCTGTTAGAGGAACACTGGTGTTATTTTCTACTGTCGGCTTGATGCTGTAAATTTGTTTGTTCCATCTTACTTGGCTGGGCTGTTCTTACCCACATCTTTAATGATACAGGGTGTCTGTGTCTTGTAGTTATCTGCCCATGGAACAGGATTTACTTGTGATATCCCTGAAGTCATTCTTCATGTTAACGTTTGTCATTCCTTTGTTGTAAATATCTGCTGTTAAAGTCAGAATGACAAAAATGATTTAATTGCCTCTTGTACTCAGTTCTCCTTCACCAACTGTACATCTAAATCTCATACACATTATCATTTATTTAGGAAAAACATATTACAATAACACATACAATATGCATTAATAAGTAATTAATAAGTATTCAGCCATCTGTTTTCTAACAAACTCAGAGTTGCAAGAAGCCAGAACCTATCCCAACAAGCAACAGGCTCAAAGCAGGGTACACCCTGGATGAGAGCCCAGTCCATCACAGGGCATACATATTGACATGCACACACTCATGCCTAGGGATAGATTTTTCTGAAGCCAATTAAGGAACCAGTATATTTTTCTGCTGTAGGAGGAAACTGGAACACATGGAAAAAACCCTTGTTTTTTCACAACATGGACATACAAACATGCTCTTATTGAGCCATTAAAATGAAAAGCCGGTCTCTGCAAGACAGAAATAATTTTGGATGAGCTTCATCTTCTACCTTACTAAGTAGGAAAAAGCTGTCATTCTCATATACACTTTGAACAATGCACTTGTAGACACCAGTCATGTAACCTGAGGACTCTAGGCCTGGATACACTCACTGCAGCACTAGACAAATACTTTAGGTGGCATGCAAAATAGACACCGAACATAAGTGGTGTGCATATAACAGTTTTCTAAAAGGTCATCTTGTGATGGACTGTTGTACCCTTCTTGCTATAATTACCCTAGCAGTGCACAAAAATACTTTTTAAAAAACTTAAAAAGTCAGAAACAGATAAAATAACGAGAAAGTAATGAACAACAAAAATACTTCTTCCCAGGATGAGGTAAACAGTAGATATGCTTATGGCCTCAAAACCTTCATACTTTATTGTAACAGTTTAATACTTACTTTCTTCTGAAGGGATTTTTTTACTCATGTCCTATTGATCTACGTTCGATGCAACTATGCAGCCCAGTTGAATATTGGGCAAGAGGTTATATGGGTAAACACCTAGGGAAACCTCAACAAGGTTTCTGTTGTCATCTAATGAGGGTAACAATTAATTATTTTCCAAGAAACATGAATAACAATCATATAGTGTCTGTCTGTCTTTTGAAATCAACACAACACCAGGAAATATGGCAGTTCTGACATTGAAATTGGTAGTACTAGAATCAGATTCCCAAAATCATGGTACTAAACAACATTTTTTCTTGAGAAAATAGCCTTATTTACAATTGCCTCAAGGAGATGGCCCAAGTTTTTTTCTAATTTGCTCAAGCAAGCCTTAACAATAGGAACTAACCTGTCACCTCTAGGGAGATCAGGTGGTATAACTGCCCTGTGATGAATACCATTTTTAAAGAAAAAGAAACCTATTTTAATTCCCCATTATGGAATCCCCCATATTCCATAACAGGGGAGTAAAATAGGTTTCTTTATCATGTACATCAAAAGAATTACTCATTGCAAGAGACATGTGGCACAGTTGTTCAGTAGAGCTAAAGGATACATGCTCTTGATAGAATCAGCATTTGCTAACATTAACTGGAGATAACAGTAAGATAACTTAGGCTCTGTTTCCTCCTTACTGTCAGTATATCTGCTATCATTTTTTTGCAGGAAGTACAGTATGTCCACCTTCCTGCAAAAAGAAACAATAGCATGTCAAAAAAACATGTTTACCTTAGCTCTTTTCTTGTGCACATTCTTACTCTTTTTTCTTTTATAAAAGTTGCAAACTAAAAGGCAAATGCGTTGCATCTTAGGTGTGCTTCAGTAAACATAAACAAAAATGACATTTGGCATTTCATGTTTACTCATTTGCAGTAATTCATTTGGACAGAGGATGAAAGAGGGGTTGCACAAACCCTTATTTCCAATACATAATTGACTTCCAAAGAATAGTCTCATATGTTAAATTAGGTGTTTTTTTTGTTTGCTTTAGTAGTTATGATTGTCATTAAATACATTTTTTGTGCTGGCTTGTGAACTACTGTAGGTGTTAAAAGTGTATCTCTGAAAGGACATAATGAACAGTTATAGATTTTGCCTGAACAGTTATAGAGTTTGCCTGCTTTTCTAGTTGGAAATAGGACTAATTTTTATTTTGGGTTTTTTTATTGTGTTTTCAAAGTTTTCTAAATCAATTATGGTACCCCAGCGTATCGCACGTTTAACAAAAGCACCAGCTGTTGCATGTCGGCGCACTTGATTTAAGAGAGTATCTTAAATGTTGAAAATCACAAAGCGGTTATACAAAAAACTGTGAGAACAGAAATAAAAAAGTACTGTCATGAGGTTTGCAAATTTCTAATGATTTTAATTTAAAACTAGTACTGTATAGGTGCATTTAATGTATTTATTATTTTGCAATGTAGCATTTACCATTCCAGGGGGGGTTCCTTAATTTTAATCTATTCTGTTATCTATTCCTATTTTCATCTATTAGTTTAATTAAGATCTTTAATTGCATAATCTCCTTAACAACAGTATAGAACTATAACATTTATTGTTTTACGAATTGTGTGCTCTTATGTTTTAGTGAACCACTTTTTGCTTCTTAATCCTGCTGTAGAATATTAAAGTAATAATGATAAATACTTAGATTGATTCATATATTCTATGTAATTCCATATTGTTAAAAGTTTCAGATAGTACTATTCGCCATTTTGAATCCAGTCACCCATCCATTTTCTAACCGCTTCATCCAATTCAGGATCATGGGGGAGCCAACAAGCAACAGGCGCAAGGTGGGGTGCACCCTGGATGGGAAGCCAGTCCATCACTGGGCAAACAAAGACAGACATACTCACAAACTCACACCAGGGTTAGTTTTCCCAGAAACCAGTTAACATACTAGTGGAAAAACTCCACACAGATAATAATAATAATAATAATAATAATAATAATAATAATAATAAACTTTATTTTATTTAGAACCTTTAAAGGTGGCTTCTCAAAGCGCTTTACAGGATGACAATAACAATAAATAAGAAGAATACAACAATAAATAAGGAGAATACTCAAGATAAGACACAATTACAATATATAGAGGAGACCGTGGATGGTGGTACTAAGAAGAGCAGAAGGGTGAAGAATGGAACCAGTTAAGTAAAGGCTTTTCTGAAGAAGAGGGTTTTGAGTCTGGATTTGAAGGAGTGACTCTCTGATATCCTTGGGCAAAGAGTTCCAGAGCTTGGGGGCATAACAGAAGAAGGCCCTGTCACCCATACAATGTAGACGGGCTTGGGGGACAGTAAGGAGGGCATAATTTGAAGAGCGGAGGTTGCGAGGTGGGGAGTAGGGCGATAATAGTTCAGACAGGTACTGAGGTGCCAAGCCATTTTGGACATGCTGCAGTTTGTTCAGAGTAGATTTAGATACCCCAGCGAGTAGAGCATTACAGTAGTCAATTCGAGAAAATACAAATGTGTTCATCAGCTTTTCAGCCACAGTTAATGATAGCATAGTGCTTAGTCTTGCGATATTTCTAAGGTGAAAAAAAGATGTTTTGACAGTATGGTGCACATGTGGGTGGAATGTTAAGCCAAAATCGAATATAACCCCAAGGTTTTTCATTTTTGATTGAAGTACAGAGCCATCTACAGATAGGGTTACAGGACTGGCTTTACGAAGTTGATGGGGGGTACCAATAAGCATGACTTCAGTCTTGTCTTACTTAAGATGAAGGAAGTTTTGAGTCATCCAAATTTTTATGTCAGAGATGCAATTAGATAGAATAGAGACAGCCACATCAATGTCAGGTTTGGTATGGATGTATATTTGAGTATCGTCAGCGTAGAAATGAAAGCTGAGGCCATGTGATCTTAAAAGCCGACCAAGTGGGAACATGTAAATGCTGAAGAGCAAGGGGCCCAGTATTGAGCCCTGAGGAACACCAGACTTAACAACACCAATTTCAGACCTGTACCCATTAAGAGAGACAAAGTGACAGCGATCAGTGAGGTAAGATTTGAACCATTTGAGAGCAGTGTCAGAAACTCCAAACAGTCTCAAGACGAGAAAGTAAGATGTTATGGTCAACAGTGTCAAAAGCAGCACTGAGATCAAGAAGGATGAGTATAGAAAGAGAACCAGAATCAGAAGCTATTAGAAGATCGATGGTGACTTTCACCAGGGCAGTTTCTGGCTGTGAAGTTGACGGAAGCCAGATTGGAGGGGTTCAAAAAGGTTGTTTGTCATGAGGTGGTTATGTAACTGAAGTGTGACAGCACATCTCAGGTCTAGAAATGAACTCAGAGCCTCAGGGCCTCAGGGCTGCAAGGCAGCAATGCTTATTTCGAATCTTTCAAGTATTATTTTTTACCCTTAGTGAGATTTTTAAGTTGGTTATTTTATTGAAGTTGGACATTTTGAAGCTGATTATTAAAATGTTACCTGAAAACAAACTTGACTGTGTGATACATTTTTTAAACAAATTTTCAGCTACATTTGCCTACTTGTGACTTTGTTTTTAAATTCACTCTTTCTTCAAATCCTTATGTAGGTTAATCTAATTTTAGCCTTTTCCTGAGCATAATTAAATATTTTTAGATTTAAATACACATTTTAAAACCATTAACTAGCTCAAAATTTAAATGAGAAACAAAAATAATTGTGACCCAATAAGTTCCCTGTTTAGAAGAGTAAGAATGTGCCAGAAATTGATTTATGTCCTCAGTGATCAGGGCTCTGTTGCTTGTTCTAAAATGACCCTTTTTTCGGTAGAGAGACTACAAGAAATTGAATTAATCATTTGATTCTGGGGTGTTTCTGCTTCTCTGTATGGTCTTGAAAAAGAAGTACTTTCTGTAAAGATTTCATCTGCATTTGTGACAGCATAGCATTCTGTAAATACACAATTACGAGAAAGTTCTTTTTAGTGTTGATCAGTTCAAAGGCAGATAATAATAGAATACCCACACAGTCATCACTGTTTGGCAATGAAATTCCTGCTGTGTAGATTGCTTCTGTTGTCCTTTGTGTGTTCCATCTGCCAGACCATCTGTCTCTCAGCCTCCTGTTTTCTGTGTTCTCTGCTCTTAGGTCCACACGTTTCGAGGTCCACACTGGTGCGAATACTGTGCCAACTTCATGTGGGGATTAATTGCTCAGGGAGTCAGATGTTCAGGTAATGGTCTTACACTCATATTTACAAAGCCAACAGCCTGCTTTTGTAAAGACAAACGAAAAACAAATCACTTTGAAAAATAGGTTCAGAAAAATGAGTAGTTCTTGTTTAATTTTATATAGGTATTTAGTAGTTATCTCTGTTCTATTTTAAAATACATGGAGTGCACAATCAACACCTTGCAAAAATATTCAGACCCTTCCTATAGTGTCCCATTAAGAAATTATACTTTATATTTTATTCAAAACTTGAATACTCTGAATTAAGATTTCTAAGAAATATTTTTTAAGTTACAGTAAATGTCAGTGGACACTAATGAGAAAAAAACTGAAAGTGAACATCAACTGATGATGATTGCATAAATATTCATACCAGTGACCTCAATATTTGCTTGATGCATCTTTAGCATCATATACATCCACTAGTCTTTTTGGGTCTCAACCAAATTTGCACATTGGTTTAGTGCAGTGTTTGGCCATTTTACTTGTTAGATTTGCTTTTCAGTGTTTGTTTTCATACAAATGCAGTGTTTTCAAATTGCTTGGGATTGCTTATGGACAGACATTTTCAAGTACTGTATTTCCACAGAATCTCAGTAAAATTCAAGTCAGGACTTTGGCTGGGCCACTCAAGGGCATTCACTTGCTTCTTTCTAAGCAACTCCAGTGTAGTTTTGTCCTTAAGCTTTGACTCGTTGACCTGCAGAAAGATTAATTGTCTCCTGGGTTTAGGTCTGAAACAGGTTTTCTTCTAAGGCTTTCCAGTACTTCGCTCCATCTATGTTCCTATTAGTCTTGACTATCTTCCAGTCCCTGCTGATGAACAGTAACATAATGCTGCATCCACCATGCTTGACATTAGGGATGGTGGTGATGCAAGTTACAAATTAGTTTGGTCTTTTAACACATGTTTACAGTATCACTTAAGTGCTTTATTGCAAACTTTATGTGCAATTTGAGAGGGTTTTTTTCCAGTTCCATACAAGCACCCTTATTGGAGTGACAAGGATATCGTTGACCCACAGACTTTCTTACCCATGTTTTATGCTCTTCTCCTGATCTATGCATTTGTACAATTTTTTCTTCTTGACCTTTATAAAAAACACAGGCCGTACCCTACCTGGGAGGTTGGTTGCAGTTCTGTCTGTATATAATTGTTGACTCTTCTGCCACTCACTACACAATTATTCTCTTCTCTTCTTTAAAAACTCTACAGTTATCCTGCAGTTATTGGTGTGTCTCTCTCATGTCCCTTAGCCAGCATTCCAAACACACTCTGCAGCTGCCCTTTCCTTGATTTCACCTCTGACCAACATACACACTGCACTGTCAGAGAGCCAGGTGTAGACAAGCAACTGCTGCTCCTCCTCTGGTACAGAGACTGAGTTCCCATGCTCTCTTACCCTTCAGCCACAGTTTTCTCAATCTGGTGGGCAGCCCATACAGCCCTATTGCCACCACATTAACACACCATGCTTTCTTTATAATAGACAGTAATCAAACTACATCCCAGTGTGCCATGTACTCGCCCAGGCCAAAACCTTTCTCTTTTCTGACATTGGAGCCGTGCTAGACCCTACTCTCCACCAGAGAGCCAGCAGCCAAAATGATACCCTCTGCCATGTGCAGAGCCAGGGAATACTCCAGCTATCATGATATACTCATGGACAGAACCTCTCCATTTTCTTGACATTGCTGCCCTTCTGGGAAAGACTGCAGCATCAACCTGCTGTGTCCCGCACACCAACATACTCCCAAGGGTTTTCACAGCCCACAGCATTAGGTGTCTATCCATGCCACATTGCAGATGAATTGCAGCTACTAACCTCTGCTGGATGTACATCTGCAGATACAAGTCTCTATCTCAGATCCCTAAGAGACAGTGTGGAGTCCTTCAAGGCATGTAATTATTACCTCTGTGGCATTCACAGATCAGAAGCATTCCAGGCACTGTGACCACACACAACCTGTTTCTTACACATGCCTGCACCTCTATAGCATCAAGGCCCGCTTGACCAGCAGCTGCTCCCAATGCATGTGCGAGGTGAACACGCAACCCACACACTGCATACTTACACTGCACTTGCAGCAAGATGGGAGAGTCCTCTATCGACACGCTTTGCTAAGGAGTAAAGATTTTCCTTCTCTCTCTAACATTAAATCTAGATCTAGCATTAAGAAGAGAACCACAGGCCCTGTTAGAGAAGTAAGATAGGCCATTTAAGTAGTACCACCCTTGACTCCTGTTTAAAGGAACATCTGCCTGTCACCATCTTCATGTTTGGATATTTGCTTGAAATTCACTACCTGACATAGTGTTTTTATTATTATTAGCCACTCAACTAATTATACAGTATGACTCATTAAGGTACTTTTGTACCTAAATTAATTTAAATTGGCAACAAAAGGTTTGAATATGCAGTTTTGAATTCCATTTTTCTTTCATAATAATAAGATACATTATTTATTTCATACTTTATAAGCTACAATAAACAAGCTATAGTTCCTTTTTTGTTTTTGCTTTCAATGTTTTGAGTAGGATGATTAGGAGTAGGATGAGTAGGAATATTAATTGCAACTTAAAAGTGTCATGACTGTGAACTTTAAAGCAACAAATTGTGAAAATTGTGCAAGGGTCTAAATACATTTGCGAGACACTGTAGTCATAATTTGACTATGGTTAGGTTTTCTTGCTTAAGTGCTCTAGAGTATTTCCTTATTTCACCTATATTAATAGACCTGTAATAATTGTCAGAAGGTTACAACGGTGTGGTTAATTACAGCATGGCTAATAAAACCCAAGGAAGCTTAACTCACAAAAAAGAAAAACTCAAATGCTGCTTGAGGGCATGAAACTAGTCTGCCTCATTTTCATACAAATGAAACATCTACGAATGTTTCTTTTTACAAGACAGAACCCGAAGTGTAAGTATTCAACATTCTTCTATGACACTGTGTCAAAACCAGTTCTACTGCTTCTTAGCTCAGAGGTTACAGCTAAATTTAGCTGTGATGGCCATTAAGTTGAAACTGTACTCGTTTGTGATGCAGTGGAACACACCCATGTGCATTCCACTGCATCACATGACTTTTGAACGTTCTTTTAAAAGTTTGTTTTATTATTTAATGTTTGGTTGACAAAAACATATTGGAGCAGTCTTGCCTGTTTCCTGCTTAAGAAGTAAATAATGTTGTCCATTACTGTCATTTGACATGTATAATCTTATATGTGTGTGCTTTTAGATTAGCAAATGTCACAGCTTTTATTTTTTACAAGCTCATAGAATTAATTTAAAAATCAATACTTAACTTCAATGTAGAAATATAATATAATATATTAATATTATTAATAATATAATATATAATATAAAATACAACGTGACAATACATCTTAAGTCTGTATTAAAATCAATATAAAGAAGGTAAATAAATGCAAAACATTTCTTAAGTTAGAATTCTTTATTAAATCTGCTTTGAAGTCTGTTTTAACCTGATGTAATACTTCGGTTCATTGTAGCATAAATTGTAAACAGGTACTATACTGTAACATTATAATTTCAAATTAAAACAGACATTGAATGGGTTATTTTAAGGATTTATTTTATGAACAAAGTCCAGCTCTTAATGTCTCTTCGGTCTGGTAATATAGGCTTTCTGCCAGTACTAGGTTCTATACAACTCATTGCCCAAATCCATTAGAGTCTGCACCTGGTGACAGTTTTGTCTTCAATATTCTAATATATAATTTAACTCTTGGTTTTGGGTCAGCTTACTGTGATTTTCTTTTTTCTCTTTCTTTTTAACATTTGTAACAGCCTATTACAAAATTACACCCCACAGGCATTTTATAAACAAAACAATAGAGCTTCAATTTATTTTTATAGAATAAAACTTTCGAGGATTCATTGTTTTCCAACGGCTCATCCATTTTGGCTCCATGTGTCTCCGAGCCCTGGTACGTGGTCTCTGAGACCTTTATCTGCTCCCCTCACACATTTGACAAGAAGGAGCACACATTTAAGATAATTGGAGCTGACTGAATGTCCCATTTGTGTTTGTGTGTGCAATTACACAGTTCTGTCATAAAAGCACTTCTAAATTATTATTATTATTATTATTATTATTATTATTATTATTATTATTATTATTATTATAACACTATATATAACTATTATATAACACTAGTGAGGACTTTCTATGGTGCTGCGGTCAAAGTTCATGAGTAGCTTCTTCCCCATACCTAATTTCTTTAAGCACCACAGAAAGTGCAGGCACTGTTCTGCCTTTTTCAGACTGGCTGCAGTGTTGTGAGATAAATCAGATCAGTGGAGATCAGCAGACTGGGGAATCTGAAGCAGTTGACAGTTTCCACTACTGTGCCCTCGATGCTGATTGGAGAGTACCGCCCTCTCTCCCTTAAAAAATAAATGTTTCCCAAAGTCCATAATGAGTTATTTTGTCTTGTTGACATTCAGGGCCAAATTATTGTCAAAGCACCATCTTGTAAGATGCTCCACCTCACTCCTAAATGTGGACTCATCGTTGTTGCTGATGAGCCCAATAATTGTAGTGTCATCTGCTGACCTGTACACGTTTTCAGGACATGTGGGAAGATACCATCTGGGCCGGCTGCTTTACAGGTTTTCAAATTCTGCACTTAACTATAGACCCAAACATGTTCATTCTTTTTATTGCTTCCCTAATTCATGTAATAGATCAAAAAGATGTTTCTACATAAAAATGATGTGACGTTTCTTTTTTATGAGTAGTCTCTTCAAAATGAGTGTTTCCCAATCATTGTGTTTAAATCATTTTAGTTTTAGCTGTAATTTGTTTTTGCTGTCTATATGCATTTCTAGATTAAATGCCTTATGAAAAGTGTTTGCCCAGAATTGGATTTGGACAATGTTTTCTTTTAATATCTTTTGTAGCTTTGGTATCATCTGTGTACTTTGTTGTTACTAACTATACCATGCAGATACAAATCTCCAAGGTACTCCACTAATTACTCTAATTATGATATTCATTTATGATAATTTATCCTGCCAGCAATGAGAGTTATACATCTTTAATGTATAACTTTTTAAAAAGCATTCTGAAAATCTAAATATACCATGTATAGTAGACTTGTGTTTTATGCAGTAGGCAGGTGCCTGACATAGTGCATACTCCCCAAATCGTGTATAATCAGACAGTACTACCATCCCATTTACTTAAGTAATCAGTTGGCCTGAATGTAAGAAACGAAAATGGGATTAATAGCATGAACCTTCCTCCCTTATTTATTTATGTAAATGGAATCTCTGCCTAGGATTCTGCATTTGCATAGATAAACAAAATCTATTTTGAATAGCAGAGTAGAATATCTTCTAATTATCTCCCTGAGAGTACATTGTTCTGTGATAAACAAATGTATATTTTTCAAAAACTCCTATTTACAGTATTACATACATTTCATAACTAAGGTCTTTTATTTTCCTTTAAACAACATGTATTGGAATCTGCAGACTAAGATTAGTAACTCAGTATTAACATTTTTAGTAACTAATGTAAATATAACATTAATACTGTCGCCTACCTTGCATGGTTCTCCCTTTACTTTTTTAAAGCTAACTTAAGTTAATTACTCACTAAAAAAGGTAAGCAAAGTAATAGTTTTATCTGGAAAACCTCTACATTTAAATTAAAAGTACAGTACCTGAGGTAATTCTGATTGGCATATTATAAGTTTGTAGCACATTTGTTATAGTCAGAGCTATGTCTGAGGCACCTAACATGTAAAAATGGCAACCAAAAGTGACAAACACTGAGCTGGAATTTGAAAAAAGACTCCCTAATGTACAGTAAATGGAGATGAAATTCTGCAAGTAGGAAGAGTGATTTCAGAAATTCCTGTTTACTGTCATACTAAGTGGATTGACTATCACATCTAACCCAGCAAACAGTACAATGCAAAAGAAATTAAATGATACAGATCTTAGCCTCTATATGACAGCTACCTACAGCTTGTCACAAAATTAAGTTAAGCTCCCTGTATATTAATGAAATGGTTCATTATTTACTTCTTTGCATGACCTCAGTCTTTGTCACTTCTGTGGTGGTGGACTATAGGAAGTTTAGTGTCCCCCCACCACAACTCCTAGACTAAGCCCTCACCTATCCATTCATTTCTGCATTCAGCTTTAGCACTCAGCCATTTCCCAGGGTCTGAAACAATGAATTATTGTTTCTTTTAGAAATGGATTTCATTGAGGTAAAACTTCAAACTAAAAAGAACATCTGGCATAACAAAAACTAAGAAACATTTAAAAAAATATGTTGACATGTTAATTTGTTTCTCTTTTAGACCTAACACAAGCTCCTAAACATTGCGTTCAAATTTCACATTGATAAGGAGAAACAAAAACATTGGCATTCAGTCCTGAAACTGAGACAGGTATTTTTTTTAATAGAAAATGAAAACCTTCCTGTAATCAGGCTTTCTTCTGAGAAGAATCCAGTTTCAACTGCTCAACAGGGATTTTGATGGGTGTTATAGAAACGTCTGAATGTCAATTAATAATCACTCTCTATTGGTGGAATGCCTCTGTTACAAGTCCCGGGCAGAGGTGTAAGTAACACATAGTGTTACTGTTAAATTCCGGAAAATCAAGAGACAGGATAAAGTTAGCTGCACTTTCTGGTCTTCCTGAAATGAAATGTTTTGTAATTTTTTTTACAGTCTTTGAAAATTAAATACTACATTGAACAACATTTCTAAACACTTCATAATTAAAATAAAAATATATATCTGTGAACACAGATCACTATTATCTAATTTATCTAATTATCTAAATCCCCATGATTTACTTTTGTAGTAAAGAAAAAGAAACACCACATTGCCTTAATTCACCCTTAATTAACTTCAATGGTAAAACAACTATTGAGTGTAAGACTGACTATGCAGTTCTAATAGAAATATATTAAGTTTTTTTTTTCTTTTTAACCATAGGTGCTTGCCCCTTAAACAACAGATTAGTTAAAATTAATTTCTTTTGTGTGCTTCAGACATCAATACATCAAAATCTTGGTGAATCCCAATTTTAGAAATAAGTATACATAGTATACATAGTATTTACTGAAGATAACAATTACCATATCAAGACATTGATTCTAGAACATTATTATATTTATCATATTACTGTGTATTAAATAAATTAGGATTTGTTTCATTGTTTGTATAATCTTTAAAAAGTAATATTATGATTCTAAATGTCTTGAATATAACCAAACAAGTGAATATTCAGGGTCACTTATATGTAATGGTGTCATTTTTTAATGCTCATGTATTCTAAAATGTACTTATATTATTTATTTAAACATAAATCAGAATTGCATTAGTATCAGCACTACTTAGAAAAAATCAAGAGTGAGAGATTTGCAAAACCCAGACTATCCTGACTGCTCATAGATGTTTCAATCACTGCAAGTCCTAGTTCTCCTTGTGAAGAATTCATTTGAAATCAACAGTTTCTTTGTATCACTGTATGTCTCACTCACCACAATCAATTACTGCCTAGTTAGTAATGTTTAACAGAAATAAAATGTTTTTGGCCAGCAGCCATATCACCCTGCAACTCACAACTGGCAACCCTCTGAAGCTAAGCAGGTGTGAGCCTGGTCAGTACCTGGATGGGAGATCTCCAGGGAAAGGTTGCTGCTGGAAAAGGTGTTAGTGGGGCCAGCAGGGGGCACTCACCCTGTGGTCTGTGTGGGTCCTTATGCCCCAGAATAGTGACGGGACACTGTACTGTAAAAAGGCGCCTTCCTTTGGATGAGACGTAGAACTGAGATCCTGACCCTCTATGGTCATTAAAACTCCCAGGGCATTTCTTGAAAAGTGTAGGGCTGTCACCCCGGTGTCCTGGTCAAATTGGCCCTTACCAATCATGGCCTCCTAATAATCCCCATCTATGAATTGGCTTAATTACTCTGATCTCCTCCCCACTGAAAGCTGATATGTGGTGAGCGTTCTGGCGCACTATGGCTTTCATTGCATCATCCAGGTGGGGCTGCACATTGGTGGTGGTGGAAGTGAGTCCCCATTACCCATAAAGCGCTGTCGAGTTTAGTGTCCAGAAAAGCGCTGTAAGCAATTATTAATAATAATCATTATCATGTTTGTTTTCTCATCTTATTCTCTAACCATTGGTTAGTATCCGTTGGTTGGTGAGTGTTGCAGTGGTAACAGGCAGAAATAGGCAGACCAGGTTTCTCTGCCCAAAATACCTTAACTAGCTCCTCTTGATCCATAAGTGCAGTGACTCTACTCCAAGGTTTTCCTGGATTGCAGATCTTCTTAACCTGTCATAGAGAGTAAGCCCAGCACCACTATAGAAAAAACCTTCATTTCTGCCACTAACAGCTGCAATCTACTCTTTACGTCATTATTAAAATCTCAGGACCATAGGTAAGAATAGGGACATAGACTGATGGACACATTTAGAGCTTCATAATAAAACTCAGCTCCCCTTCAACACCGTGGTTCGGTAGAAGGCCCACATTATTGCAGCTGCTGAACCAGTGCACTGGTCAATCTCATGATTCCCTCTATCCTCACTCGTGAAATCTCCCCTGAGGTACCTAAATTCCTTGACTTTAGGCAGCTGTTCCTCTCTCGTCTGGATAGAGCAATCCACTCTTTTCCTGGAGAGAACTAAGACCTCAGACTCGTTGACCCCCTTCCCAACCATATCACACTCTGCTGTGAAATTTCTACAGTGTATGCTGGACATCAAAGTCAGAAGAGACAAAGAGGACAACATCATTTGCAAACAGCAGAGATAAAATCCTTATGTCACCAAACTGGATACACTCCAAATCTTGTCTGTGCACCTCATAGACAGGAGATAAGACAAGTTCCCTTGGTCTGACACCCACCTTAAACAGGCTTCCATTCAACATCGAGCGCATTGACCACAACCAGCTAACATTGTCCTGTGCCTTAAGCATTACCAGCTCATTGACCCATCCATCTGACCCAACACACCACCAAATGGTGACCAGTTGACAACTCAGCCCCTCTTCTTATCCAAGTTTCCAGGCCTTTGGTCTGATGATACAACCACAAAGTCAATCATCGACCTTCGACCCAAGGTGCACTGGTACCAAGTACACGTATGAGCAACAACGTGTTTGAACATTGTGTTCTAAATGGACAATCCATTACTAACACAGAAGTCCAATAACAACTAAATGCTTGGGTTTAGATCAGGGAGACTGTTCCTCTCAATCACACCCCTCCAAATCTGTCTGTCATTCACCATGTAAGCATTGATATCTCCCATGAGGACTACAGAGTCATTAGGTGACACCCTATCTAACACTGTACACTGTACACTATACACTGTACACTTTCTCTAAGAAGAGTGAATACTCTGAACATTTGTTTGGTGCACAAGTACAAATAACAGTAAGAGTTCTGCTTGCTGCAATTCATAGTTGCATTTAGGTAACCCTCTCATGCACTGGGACAAACTTCAACTGTATAGACCCAGCCTGGGATTCATTGGTATCCCCACACTTGTCCGGGGCCTCTCATTTGAGGGACATCCAGAGGAGGAGAGAGACCTCCCACAATCGCAAAGGTGTGTGTAGAAATAAAACCAACTATACCTGTTAGTACCTTTCAGCCTTCTGCAACGGCTCTGGCTCTTTCCTGAGCAGTGAAATCTTTCCATGTTCCAAGAACCAGATTCCATTGCCAAGGTCTAGTCTGACCTGATCTTTCCCACCCATGCTCGCATGTTTCCCCCATCTTTCACTTTGTGGGTGGTGAGCCCACATAACAATTCCATTGCCATTTTGGGATAAGCCCAGCTGAGTTTGTGTGGCCACAGGGGTGTGCCCCAGTTTCCCTTACCAGGCAGGTTTCTCTTATTTTTTAAAGGAATCATGGGAATCTACTGGAGCTTGGATTGTTGTTCATCTTGCCCCTCAATTTAGACTAATTTGCCCAGGGTGACCCTACTGGGAGTGCAAAGTTCCTGACAGCTTTAAGGCTACCTGGGGCATTCAAGCCCCTTTCCCACAACAAGGACACAATCCCATGAGGAGTACTTTTTTTTGTATTTTAAATATTAATCAGCAGGAAGGAAATGGCTTCATTTAAAATTACTAACATTGCAGTTCTATTATAATTTATTATAAAGGCAATGCCTTTGTGATACTGCATGTACAGTCTGTATATATATGGTATATATTAATTATTAAGACATAAAAGATTAGCAAAATGAACTATAACTCTACTCTTAATAAGAATGAAATATGAGTTACCATTAATTTTTAAATTGTGTATTTCAGATTGTGGGCTGAATGTGCACAAACAGTGTTCCAAATATGTTCCAAATGACTGTCAGCCAGACCTGAAGAGAATAAAGAAAGTGTACAGCTGTGATCTGACTACACTGGTGAAGGCACACAACACACAGAGACCTATGGTGGTGGACATGTGCATTCAAGAAATAGAAAAAAGAGGTTAGAATCATTTCTATACAATCCCAACATGCAACATGCAGGTGTAACATGTGGAAAAAATTCTGCAGTGTAGAATAAATTTAGAGTTTCCTCGGACAGGATTCCTGACTACTCCATTCCCCATCTTCACTCTTTAGTAATACCGGTTGCATTTTCAGAAATGTTCACATGTAGAGTCAAAACACTAGCTGACTTGCAGGTGTGAGGTAAACGTGCTAGAATCTATTAAACAAACTCTCACAACATAAATCAGTTTCTGGTTATGTCAAATGTGTTTTGGCTTGCTTTGCATTTAAGTGCCCTAAAATGAACTACAGAACTAATTAACTAAAAAAAAACATTATGATCATCTGACAATACTAAAGGTGGCTTTCACAGTTACCGTATGTTACAAGGTAAATGTAACTTAGGTTGTGCATT